>NW_026606163.1:5547500-6147500 GCF_029834395.1 Sorex fumeus
AATGAGCTCCCATTTGACTCAGCAATACCACTTCTGGCAATATTCTCTGGAGAGGCAAAAAAGTACAGTAAAAATGACATTTGCACTTGTATGTTTATTGCTGCACTGTTTACAATAACCAAAATCTGGAAAAAACTTGAGTTCCCAAGATCAGATGACTGGTTAAAGAAGCTTTGGTACATCTACACAATGGAATACTATGTAGCTGTTAAAAAAGATGAAGTCATGAAATTTGCATATAAGTGGATCAACACGGAAAGTATCATATTAAAATGAAATGAGTCAGAAAGAGAGGGATGGACAGATAGATTGCACTTATCTGAGGAATATAAAGTAACAGAACAGAAGACAAAAATCCAAGAATGGTAGAGATAAGTTTCAGGAGACTTGGCCCACGTCTTGGAAGCTGGCCTCACATGCTGAGGGAGAGGGCAGCTCAGATAGAGAAGAAATCACCAAGTAAAGGGTGTCGGGAGGACTCGCTCGGGTTGGGAGATACAAGCCAAAAGTAGACTATAGACCAAACATGATGGCCACTCAATACCTCTATCACAAACCACAACACCCAAAAGGAGAGAACCTAAGGGAATGCCCTTCCACAGAGGCAGGATTGGGTGGAGGGGGGATAGGATGGGGGTGGTGGGAGGGCTTCTTGGTGGTGGAGAATGGACACTGGTGGAGGGATGGGTACTCATTGTATGAGTGAAATGCAAACACGAAAATTTGTAAGTATGTAACTGTACCTCATGGTGATTCACTAATAAAAAGATTTAAAAAATAAACTGTTTTAATGTTTTTATGTGAGTTTTATTATTTTTTTGTAAAATACCCTTTAATATTTTTTACAAAGCCAGTTGTGTGGCCTGAATTTCTCAAAATATAGTAGTTTTCTGAAAAACATTTTTTAAAAAAATTATTTATTGAATCACCGTGAGAAAAGTTACAAAGCTTTCAGGTTTAAGTCTCAGTCATACAATGTTCAAATACCCATCCCTTCACCACTGCATATTTTTCACCACCAAGAACCCCAATATACCCCCCCTTCTCACACCTCCCAATGCCTGTGAGGCAGATGATTTCTACTTAACTCTCTCTCTACTTTGATTACATTCATTATTTCAACAAAAGATGCACTATTATTATTTGGAATTTCCCCCCAACAATCAGAACTGCTGAAAAGGCATTGTGAAATAATTTGTTTTCTATTGCTGATTATGAAGACCATATGATGTTGATAGGAGCTGCTATTGTGGCTGTGCAGTTTTGGATTTCTGATATTTTACTAATTAAGTCTGGAGGAATTTCTTCCAAATGCCGGATAGTTACAAGATAGGTTTGTGTGCCTTTGGGGCCATGGCCATGCCAGAGAGCCACTTGTGGGGGGCAACTCTTGGCTTCGGCAGGGTGGGAAGGACATGCCGGTTCCACCCCCATTCCATGAGGCCACAGTTGCCCCATCATCGCTGGCTCATTCCTGGCTGTCCAATAAGCTCTGAGGCGGCAGCCACCATACTGGTGGGGTGGGGGGAAGGCAGAAGAGACAGACACCATTTCCCTCCTGGGGGAGAACGGCTCGTAGCTTAACACATAGTCTATTCACATTTCTGCTGCAAGATGCTGGGTTCCAAAGTAATGTGCCTCTGGGGACATGGTCCAATTTCTGAAAAACTTTTAAAAATTTCTTTGAATCTAGGTGAGCTTTTAGTGGATAGGGTTTTCTTGGTTGGATGTTTCATTGAACACTTTGGAAGGCTAGAGAGATTAGACGGTGAATGAGGTTTTTGCCTTGCCAACACACCATCCAGGTTCAATTTCCCAGCATGACATATAGTCAATTTCCTAACTCTCCCCCACCTCCACATCAATGACCTCACTCCCTCACCCCCTGCACTCCAACCCAAAGTGTTCCCAGAGTATACAGTTAATAGAAATTCCTGGACTCTGCTAACTCCCCAAAAATCCAACAGAGACAATACTTAGAATATGTCATGCCCCTGCTTTGTATCCTGTAGAGAAATGCTCTGAGTCTTAATAGAATTCATTTCTTTGTGACTCTCTTCTTTGTTCTTATTGCTTTTTTTGGATTCCTTGCCTGCCTTTTGACTTTTGCCATTTTAATTGCAGTGCAACTTGGTGTGGATGTGCTTTGAGTTATTTCGAAGGGAATCTGTCTCTTTCTCAGATTGGGGTAGTCTCAGATAATAATTCTTTGGGAAATACAATCTTTGGTTCTTTCTTCTCTTTGAACTCCTATGATGCAAACGTTCCTATTTAAACTATTCAATTTCTTAGAATATTTTTAAAAATCATCATTTACTCTTTGTTAGTTTCATTGCTGGATTACTGTACCTTTTGATAATTTCTACTCTATACTCAAATTCATTGGTTTTATCTTTGGTTTCTCTCATTAAACTATTAAGCACCTTTAATTTTTAAATCCAGCTACTCTGCAATTTCTTTGAGAACCATATTAATAATATTGTTCATGATAGGGACAATATTTTGTGCACATAATATTGCAACACTGTACCCTCCACGGACTATCGTCTTACCTTTACCATTATCCCAGGGTTCCATGTCAACCCATTCCCCATCCCTGACCCAGTTCTACATAAAAGTTTTCACTTTCAGTTGCCTTTGGCTATTGTTGTTCCTTTAGTATGTTTCTTCATATTCTACATATGAGAGATGTCATTTTGGATCTGATCATTTTCTTCTGACTAACTTCACTGGGTATGATACACTCTAGTTCTGTCCATGTATCATCAAATTGCCTAGTTTTATATTTTCTTATGGCTAATTAATATTCCATTGTATACCTATACCACCACTTCTTTTAAATCCAGTTATCTACTCTTAAAATAAAATTGACTCTAGTGGTATCTGTAATTACTTAATGCCATAGGTAAAACAAAAAGAAGTAAAATAGAGAAAGAAGCCTAAACCAAATTAAGAAATTTCTGCATCAAAAATGAAATGAAGATTAGAAAACCAAGACACCCTAACAGACTGGGAGAAAATATTTTCTCACAATTCACATTTGCTCGAGCGGGCCCAGTAACATCTCCATTGGAGATTTTGTTGTTACTGTGTTTGGCATATCGAATACATCACTGGTGGCTTGCCAGGCTCTGCCATGCGGGCGAGATACTCTCGGTAGCTTGCCGGGCTCTCCGAGAGGGGGAGAGGAATAGAACTCGGGTCGGCCATGTTGGCTGCTTGTAAGGCAAATGCCCTACCGCTGTGCTATCGCGTCAGCCCATTTTAACAATTCACGTTAAAGGGTCAATATCCTACATATATACAATAGAGAAGGGAACACCAAGTAAAGGATGTATGAAGAACTCTCTTGGGATACGAGATGTGTGCTGAAAGTAGACTATAGACCGAACATGATGGCTACTCAATACCTCTATTGCAAACTACAGTACCCTAAAGGAAAGAGAGAGAAAAAGGGAATGCCCTGCCACAGAGGGAGGTTGGGGGGATGGGGTGGAGGTGTGGGAGGGCTACTGGGATTATTGGGGGTGAAGAATGGGCACTGGTGGAGGGATGGGTACTCAATCATTGTATAATTGAAACCCAAACACAAAAGTTTGTAAGTCTACAATTGTACCTCATGGTGTTTCACTAATAAAATACATATACATATATATATATACATATCAAACAACCTCCTCATAACATTAGGAAGTGATTAATAGATACATCTCTAGAGAATTCATATCAGTGACCAATAGTCTATGAAAAATTCCTTTTTATCACATCTACTTAAAGAAATGTGAATAAAAACAATGAGATACCATTTCATACCAGTAAGATTGGCTGGTATGGATTTTGGGGAAAAAGGAATCATCATCCATTGTTGGAATATTGTCTTGTCCAAACTCTTATAAAAGCAGCCTAGAATTTACTCACAAAGCTAACTGAGCATCTGTATGAACCTCAGTTCTACTTTTTGGCACTTACCATTAATGTCTCCAAAACACTATTTTGAAAAGACATTTGAACTACTATGTTCTCTCCAGTACTATTTACAATATCTACTGTATTCTTTAGATCAGTGATTTGTGTTTGGATTTTTCTCATATTTTCTCCATCCTTGTTGAAGTTCTCTTTCACTGATTTCCTCTTTTCAGTGAACATCATTAGGATTGTTGCTTTGATGTCTTCATTAGGGAATTTAGAATGCTCTTATGTGCTTGATGTTTTTCCCAGGCTTTTGTCTTCATTCATCAATGCAGCCGTATTCATCTTTTCGTCATTATGCCTGGTGCTTTGTGAATACCAGAAGTGAAAAGGGAGGCAGTTGGAGGTTCAGAATCACAAATTGTAAGCAATGGATTTGGCTCTGAATTATCTTTTTAGTCTGGACAACACTCAGCTTTTCAGCTCCAACAGCACTAAGGTCCAGTGCTGTTGGAACTGGGTCTTAACAGTGAACCATGGATCACTGTTGCTAAAGTCAGTGGGTGGCTGGCTGTCCAGTTCAAACATTTCTGGGCAGCAATAGGAGGCCTGCATACCTAGTTCCCAACAAAACAAGAGACCTGCATGATTGCTGGGGATTTGCGCAAGGCAGAAACCATACTCTCAGGATCAAGTAGACCTAGTTAGAATCCTGTGGTGCAGAGTTGCATTGTTTGCCAAGGAATTTGGTGACAAGTTTGAACTGCAATCAAGGTTTCAAGTCCATGCATTCTGTAAAGCACCTATGCACCAAAAGTGGGTATATCTGCAAAAGTTCAGAAGTTTGATCTCATAAATGACTGGGGCCATCTGGGTTCCAAGTTCAAGCATGCAACGAGGGGTGACGGTGACTTAAGCCTCAAGATGGTAAGTGCTTAGTAGTATTGTGCACCAAATTTGTCTGAGGAGACTTTCGAGGTTACAGAAAAGTGGCAGAGTCTCTGTAAAAGAGAAAATAGTGCCTGAAACAAAATAAATACTTTGGAAACAGTTACAATTATAGTTTGATATATTATTGCAATAAAATCCTGAAGAAAGTTGATGGAAACTAGGGCCAATGTAGAACTTCCATTGAGAGTTTGGCTTGGGGAAGTACAAGGCATTTCTTTCTGAGTACACTTGCAGCTACTATGGACTTCCTGATCAAAGATAAGTTAGGATCTTACCTTTTCGGTGTCACAGGTGACTTCTAACAAATTACTTGATCTATACATGGGGACTGAACTCAGTGACTGCTTCTTGAATCCTTAGCAGGTTCTTTGAAGTTAACATTTCAGAGAAATTGAGAATGATCTGAAGTGCTGGGGAACATATATTAGCTCTCCAGAAGCCTATGCATATGTGACATCTCTCAAATCAAGATACTTAGGAGATTTGATAGAAAGGATTACATCAATGGTAAGTCTGAAGAAAGGATCCAGCTCAATCTCAGATTTCAGCGATTGTACTAAATTCCTTATGGGCATAATGGAAAGCATAAAATTAAAGATCTCTACTCTTGATCTAGAATAGACATATCATAAATATCATTCATGTTTTATAGCAAAGGTAGAGATAACCTAGAATTTTCCTAGAAAGAAGAGGTATTCTGAGAGTAAAGATTTAACAAGCAGTTATTGAACTATAAACTTTGGGGCTGATTTTTTGAGGTTGATCATAAGTCTGAAGAATGGAAGAGATAAAATGTACTTGAAACAGGAAGAATATGCTAAAAAGGCACAAAAGTGCACAATAAAGGTAAAGATTAAATAACTCATGACATTTGAGAGATATGATCCCAGGTTCCTGAAAACATTACCCAACTAGAGGAAGGATCCATCACTCAACAATTTAAACTATTAGGTATAAATGGAGGGAATGGCCTTGATTTATTTTATTGAAAAAATTAAAATAGTATAAATTGAAATGCATTTTGTTTGTATTGTGAAAATACATTGTGATAACTACAATTATACCTTTCCTATAAAAATCTTCAAATGGTTATTCAATGTTTAGCTTTTAAGGAACAATATATCTGCTTGGCAAGGTAGGCATATTGCT
The DNA here is from genome assembly GCF_029834395.1 of Sorex fumeus. Classification (NCBI taxonomy): domain Eukaryota; kingdom Metazoa; phylum Chordata; class Mammalia; order Eulipotyphla; family Soricidae; genus Sorex; species Sorex fumeus. Next base: position 5,553,510 of record NW_026606163.1, read on the forward strand.
GAGGATCTTTAGTTTTTAGAGGCAACAAATGTTTCAGTTGCATTTTTTAAAAATTTTATTAGTGAAACACCTTGATGTACAGTTGTAGACTTACAAATTTTTGTGCTTGGGTTTCAATTATACAATTATCGGGTATCCATCCCTCCACCAGTGCCATTTTCCATCACCACACATCCCAGTACCCCTCCAACCCCTCTCCCTCCATCCCACCCTGTTTCTGTGGTAGGGCATTTCCTTTTTTCTCTCTCTCCTTTTGGGTCCTTGGTTTGCAAAAGAGACATTGAGTGACAATCATTATCATTCTATAGTCTACTTTCAGCATGCTCTTCCATCCTGGTAGTATCCTCCCAACACCCTTTATTTGATGCTCCATTCTCTATCTGAGCTGCCTTTTCCCCTAGCATGTGCAACTGGTCTCCAAGTCATGGAGTGAACCTCCTGGTACTTATCTCGGCTATTCTTGGGTGTTAGTCTCCCATTTTGTTCCTTTATGTTCCCCAAATAAATGCAATTTTTCCATGTCTGTCCCTCTCTTTCTGACTCATTTAGCTTAGCATGATACTTTCCATGTAGTACCATATGCATGTAAATTTCATGACTTCATCTTTTCTAACAGCTGAATAGTAGTTCATTGTGTAGATTGACCAAAATTTCTTTTTTTTAAAATTTTTATTAGTGAGACTTCATGAGGTACAGTTGAAGACTTACAAATTGCTTGGCCAGTGGCGTGACATCTTTGAAGATACTATTAACTTCAATGTCATGGAGGGTATTGCCAACTTTTTCTTCAATGTACCTTATGGATTCCAGTTGATGTTGAGGTTTTTAATCCATTTTGATCTTACTTTTGTACGTGGTGTTAGACAGAAATCTGAGCCCATTTATTTTGCATGTAGCTGTCAGCACAATTTGTTAAAGAGCCTTTCATTGCTCCACTTCACATTTCTTGTTCCCTTATCAAAGATTAAATAGTTATATGTTTGGGGGGAGATGTCAGTATATTCAACCCTGTTCATTGGTCTGCATCTCTGCCTTTGTTCCAGTACCATGCTGATTTCATTATTACTTGCTTTCTAGTAGAGTTTAAAGTTAGGGAGGGTGATTCCTCTGATTTTCTTTTTCCCATTGCTTTAGCTATTCGTGGGGGCTTATTACTCCATATGAAATTCTTTGAAGAATGCCATGGGTATCATTGTAGGGATCACATTGGATTTGTATAATGCTTTGGGACGTATTGCCATTTTGACAATGTTAATTCTCCCGATCCATGAGCAGGGGATATCTTTCCATTTTCTCATGTTCACTTTTAGTTCCTGAAGTAGCATTTTTCAGTTTTCTTTGTACAGGTGCTTTACTTCCTTACTTAAACTGATTCCTAGGTAATTGATTTTCTGGGGCACAATTGTGAATGGGATTTTTTTTTCATGTCACTTTCTTTTCTCTCACTATTTGTGTATAGGAAAGCCGTGGACTTTTGGGCATTGATTTTATAGCTTGCAACTTTACTATACAAGTCTATTGTTTCTAGGAGTTTCTTGGTAGAGATTTTGGGTTCTCTAAGTATAGTATTAAATCATCTGCGAATAGTGAGAACTTAATTTCTTACTTTCCTACCTGAATGCTCTTAATATCTTTTTCTTGCCTAACTGCTATTGCAAATACTTCCAATACTATATTGAACAATAGAGGAGAGAGTGGACATCCTTGTCATATCCCTGATCTTAGAGGGAAGACTCAGTTTTTCCCATTGAGGATGATGCTTGCTGTAGACTTGTGGTAGATGGCTTTAACTATATTGAGGAAAGTCCCAACCTTGTTGTTACTGTGTTTGGCATATTGAATACTCTCGGTAGCTTGCCAGGCTCTCCGAGAGGGGTGGAGGAATCGAACCCGGCTCAGCCGGGCTGGCTGCGCGCAAGGCAAACGCCCTAGCGGAGCGATAGCACAGCGGTAGGCGATAGCACAGCGGTAAGTCCCCTCTATACCCATTTTGGCGAGGGTTTTCATCATAAAGGGGTGCTGGATCTTGTCAAATGCTTTCTCTTCTCTGCATCTATTGATATGATCATATGGATTTTATCTTTTCTTTTGTTGATATGATGGATTATGTTGATTGATTTCCGAAAGCTAAACCATACTTGCATCCCTGGGATGAATCCCACTAGGTCATAGTGAGTAATCTTTTTGATGAGTTGTTGGATTCTATTTGCTAATACTTTGTTGAGGATCTTTGTGTCTATGTTCATGAGGGATACCGGCTTGTACTTTTCTTCTCTTGTGGTGTCTTGGTTTCCTTTTGTTGTTAGTGAAATATGGGCTTCATAGAAACTGTTTGGAAGAGTTTCTGTTTCTTCGATTTCTGGAAAAGCTTGAGAAGGACTGGCAGTAGGTCTTCTTTAAATGTTTGGAAAAATTCTTTATTATTCTTTCAAAAATCTTCTCTAAGATTCTTCCTTAAGATTCTTCCCTCTAAGAATCAATCTGGATTGGGCTTTTGTTTTTGGGAAGACTTTTAATTACAATTTCAATTTTCTTGGTACTAATAGGTCTATTCATGTAATGTGTATCTTCTAGATTCAGCCTTGGGAGATTATGAGAATCCAGGAATTTATCAATTTCTTCTAGGTTCTCTTGTTTCGTGGCATACAGACTTTCAGTCTCTGATCATCTTTTGAATTTCTTTGGTTTCTGTTGTAATATTCCCCTTCTCATTTCTGCTTCGGTTTATTAGGTATCTCTGTCTCTCTTTCTTTGTAAGTCTTGCTAGTGGTTTATCTATTCATTTTCTAAGCTCTTGAGCTGTGAAGTCAAATTGTTTATGTGGGCCCTTTCTTCTGACCTGAGAAATGCTATAAATTTTCCCCTTAGCACGACTTTAGCTGCATCCCATAGATTCTGGTAGCTTGTGTCTTCATTCTCATTTGTTTCCGGGTATCTTTTGATTTTGTCCTTGACTTCCTGTCTGACCCACTTATTGTTCATCATTGAGTTGTTTAATTTCCAGGCGTATGATTTGGTTCTCCATGTCCATCTGTGATTCACTTCTATTCTCAGTGCATCATGGTCTGAAAAGATTGTTGATACTATTTCTATCTTCCTGATTCTCTTGAGATATGTTTTGTGTCCTAGCACATGGTCTATTTTGGAAAATGTTCCATGTGCACTGGAAAATTATGTGTATTCTTTCTTTTGGGGGTGTAAAGCCCCGTTTAGGTCTACAAGCCCTCTCTCTTCTATTTCTTTCTTCAAAGCCAAAGTTTCCTTGCTGAGTTTTGTTCTTGTTGATATATTCAGAGGTGATAAGGTGATGTTGAAGATCCAGCTACTATTGTGTTGCTAGAAATGTCCTCTTTAATATCTGTTAGCTGTTGTTTTAAATATTTAGTTGTTCCCTCATTAGGTGTGTATACACTTACGAGTGTGATTTCTTCCTGTTGTACGTATCCCTTGATGAATAGAAAATGGCCTTATATTTCTCTTCTAATATTTTTCAACCTGAAATTGATGTTGTTGGATACTAGTATGGCCACCCCAGCTTTTTTGAGGGAGCTGTTTGCTTGCAGGATTGTTTTCCATCCTTTAACTTTGAGTCTGTGTTTGCTCTGACTGTTGAGATGAGTTTCTTGTAGGCAGTGGAATATTGGTTTCTGTCTCTGAATCCATTTTGCCACTCTGTGTCTCTTAATTGATGAATTTAGAACATTGACATTGAGAGAGATTACTGTTATGGAGTTTTGTGTCATCTTTCTGTAAGGGTCTGTTGTGCTTGTAGGGTTTGTCTTGTCTTCCAGTAGCCCTTCTTTCGGGTTTGCTTTTGAGTCTATGAAGTCCACGAAGTTCCTGAGCACCTGTTTATCTAGAAAATGGTGTATTATTCTTTCAAATTTGAATGAGAATTTTGCTGGATAGAGTATTCTTGGTGAAGTGTTTATTTCAGTGAGTTATTTTGCTATATCCTCCCATTGCCTTAGGTCTTGGAGGGTTTTCTCTAATAGGTCTGCTGTGAATCTAAGGGGTGCTCCTTTGTATGTGATTTCCTTCTTTGACCTTCTTGCTTGAAGCATTGTGTCCCTATCTGTGTCATCCATCATTCTAATGATTATATGTCTTGGAGTGTTTTGTTTGGGTCTCTTTTAGTTGGTATCCTTCAGGCTCCTTGAATCTGAATGGCTGCATTGTGAAGCTCTGGGGATTTTATAGGAATGATTTTTTTGACAGTGGGTTTTTCATTGAGATTGTTTCCCTGAGCTTCTTGTATTCCAATGATTCTAATGTTTTTCATCTTGGAGTCTTCTCCTAGGACTCTGATTCACTATAGAGCTATTTTGAGGTCTCTTTTCATTGTTTGTTGTTGCCTCTTGGCTTGGTGCAGCTGATCTTCCAGTTCACTGATTCTGTCTTCAGCTATGACCATTCTACTGTTGAGGGCACAGATTGAGGTTTTTATTTCATCTACAAAATCTTTTATTCATGACATTTTTGTGCATAGCTTTCCAGTTTCTGCTCTTATTTCTTCCCGTAATTTCTCGATTGTTTCTGTCATGTTACTGGATATCTGTCTGATTGTTTCATTGAGTTCATTGAACATCTTCATTGCTTCATATCTGAATTATTTCTCAGAGAGTTCTTTTAGGTGAATAGCACCTACTAATGCTTCTGGACTCTTTTCATCATCCTCCCAACATGGTGGGGATTTGCGTTGTTTCTTCATGTTGTTGTGTAGGTATGGGGACTGAGATGTTACACTAGATTTCTTGGTACGACTAAACTACTGGTGGCTGTGGCTGTAATTAGGCCACTCCCACTTCTGAAGAGGCCACACCCCCACAAGTACCTGGTCCGGTGGTACCTGCTGGGAGGGGAAGAAGATCCGTGGGGCATTGGGGACGAACAGGAAGAGGCTCAGGGCTGGTGGGCTACCCAGATTCCTTGAGGATGCTTGGGGTGCTTGTGCAAAGAAAGTCAATTCGAGGTTTGAATTGGGTTCGAGTACTGGCAACTTAACTGACCTGGGAGGGGAAGAAGACTGGCGCAGCGTTGGGGTCGAACAGGAAGAGACTCAGGGCTCCTGGGCGACTCAGAGTCCTAGAGGATGCCAGGAGTGCTTCAACTGCTTTTTTACACTAGAAAGAAAAGTGTTTACAGTTGAATATTTCATTGGTTAACTTTTGCCATGCTTTGCATGGTTTAATTTATCAAATTTCAAGTTGATTTTAGCTAATAAAATATTTAGAATTCTTAAATTTTGCCCAAAATTGTGGAAAAGTTGAGGAACTTAAAGTTATACATAAAGCAACCTTTAATATTTAGTTGGAGCATACATAGAAGATGGAGCATACAAAGGCAAAAGTATAACAGTCCATGGAAGTCTTTGGTGTACCTTCCTGCTTTGTCCGCATCAACTCAAATATTTTCTTGTGTAAAATATGGTATATTGGGTCATTAAAATATTAAAATATTAATATTAAAATTTAATATAAATATTAAAATATTTAATATTAAAATTAAAATATGGTATATAGGACTGGAGTGATAGCACAGTGGTAGGGCGTTTGCCTTGCACGCAGCCAATATGGCTGACCCGAGTTCGATTCCTCCACCCCTCTTGGAGAACCTGGCAAGTTACCCAGAGGATATCGCCCGCACGGCAGAGCCTGGCAAGCTACCCGTGATGTATTCGATATGCCAAACACAGTAATAAAGTCTCCAATGGAGACATTACTGGGCCCGCTCGAGCAACTCAATGAACAACAGGAAGACAGTGTTTGTTTTGTTTGGGTCATTAAAATGTCAAAAAGAATAATCAGAATATAAACAAATGACACTTTTAAATATTCTTTGCCACTTGTGCACTCTTATGATCATGGGAAACTTGTGAAGATATTTGTACTTCTGTTTCTTCATCAGTAAACAAATAGCAAGCTATTGTCTTGTCCTCTCTTTAACTCTCCTAGAAATAAATCAGCTCAGCTCTTATGGTTACTGATTTAGGAAAGGAAAATCATAAAAAATGCTATCTGTGAAATCTCTCCAAAACATATTACCATTTAAATGTTTTCAGAGTCCCAAAACTAATGCAATTTAAAATTACTATCACTATCACTATAATTCTGTCGTTCATCAATTTGCTCAAGTGGGCGCTGGTAACGTCTCCATTCATCCCTGTCACATGTTAATGTAGCCCAATGCATATTGGGGGCTCTTTGAGGGTCAGGGGAATGAGGAACATCATTTTTACTGTTTTTGGCATATCGAGTATGCCACGGGTAGCTGGCCAGGCTCTGCCATGCAGGCGGGATATTCTCGGTAGCTTGCCAGGCTCTCCTAGAGGTATGGAGGCTTTTGGGGCAGCCTCTAATCACCTTTACAGGTGTTCTCAGTAAGGCATATATGCAGGCTGGATACTCTCGGTAGACTTCCAGGTTCTCTGAGAGTGAAAACTAGACAATAAGAAGTCGTGCACAACTGTGCACTTCTAGGAGCTTGGTTTTATAGTCTGGATCTTGGCTGTTGATGGGGTTACATGGCAGTTGGTGGGTGTAACTGTCTAGCTACTAGAAGATGGGGGATCTGGTTGGAGGAGCCCCAGTCCCAAACCGTGCAGGCTTGGAGATCTCAGCCCCGGGTCCCGCACACCTGGGTTTCTCTGCCGGTTCCTTCATGCGTGAGGCTCATCCGAGCATATGGAGAGTGGTCTTAGCATGGCTATGGCTGGATCCCGGAGGTCTCCAGCTGCCGGGGTTCTGCTCAGGGCGAGAGGTAAACTCAACCCCCCCTCCCTCCAAGGAGCCCCAGTGAAGACAGCCAGGCATGGGGGCAGGAGACTCTGTAATTTAAAATCATTGAATTTAATACATTATAATTTACCACAGACCTATTTTTTACACGATGCTAAGAAAGGTCCATAAATTAAAATTTTTCTCTTAGAACACTTAGGAAAAAGCTCAAGAAATACTAAATCATATCCTAAGCAATATTATATGTTCAGAATTATTCTAAAATATTTATCATTTTTTGCATTATAATATATCAAATTAGGGGCTTGATAGGTAGCATGAGATGAATATCATCTTAGTTTATAGGTGATGAAATTAAGGCAGTGAGATCACACAAATTTTAACAATGGATCTGTGATTCATACTTAATTTCCAGAGCACAGAGAAGCAGGGCTTTATTTTTATTTTCCTAGGATATGAAATCATATTCTATTCTCATTGATTTTGATTCAAATTTTAGAACCCTACCACCTTCCTTCATACACTAATCTAACGGGTATCTGCTCCATTCTTCAAGTCCTCATTTCCTCATTCTCCTGTAGCTGTGACTTTAAATTTATTCTCTGGTTTTCACAGAAGATTTTCATACTAGTTAAAAGCAGGGGGTTGTACATTTTACCATGATCTACCATCCCCCTTTTAACCTTTTTTCTTTCTTTTCTTCACCTTGAGGTCTAGTGCATTTTTCCTCTCTTTTCATTCCTTCTTAATGTTTGTTTGGAAGGGCATGGGTTTTGTTCACTCTGATTATGATGATAGAGTTTCAAATCAGTCTTATAATGGTTATAGGATTTACCTGGTCTTAGGTAAAGGTTGTATTAAGTTTACCACTGTGCTAGAATGGTACCAGGATTCATTATCAGTTTTTTTTTTGTTTTAAAAAAAACAGCTGATTGGTACAATGGAAGTTACTAGGCCCCCAGTCCAGAGGTTGATGGAATGAAAACGCCTTCTGCTGTGGCCTAGTCATTACTACTGTAACAGATTTCATTTTTACTTTTTATGTTTTGTTTTCATTTTCTGTTTCAATTTTTTGTGTGTTTTTATTAAAGCACTGCGATTTACAAAGTTATTGAGAGTTGAGTTTTAGATATGTAATATTGCAGCACCAACCCTACCACCAGGATCAACTTCTTTCCACCAGTGTTCCCAGATTCCCCCCCTCCATCCCTCCTACTCCTGCCTGCCCTCTTGACATGAGCCTTTCTAAGTTTGATTGTTAAAGTTTGGGCCTCTTGATTTCAGTATTGACTCTGTGGTTTGGATATTTAGCTCTATCATTCCTTAACACCACCTTGTACCCGAATCCCCTAATCTGACCCCTATTTATTCTCATCTGTCTCTTCTCCTCTTTCCCTTAAAATTTTTCTCCTCTCCTCCTTATACTCTGGAAACAAGGTTGATCTGGGCCTTCCCCATTTAAAACATTGCATTCCCTCATCCAGTAATTTTAAATAGCACTGTAGCACCGTAGCACTGTCGTGCTGTTCTTCATTGATTTGCTTGAGTGGGCACCAGTAACTCTCCATTGTGAGACTTGTTGTTACTGTTTTTGGCATATTGAATATGACCAGGAGCTTGCCAGGCTCTGTCGAGCATGCAGGTGAGATACTCTTGGTAGCTTGCCTGGCTCTCCAAGAGGGATGAAGGAATCAAACCCGGTCGGCCGCATGCAAGGCAAATGCCCTACCCACTGTGCTATGACTCCAGCCCCAGTAATTTTAAATAGCACTGTAGCACTGTCCTCTCGTTGTTCATCAATTTGCTCGAGCAGGCCCAGCAATGTCTCCATTGTGAGACTTTGTTGTTACTGTGTTTGGCATATTGAATACGTCACGGGTAGCTTTGCCAAGCTTTGCCGTACAGGCGAGATACTCTCTGTAGCTTTCCAGGCTCCCGAAGAGGGTTGGAGGAATTGAACTCGGTAAGCCAGGTCAGCTGCATGCAAGGCAAATGCCCTACTTGCTGTGCTATCAAATATCACATATAAATAATATCATCCTATTTATCCTTTTTCAGGTTTACTTGATTTAACAAGATGCCTTCCAGTTCCATCCATGTCACTGATAATGCATGATTTCATCATTCCTTACAACTTTGTGGTATTGCTTTGTGCATGTATATTACATCTTCACGATCCACTTATATGCTGTGTGGCATCCAGGTTTATTCCAAATCTTATCTGCTGTACTTACTGTTGCCAAATTAATGGTGTTCATATGTTCTTTTCAGTGATTTTTTTTTTTTTTGGTCCTGGGGATAGATACCCAAAAGTGGAATTGCTGGGTCAGATGCGAGCTCAATTCTTACTTTACTGACTGTATTGAGTACTCTCCAAACAGTTTTCCATATGATTTTGAGAGACACATTTCTGCCAGCAGTGATTGGATGAAGATTTCTTTTTTCCCACATCCCTGACAACACAGATCATATGTGTCATTCTCATTGATGTAAGATGATATCTCATTGTTAAACTGATTGAATTTCTGGAACAATAAGTGATGATGAGCTTTTTTTCATGTGCTTGTTGACCATCCATGGTTTTTCCTTAGACAAGTGTCCATTTATTTCCTTGTCTCATTTTTTGATGGGGCTTTTAAATTATTATTTTTTTTTTGCAGTTGTTGTTGATCTGTGTGAGAACTTTATATATTCTGGATATCGACCATTTATCCCACGTGCTAAGTGCAAATATTTTCAATAAATCAGTTAGCTATCATTTAGTTTTATCTCATTTTTTTTTTTTGCCATACACAAACCTTTAAGTTTGATGTAGTCCCGTTTATTCAGTTTTCATTCTGTAGTCCTTGCCAATGGCATTGTATTGTTGAAAACTTTTTTGAGGTCTAGGTCTCAGAGCTTTCTACCTATGTTTTTCTCAATGTACTTTATATATTCAGGAATAAGCTCAAACTTTGATCCATTTTTAGTCGACTTTTGTATTAGGTATGAGATATACATCCAGCTTTAATTTCTTGCATGTGACTATCAATTCTTCCAATATCGTTTGTTGAAAGGATATATTTATTCCATTTTGTGCTCTCCATTCCTTTGTCAAAAGTTAGCTGACCATATATATATATGTATATATATATATATAAAGTTATCTGACCATTTATATATATGGGCTTATCCTTGAATATTATATTCTGATACTTTGATCAATAGCCTTTCTTACCCCAATACATGCTGTTTATATTAATATGGCTTTGTAGTATAGATTCAAATTGCGTAGTGAAATAAATAAGTAAAAGGGTTTTTTTTCCCCCAGTATCATTTTGTCTATGTAGGGTCTTTATGGTTCCACAAAAAAACTTTATAATTGACTGCTCTAAGACCTTAAAGAAAGTTGTCTGAATTTGGATAGAGATTGCATTGAATCTATATAGTAGTTTAGGTAAAATAGTCATGTTGATTCTTTCTTGCTCCCCAAATTTTTCTTTGTTTGTGTATGTGGGCTTTCAGACTGAAGTGTGCTCCTATTTACCTTCTGAAAAACAAATTCTCACTTGCTTTGTATAATTAGAAGGTTTTTGTGGCTTTAGATCAGACATGGAAATCCTTTGGTCTGACCCTTAATATGCATAGGCAATACTTAAGATTCAGTAAATATCAGAGCAATATACATTTATACATATATTTATTTTAGCAACATAAATTTATGTTAAGTGTACACAGTGACAGAAATTTTGAGGAAGAAATAAGGAATGTACTTTATGGGGTGGATAAGACACTAAGAATACAAAACTCACAGAAACACAGGACTTTATCAGTTGTCCTTGACCTATTGTTTGCATTTCTGTGACTCAGAGGATAGTCAGTGTGAGGTAAATTGAGAGTTTTGCAAAAGGGTTAATGGTGAGGTAGTGATGATAAGAAAGGATATGATAAGACTGACTGCAATGTGGCCTTCTCAGAACAGGGGCAGACAAATTCCCCCTCAGCCACTCCTGACACCTTCCGACATAGAAATTGCCCAACTCCACAATGGAATCTCATCAAACTGCCAAACCACCAAATTGTTCCAGTTGATCAGACATCCTTAGTGTCTCAAAATACTCAAGATTCCTGGTAGGTATTTTCCAAGGAGTAAAATATAATACTAAGAATCTTATAAAATATAATACTAACAATCTTGTAATGAGATTTTTATTACTAAAGTAATATAAATTAAACATTTTTAAACCTGACATGCCTATATATACTTATTTGTACATATCGATTATAAAATGTTATTTGTAATCATTTATATTAAATTCTATAAATAAATGTATTCTATCTAGTAAAAAAATAATTAAAACTTTGGGTTTTGTTTTAGTCCACTGACAAAATGATTCATTAATTCATCCATGTAGAATGCATTCGATATCTTATTTATGAATTCTAGAAGTTATTCAACAATTTTCAGATTATATAATTTGTAAATTGTTAATGTCATACTGTAGTTTTATCTAGATGCATGCTTCAATCTAAAGCCAGGTAAGATTTTGGTCATAGAGACCATCAACTCTTAAAATAGCTTGCATAAGTATGGATAACATGAATAAAGAATGGTAGAGACTAGAAAAATATTCAGCTGTTCAATTTGGAACCACATCTATCACAGGTGCATTAAAGGGATTTGAAAAGGTGACAGTCAAAACTACAGCCTAATTTAGAGCACAACTAGCCGAAGTTTCTGAAGGAATGTTTTTCTTTTTGTTAAGACCTACAGTGTACAGAATGCAATCTTGATTCCTCTCCACACGGCTAATAAGTTCTATTAAGCAAACATTCATATTATAGTCCCCCTGACAGGCTTCTTTAGTATGTTGGGTGGATATCTACAAGTCTAGAAGGCTATAGTGTGAGGAAAAGGTAGAGGACAAATTTGCAAGAGGAAAAACACACAAACCAGAACAGGAAGATGTAATTTTTTTAAAAGATTTTTATTAGTGAAACACCATGAGGTACAGTTGTAGACTTACAAATTTTTGTGCTTGGATTTCAGTTATATAATGATCGAGCACCCATCCCTCCACCAGTTCCCATTCTCCAGCACCACTAATCCCGGTATTCCTCCTACCCCCGTACCCCCATCCCACCCTGCCTCTGTGACAGGGCATTCCCTTTTGTTCTCTCTCTCCTTTTGGGTGCTTGGTTTGTGAAAGAGGAATTGAGTGGCAATCATGTACAGTCTATAGTCTACTTTCAGCATGCATCTCCCATCCTGGGCGTATCTTCTCAACACCCTTTAGTTGGTGCTTCCTTCTTTATCTGAGCTGCCTTTTCCCCTAGCATGTGCATCTGGCCTCCAAGCCAGTGGTACTACATGGGAAGTATCATGCTAAGCAAAATGAGTCAGAAAGAGAGGGACAGACATAGAAAGATTGCATTCATCTGGGGAACATAAAGTAACAAAAAAGGAGACTAATACCCAAGAATAGCTGATTAATTAATTTTAATGGATAAAAAACAACAGAAAGAAGTAGGTTGTATTTGATGATACTTCTAAATAGGTAACCAAACATAGGTGAACACCTACACAAAATTACTTTCTGGTGTAAGTTTTTACAAATGCAGAACTAGGGGGAAGAACATAACATTAATTTTTAAAGTATCAAAGCAAAAAATAAATTCTTCAGACAGGAGCACTATTTTAGAATATAAAAGTGAAACAATTACAATTTTATTGTTTTTGTATTGTAGTTGACATAAACATTCATGTTTTTAAGTTACCATTTGTAAAACTTTCCTGGTATGGTTAGACCTGCAGAACTATTACTACAATCAAGATACTGAACACAGACGTCACAACTAAAAGTTACTTTATGCCCTTTTCCTGTTTTCCTTATTACATAATATCTCCAATTCTCACTGGTTTGCTAAATCCACTAAAATAAATCAATATCAATATAAATGCACATATATATACAACATAGAGTACATAGATGCTATAGAGTATGTAGACTGTGCTCTATACCATCAAAATAACTAAACTATTTCTATTTTCTAGATTTCATTATAAGGAAATTATACAACATAAGCCTTTTGCATCTAAATACCTCATTGTTATTTGAAACTCATATGTCTGATAATTCAGCCAATTATTCTTTTTCATTGCTCAGTAGTCTTCTATAATATGGATATTACTTTTCGACTTTTGATGAACAACTGGGTTTATATTGTTTATGTTATGTAATAAGTGACATCATAACTTAAAATATTAAAATATTTATATTAGCATTTGTTCAATTTCAGAATTGAAAACAGTGTATATGTGTGTCTATAAGGGTAGATTTATGTGTTAGCATTAAGATACTGATCATTTCTACAATAATCTTAAGATGTAACAGAAGATGATCTATTTTCAAGCTCACTCACATGGTAGGCTATATTAGCATGCCTCTGATTGCTTATTGAAATAGACTGCAGTGAATAAACAAAAATTTAAAAATTCATTGGCCCTCAAAAGGAGAGAGAGAGCAAGAGTAAGAGAGAAGAAGAAGAAGAAGAAGAAGAAGAAGAAGAAGAAGAAGAAGAAGAAGAAGAAGAAGAAGAAGAAGAAGAAGAAGAAGAAGAAGGAAAAAGAGTGCCTGCCATAGAGGAAGGCAGGGGGTGGAGGGTGGAGGGTAGAGGGAGGGAAATTGGAGACACTGGTCCTGGGAAATATGCACTGGTGGAGAATTGAGTGTTGGAATACTTTATGACTAAAATGTAATCAAGAACAGCTTTGTAAGGGTCTATTTCACAGTGATTCAATAACAAAGTATTTTTTAAAAATTAGTGGCTCATCACAACAATTTAATTTTAACTAATACCACTGTAATACTCAGGTCAAATAAATCTTATGAATCAGTTGTTTTAGTATCAGGAAGAACACATTTTCCATAATTGACATAGAAGGATAAAGAAGGCTGCATATACAAGGCTTATGTTTTCTGAGAACCATTCTAGAAATATGTCATCTACTTATATCCCATTGCTAAACTCCAATTCCCTCATAACACATTCAACTACATCGAATTTCTGAACCCCAGTCCAAGAATTAATTTATTTATTTAACTGCACTTTTGGACTCAAATCTCTTTGCTTCTTTTCTGCCTACCTCCTATTGTCAGATTAAGTCCTGTAAACTCAACATGATTGTGAAGGGATTAAACAAGTATCATTGATCACACATCTGTGATGATTCCAGTGCAAACATCTGAATCCCATTACAATGAAGATATGGTCTTTTTGTTTATTATTAAATCTACAGTTCACATTCAGTTCCAGGCACAAATGAATGCTTAACAGAGATTCGTATTTATTGATATATAAGCTTTAATTCATATTATTATAGATGTCTGTGAAATAATTCTATTGTTATTCTCATTTTCACATGCATAGTCTAGTTTTCAAGAAGTTATATAAAAGAAGTTATATCAACACATCAGTAACTGAACTGATTCTGATTTTTGGAGTACTTATATGTTCAAAAAACTTTACATAACACTGCTGCTTTTCCTTAGTAATGTTGATTCTCTTCAGCAGACCTCTGTTGAGTGGATTCAACATAACTTTATTCTGAAGTATAGTCAATGGACACTAATCGTGATAAAATGCTTTCTAATCCCCATTGATCTTCTGCTCACATGCTGGCAGTTCCCTATTCTCTCTACACAGCCACTGTTTCAGAGGATGGAAAGTAATTTTGGAATGTTCCCTGTCTTTTGTTTTCCCAGGGTAAGAGGTAATGTCCACCTATAGACCTTACTCTATGGCTTCTTGCTACCCCTGTTAATAATGTGTTCTCCAACATGCTATTTTCTTTAGTTGGCCCCTTTTTCACAGGGACTAATAACATGCATTTACCCATAAATAGTATTCCACCTGCTAGTGAGCTTACTTCTTTTGCAAGAGGATTATACTGACTCTTTATTGTTTACACTTCAGTGATTTGTAATCTTTTTCTTTCTGTTGAAGTGTTCTCTTCCATGAAGAGTTGTCTGACGTTACTCATTACACTTCTATAATGAGCACAACTAGCTTCTTTCAGTTCTACTACTTCAGAGACAGATCTCATTATTGTCTCAAAAGTCACATCCTCCTCATCTCTCTTAGTATACATACAGTTGCTCCTCTTCCTTTGACTTTTCCACTACAGTGCTATGTTTTTTCTGTATTACACCTATATCAAGATGGAGATAGTTCTAAAGATCTGAAATAGCATTTCCCTTATACATCTTCATATACGCCATTTATCTTCCTGCTCTTCTTTTTCCTCTTCTCATCCTTTCTATTCTCCATGGCCATTTATTTCCAGTAATCCCATAAGTAACATTTTATTGTCACTTCACTTGTAATCACCTGTCTGTCATCCTGTTGTTCGTTGATTTTCTCAAATGGGTTCCAGTAACATCTCCATTCAAACCTGTCTCGTGCTAATGTAGCCCAATGCCGTCTTCTCCAGGAACACGAAGAGCATCAAACTGTTTGTTCAGGGTCTTGATGAAGAAGTCTGACCATATCATAGGTGGGCGGCCAGATGATCTTTTGATGTCCCGTGGAATCCAGTCTGTAACTGCCCTAGTCCAGCTGTCATCTCTAAATCGCATTAAGTGTCTGGCCCATCTGATTTTCAACAACTTGGCAAATTAGGCAGTGTCCCTGAACTTCGATCGTCTATGGAGTTCAGAACTCTGGATTCCTTCTCTCAATTGAGTTATCCTTCTCTCAATTGAGTTAAGTGTGATACTCCAAGCATAGCTCTTACAATTCCTCTTTGGGTGACCTGAATAGTGTTCTCATCCTATTTTTGTAGGGCCTAGGTCTCTGAGGCATATGTTAGCGCAGGAAGAACAGTGGAGTCAAAAAGATGTGCCTGGAGCCGGAGGTTGTTCATCCTCTTAAAAACTTCTTTGGCGCTCTTTTCCTCCTGCACAGTTCTGGCGCCAAGTCATTCCTCATGTTGAGTTCTCGACCCAGGTACACATACTGCTGCATTCGGAGAGTTTCGTTCCATTGAGAACAAATGAAACGTCAGGGACTAGTTTGTTTTTCATAAACATTGCCTTGGTGAAGTTCAGCTGCAGTCCGACCTTTCCACACTCATGGTAGAAGTCAGCCAGCATTTGTACTTCTTTAGAAAAAAAAAATGGCATGTCGGATTTCAGAAGCAAGAACGCTGGGAACAACATATCCATCCTGAGGAATTTGATATGTGGGCAGGTGGACGTGGCTATTGAAGAAATCTGAGTAGAAGTCATGGATAATCTTCTTTGTTGCCCTTCTGTGTGATGTGATAGATCCATCAGGATGTTGGAGGGCAGTCATCTTGGTCTTGTAGTTGGTGAAGGACACTCATTGTCACTAGTCCAGTAATTATGTCTATTGGTATATAACATTTCTAAAACATTCCATTTTGTGGGTTATACTTTGTTGTATTCAGGTTTTACTCCTGGCTCTTTGCTCAGGATTACTTCCATCATATAAGGACTGTATGAGGTGCTGGCAGGGAATCCAAGTTGGCCACATGGAAGGCAGGCACTCTACAAGATATATTACTTCTTCATCCCTAAAACATTTGGCTTTATATCAGATTACATCATTAGTTCTCTTATATCTCAAAATTGTGTTGGTTAATTTTTCACAGTATCAGGTAATGCACAAAGTGGAATAGTGACTCAGTCCTAAATCACTTCGAATTCCTGACACATCATTGAGATGGATATTTCTGACAGCATCCTTACTGGATGCGGACTGATTAGAGGGCATAAACTATCTCCCTTTCTACATTGGGTTATTTTAAATATCTCAATAAAACTAGAGTGACAAAAATCACTCAACAGGATCAAAAGCCTTGAGAGGAAAAGAGAACCTGTAGGACAGGTAGTGAATTCAGTAGCCTTTAATCCCAGGGGCTGAATTCGTCAGAATCCTCTGAGGAAAGAGTTAATGCAAAAGCCTTGCCAGTCAAGGACAAGTTAGGATGGCAGCCAGAGAAATAAATACCTACCTACAGTCTCTTGCTGCCCAAGTGAGCACTACTTTATCAAAAGCTGGAAGTGTAGTTCATGTTTCATTACCTGGGTCAGGAAGATTGTAAATTTGGAGGCTGTATATTGTAATTTTACCCTGCCTTGAACCGTTAACAATATACCTCTAGCTTGAGTTGTAGCCTCAAAAATCTGTGAGCTCTTTTCTACTTCGTTGAAGCATCAGAAGTATGCTTGCACAAGAGCTAAAACAAATGCAATTATGGAAATAGCCACACTTTGGGTATATAATTTTGCAGTGCCCCTCCTAGATTATATGAGAGAAGGAATTTTGCATACACTTCTCCTGCTTGCTATAACTCAATCTGTATTCTGAAGCTCTTCCTTATAATTGATGAATTGCCCCCAAACTGAAATCGCCTTGAGGTTTTACTTTGTTCATTATAAATTGTGTAATTCAGGCATTTTAAAATTTGCTGGCAGGTCCATCATAAAACAAAATAGCGGAATACCTAAAGACTAGGCTGCAATTTTTGACCAGAAATTATTAA
This sequence comes from Sorex fumeus, assembly GCF_029834395.1. Taxonomy (NCBI): domain Eukaryota; kingdom Metazoa; phylum Chordata; class Mammalia; order Eulipotyphla; family Soricidae; genus Sorex; species Sorex fumeus. The sequence goes on from NW_026606163.1 coordinate 5,570,796, forward strand.
AGAATTCGTGTGTTTAGGATGTCAGCTGATGTGAAAAGCACACTCACTAATTTCACTAAATTCATAAATTCACTAAAAATTTTATAAACATAATCTAAATAACCTCCCCAGTGCTACCCTGGCATTACGAGTTTTGTGATTTCTAGCCAGTGTCCTGAAAACATATCTAAAGGGTTAACAAAGCAATAACAAATAAGTTAGAAACTATACCTCCAACCTCCCTCTTCCCCACTTCAGATGATTTCCCAAACCCACTTAAAATAGAGATTGAATCAGGTGAGTCTTCTATACCACAGCCTGATCTTTGGCTGTATGAGATTACTTTTGAACAATATAAGATGCATAAGTGCCTTTTCATCGTATGAAGAAAGCATGCCACTGGCAAATGAATCATATTATAAAAATTGATTGTATCCCAAAAGGGAAAAATGTTATTGAAGATCCAATGGCCTGGGATGATACACCATTGATCATTGTAAGAAATACTTCCAGAAACTGTTTTTAATCTTTCCGCCAGAGCATTAGCAATTATTCTTTAGCCCATGGTGAGTAATGACTTGAGTTTCCCAGCTTCTCAATCGATAAAACATTTACCCTACCGCTACAAATGTGCTCTTCGCTTAGACAAGCAGAATCTTTCTTCCAATTACTCTTTTTTTAGTGTGACCTCATAAAATATTTTAAAACATATTTTAAGTCCTTTTTTTAAAAGAAGAGAAGGAATAGGACTCTTCTATGTGCTAATTTTTCTCTTTTGCCTCTTTTTAGAGAAATAAATAATAAATATTTCAGTTATTAAAAAATCTAAGACTGCTTTTAAAGATTCTTTAAGTTTAAGGCCTAGTTTGAATCCAGCCAATTGCTGTATTTAAGGGTTGCACAATAAATAAAAAAATGTATCCTTCTTCCTACTGGGACTGAATAAGTTTTATTGTATGGATTCTTTTAACAAAAACAATAACAAAACAAGGAGGCTGAGGTCCTCCTCCACTTTTCCTGAATGGCTCATAAAACTCTAACACTGGCTAATGGAGAGCAGTCATAAAACACACTATTATCAGCATAACAAATAGCTGTGCAGAAAATTAGAGATAAAAACAAATGTCCAGAAATGCCCTTTGATGACTGAAAAGTTAACGTTCCAGCAAGTTCTCCTTTCCAAAGACTCATGCTGTATTTCAATTTGAAATTACAACTTCAACTCAGGCAAAAGTGCCCACTATTATTTCTTATAACAATTGCTTTCCATCTAAAATGAAGTCTACTTGATTTGTTAAACTAAGTTTCTCATATAAAGAAATTCGCAACTCCTGAAAGAGGTTTTCGCATGAAAGCATGATTTGTTATTATAGATTTTTTTCATTAGACCAAAAGATAGCAGTCAACATTGTCAAAGTGTAATGTTTATTCTTTCTGTGTCTGAGGGAAACTTTATTTATTTCTATATTTATTAAGTTTTGGGGTCTCACAGCAGTACTTGATAGTTGCTTTCAATTCTGTGCAAAAGAATCGCTTCTGGCACAGCTCAGGGAACCATAGGGTCTAAAGGATCAAACTGGGGCTACCCTCATGCTAATTTTGCTCTCTCTTCACTGAGCTATCTCTCAGGCTCAAAAGGTAACTTTTAGCAATGTGAGCCAGCACTGAGGAAATAAAGGGAAGTTTGGGAAGATTAGTTTGGCTATCCTGGAGCAATAGCACAGCGGGTAGGGCATTTTCCTTGCACGAAGCAGACCCAGATTTGATTCCTCTGTCCCTCTCAGAGAGCCTGGCAAGCTACCGAGAGTATCCTGCCTGCACAGCAGAGCCTGGCAAGCTCCCTGTGGCATATTGGATATGCCAAAAACAGTAACAACAAGTCTCATAAAGAAGACTGTAGGATAACATTGCTTTGTTTTTTCTCCCTTGCCACAAGGAGCTTAGGTTTATTGGGTCACACCCATCAAAGTTCTCCTGAGTCACTCCCATTCTTTTGTTTATCTGTAACCACTTCTTTATGCTCCCTTCCCCAACCAGTTAATCAGATTTTTCCCCTAATCAGATTATGTTAATTTGTAAGGTCAGATCTTTCTAGGACACTGAACTTGTAAGTTAATATTGCCTTTCTCTTCTCTTATTTCTTTTGAATAGTTTACTATAAAGCAATATCCTTCTGTATAGACACAAGAAGACAATTAATATTATCCTTTTGTAACTTGGGATTTAGTTGGCTTCGAATATTATTCATTCCTGGGCATCTGCTTTCTCAATTTAAGCCTCAGTTGCCCTCACTTCCTAGTGCCTCCAAAAGCAGAGTCTCTGTGAGCGACTGGATGGAACCAGGGCAAGCAATAAACTATGTGCTACCCTGGCATCGAGATGAGCCTGGCCAAAGAGCCACAATTCTTAACTATAAGTTAAGAGCTTGATCATCGACAAATGCTGTCATGATCCAAAAGTAATGATGAGACTAGGACCCTGCTAGGGATAGGAAAGACTAGTCTGGCCTGAGCACTGTAGTCTGAGATTGAGATGACCCCAGGAGAGCAATTCTATAAGCCTAATGTATCTCTTACTGTGTCCATATAAAATGATTAATATTATGAATGCTTATATGTTTGTTGGACAAGGAGAGGAGAAACACACCCATGTGATTTCGCCCTTGGGTGGGTCGTCCTGCTGGAAGAGAATCTGTTCTCGAATCAGCATCCCCCAAGGGAAAGAATTTTACCCCTATTGATTGTGACCACACCTATGTGTAAGCCCAGCTCCTCATGGTTTTGGGATTTAACTAGACTGGAAGAGTGGGCTAGGGGATCAAGAGCCAGAGCCAGAGCCAGGAAAGAGGAGTTTCAGATTGGGGTCCAGGAGAGAAGAAGAGAGAGAGAGAGAGAGAGAGAGAGAGAGAGAGAGAGAGAGAGAGAGAGAGAGAGAAAGACAGGAGTGAATGAATGGGGATGAGAGTGGAATAAACAGCATGTAATCAATCAAACGGCTAGGCTCTTGTCTCCTCTACCATCTGCCCCTTGGCTTGGACTACCCCTGCTAGGGGGATGTCCTGAGCCCCCCAGAACCTGGGCGACCAGGGGAAGAGCCGTCAGGGCCATCCCCTGGCTGCTCTCAGAGTTTTATACAGAAGATGTTATATTGGTGCCCACTTGAGCAAATCGATGAACCAGGAGAGAACAGTGATACAGTATATACTGAGATAATGGTGAAAGGAAGTGGTCACACGGGGGAGGGGGGGCAAGGTTTGTTGCTTGATTGTGTTATGCCTGAAACCCTACCATTAACAATCTTGTAAACCACTGTGCCTAAAAATAAAAAATAAAATTTGTTTTAGAGAGTGAAATGTTATCTCTGTTACAGGATTAGGACGCTACTGACAAGTGAGTAAAATATTCAGGACCTTATTGGATGAGCCCAGATGTGAATGAAGACTCAGTACACCCTTTGACTCTGAAGTTGAAAATAAATGATCGGGAGATAGACAGACTGTATTTTCCTGCAGAATATGAAGCAGGAGAATCAACTGTAGACTTATCTGATATTCTTGTCATCAGATTCTCAGAATGAAGTTCAGCTTTACAAATCAGGCACAGCTGGTGGAGCAAACAGTTATAAAAGAATGCATTGTTCAAGTCATCTGCATATGGCCTGTGTTAAAATTTTTACATCAAGCTAATTATGACAACTCTGGGAGTGAGCAGTCAGGAACAATTGTGTTTGAAAATATTCCTGTGTAAATATATATTCCATAAGTTTCACAACATATATTTGATCAAATCTGATGCATACACGGAGTTTGATTATTTTGGAGGCACTCTTGTTGATTTCTTTATTCTATTTATTCAAATATTTGGTAAATATTATGAATGCCTACACAGTGCTAGATGTTTTGCAATGGTCCTATTGTCTAGTAGGAAAGATGACTAGCAACAGTTCATTCATAATGTGATTGATAATATGGAAGTCATAACATTATATGGTAGTCATATAATTAGCACAGGGCTGGAGCGATAGCACAGCGGTAGGGCATTTGCCTTACAAGTGGCCAACATGGCTGACCCGAGTTCGATTCCTCCGCCCCTCTCAGAGAGCCTGGCAAGCTACCGAGAGTATCTTGCCCGCACAGCAGAGCCTAGCAAGCTACCTGTGATGTATTCGATATGCCAAACACAGTAACAACAAGTCTCATGATGGAGATGTTACTGGGCCCGCTCAAGCAAAATCGATGAACAACGGAAGGACCGTGATAATTAGCACACTAGAACACAGATACAACAATCAAGTAACTTGATGACTCTTGGTGTGTAGGATAAAATTGGTTTGTCCTTTCTCCCTTGCCACAGGGAGCTTATATTTATTGGGTTACACCCATCACAGTGCTCCCAAGTCACTCCCATTCCTCTGTTTATCTGTAAACTCTTCTTTGTGCTCTCCTCCCCAGCCAGTTAATCACCTTTTCTCCCTAATCAGATTCTGTTAGCTTGTAAGATCAAATCCTTCTAAGGACACTGAACTTGTATTGTAAGTTATATCTTTTGCATAGTTTACCTTAAAGCATGAAGCAGACGTTACTGGGGCCTGCTCGAGGCAATCGACGAATAACAGGATAACCTTAAAGCAATGTCCTTTCTGTATGGATAAAGGAAGACAGCTAATATTATGCTTTGTAATTTGGGAGTTGATTGGCTCCGAATAATATTTACTTCAGGGCATCTGCTTGCTTGACTCAGTTGCCCTTAGTTCCTAGCATGCCAAAAGCAGGATCCCAAAGAGGGACTGAATGGACCCAGGACAAGCTGTGAGCTATGCTGGCATCGAAATGGGCCAGGCCAAAGCGCCACGATACTCAACTATAAGTTGAGGGCATGATCAGGACAAATGCTGTCATGATCCAAAAGTAAGTAATGATGAGACTAGGACCCTGCTGGGGCTAGGAAGACCAACCTGGATTAAGGACTGCAGAATATATAGTGAGATGTCCTCAGGAAGAACCAAACTGTAAGTTTATATCTCTTACTGTGCTCATACAGAAAGACATTTCATTTTCATTTCATTTCATCATCCTGTTATTCGTCGATTGCCTCGAGCAGGCCCCAGTAACGTCTCTTTCATCCTAGCCCTGAGATTATATTCAAGGCTCTTTAGGAGAATGAGACCCATCATTGTTACTGGTATTTGGCATATTTGGTATGCCATGGGGAGTTTGCCAGACTCTGCCCTGTGGGCAGGCTACATTCGATAGCCTGCAAGTTTGTCCAAAGTAGACAGAAAGACATTGCTAGAAATATTGGAAGTAGATTTACTACAACTATTTAAGTAGATAACTATCCAAGGAAAGAACACACCCTTGTTGAGATCCCACCCTTGAACAGATCTCCTAGTAATCTGGAATCATCTCTATAGATGTGATTTTATTCTTGAGTTAATCTTGAGTTAATCCTTGAGTTAATTTCCTCAAGGGGTGGTTTTACCTCTCTTTACTGCTTTGTTAATGTTCAACCCACCTTTGTGTCACCACCCTATGTGATTGCTATATAAACTCAGACTGTAAGCTCACTGGAAGAGTACTTGGGCTCGACAGAGCAGAGAGAAGGCTCAGGCTGAGGAGGAGGCTGAGGTCCAGGCTCAGGCTCAGGCTCAGGCTTGGGCTTGGGCTCAGGCTTGGGCTCGAGATAGCAGAGACGGAGGCGCAGGCTGAGGCGCGGGCTCTGGCTCAGGAGCTTGGGCACCAGAGGACAGAGTCAGAGGTGAGAGTGAAGATTGGAATAAAGTATAATTGATACCGACCAGCATGGCCTTTGTTTGTTCCTTCACCTGCCCATCGCCATCAACCTCCCCGCAGTGGAGGAAGCGGTCCGAGACTACCAAAGGCTGGTGGTGGGAGAGACAGAGCGCCACCGGACCCTCTGAAAACACACATTGGTGAATAGGTGTCTGAACTGAATTTTGAAATATAGGTAGGGATTTGCTCAATTCATGCATATGGAATCAAAGTCTATGCTGCAGATAAATAGAAAAGTGCATTTCTTTGAGTGAGAAAAGAGCTACCCTATTAATTCACTATCATCTATTAGCATTCCAAATGTAGTCTTATTGCTAAGAGTGTACATGTGGTGGGAGGCATGACTCTGCACCTTATATTCAAAGAAGTTTTCTAATTTTAACTTTACCAATTAATAATAATAAAATCTAATAATTAGACCTAATAATGATCAGGCCATTTTTGGTAACCCTGATAGATATTTTTATTTATTTATTTATTTATTTATTTACTTATTTGCATTTTGGGTGACACTCGGTGATGCTCAGGGGTTACTCCTGGCTCTGCACTCAGAAATCACTTCTGGCCATGCTCAGGGTACCATAGGGATGCTGGGAATCAAACCCGGGTTGGCTGTGTGCAAGGCAAATGCCCTACCCATTGTGCTATCACTCCAGTCCATGATAGATATTTATTAAAGGTGCTTGGAGTCCCTGAAATAGAACTGATTTTGTGCTTTCTTCGACCCATCTGCATTCCTTCCCAGGAGAAATTGCTACAGAATATGTCTTTCCAAATTTCACAATTTTATCAATCTCATCACTCAACATCTCCCTTCGATTTTCAATAGACTATTCCTTCTCTGTCGTTCATACCCAAAGAAATTGTTAGAGAAGACCAGTGCTAAAAGAAAGCACACTGAGAGCTAACGGGATTTTCTTTTGAAATTGGGAAAGTGCTTCTCCATTCCAACCTACGGACACATATGAGAACAATGAAGATCAAATGGGGTAGTGTCCTGTAAGCATTAAACACCCGCCCCTCTAAGACCCTGAACTCTTATGGATTATAGTATTGTTACAAACAGTTTGAAGAAAAAGAATGCCCAGGTTGGCAGTGTTCTTTCCCCAAAGGCTGACTTGCTATTGTGTGTACACAGTCTTCATTTGTTGCAGTGCGTCAGCATCCTATGCCATGATTTTTCTTGCATTCCCCTAGGATACCGTATTTTCAAATGACTGTTTTACCATGTCATGTAGTTTCAGACTCCTGACTGCCTCCCTTCCTCTACCTAGAAGGTTAATCAAACGTTAGCATTTCCTCATTCTCCAGCAGATATCCTGGGGGCATATGATTTGGGATTAGTGCTGGCCCTGCTGTTCACTCTGACAGCATACACTGCATTACTTTCTCCTTTTAACAAGCAGAGTTGGTGGGAAGAAAGGCAGGAGCTATTAACTAAAAGTTAGCTGGGGATTGAAATACAGCACACTTTAGCTTCTAAGAAGCCCTTCTAAAGGAGGACCTTTAGTCCCTAGAAACTATCTAAGAGCGTTTCAAAGGATTTTCTGATAAGTTGTCTTGACCTTTAGCAAAATAAAATCTTGCACAACAATTGGGCCACATGCGTTTTCTTGGACACTTGTCTGTTTCTTATATTTCTGGTATTGTTGAAGGGAATTAGCTTAGGTGAATAAAAACAGTGTATGTATTAAGCATTTCTTTTCTTAAATGGGGTTTCCAAAATGTGAAGAATTAAACATAACAGCCTAGCAGGCAGTTGTCAGTGACTCATATTTGAAAGCTCCCCCACTGTGTCTCAGGTGTAACTAAAAAGTCCCTTGAGCATTCTCTTCTCTGTATTTCATTACCTGCTTTCTTAGCCCAGTGTCATGTCAACATTTTCCCTTCCTCTGATGGTCTTGGGCTCTGCATCTCTTGATCATATCATTGAAGTGACACTGTTTTTATGTACAACAATGAGTGACAAGTTTGTTTTGATGCTTTTGCAATATGGTCTCACTTCATTATTCTTAAGGTCTATTACTCTACTTTACTTTTTTTTGCAGGCTGATTGTGGTTAAGCAGAGTGATTAGGTTTTTGTTTACTGGTTTATTTGCTTCGGTCCTCACCAATTGGAGCCCAGAAATTACTTCTAGCTTTTTGTTTAGGGATTACTCCTGGGATGGGGGTGTTTAGAAGACCATGAGGTTCCAGGGATTGAATCCTGATAGGCTGCATGCAAGGCATATGTTCTACCTGCTATACTATCACTCTGGCTTTTAGAGTGACTAGTTTATCACAACATATTAATGTGGGCAAATGATGTTAGATTCACTGTGATCTAAATAAAATATTTCCAAATCATTAGATGTGATTCTGGTCTACTACGTATCACAATATAGACACAATCTGTGCGCCATCACAGGCAGTTAGTTGAGTTAGGAGGAGAGGGCTGCATTGTGCAGTAGTGAAGTTTGTTTATTGAGTGACTTCATGGCATTTACGGCCTACAGAGATACACAAGGAATTCTTGGATACTAGTCTGCACCCTTATTTGGAAAAAGAAGCGCACTGAAGTTAAAACCTTTTAGAAGCTTCTTTACAACTTTCTTGATCCTTCTGTCATATGGTTTGATTGAACTAAAGATTCTCATGATACTATACCTCACTAGAGAAATCAGAAAAGTATTGTTTTGAAGAATATGCCTGGTGGTATTATAGTAGGCAAAAAAAAATCTCTAAAAAGGTATATATGTGACTCTGAATTTCTAGAAGCTGTAAAAATGTTACTATACATGGGAGCTGTGATAAAGCTAAGAACCTTGAAGTGGTCAGATTTTGAGTATGTGTCTGGGTTACTATGGCCTCATATGGTACTACTTTCATAATAAATACCCCTTAAATTGGGAGGAGCTAGAGAGATAGTATAGAAGGTAAGTACTTTTTTTTTTATTCATGACTGACTTAAATTCAATTCCTAGTTACCTATATGATCTTGTGAACCTCACCAGAAGTGCTACCTAGGCACAACCAGATGTGGCCATAACACTAAACAAAGCAGAACAAACAGACCTTAAATAAAAAAATAAAATATAATTATTTCTTAATTAGCAGAGAAGTTTTAAAAACTGAAATTTGAAGTTAAGAGAATTTCAGAGTTTTATTTCAAAGGAATTTCTATTTCACATGAGTATTAAAGTTAGCAATTTTTTTTTGAGGACTGTAATACTATCTACCTCACGACTGCAGATAATGAAAAAATTAGAATCATCTTCTGGAAATAATTTCTTATACTTTATTGGAAAATTGTTCTTCCTCGTGATATAATAATAGTAAACATTTTTATTAGGAATAATAAACCAAAAGCAGATCAAGTTTTCTGACTGCTGTCAGAAAGAAAAGAGACAGGAGAAGAGTCAGATGCATTGCAGCTCTGCATGAAGATGCATGAAGATCGCCCCTGCCCTGAGCCCAGGAATGCAGGACTCCACTAAGAGCTGAAGGAGTGAAGAAACAAATTTTTCCCTTGAATTTCCAAATGCAGCCCTGCTGATGTTTTGATTTTGACTCAGTGAAGTCTTTTGTCAAACTAAGCTATAGAAATGTTAGGCAACACATATGTGTTGATTAGACTGTTAGGATAGTGGCAATTGTAACAGTGCCAATGGGAAGTCAACAGAAGTAGCTCCATTTCTTTCTTCTTTGGCATTGTCACCACGTCACCCTGTCTTCATGTACTTCTGGCAATGACTAATTTAGTTTCTATGTCCATACCAAGTAGGAGGAGTATGGTTTTGATTAGAGCAAGGGTGAGTAATCCAAGGGGCAGATAATGTATTTTTCCAGTGTAGCAGAAATGTAGCCTTAAAAGTATGTAAATATATAAGCAAGGCTTTTTTTTTTCTAATAAAACTTTCAAGCACAGAAAGTAATTTTTTGGGAGGAGTTTTGTAAATGTTTATATGAAGACTTACTAAAACATTGTCTACAAAGCTGTAACATATATGGAAGCTTTTCAGAAACGTAGACTTGTAAGTCCTCCTATAGAAATGTAGGTCATAAGGACCTCCTGAATTAGGTATAGCACTTTTATCAAGATGTCCAAGCAATTCATATGCCTTGGGAGATTAAGAAACAATGCTTTGGAAAATTTAGCATTCTAAGCATAAGGCAAAATTATAAAGATTATTAGTGACTTTCTCATTTTGAATTCCATAATACCATTAGGATAGAGAAGGCAAATACAAGACTTTGAAGAGAAGAAATTGTCTAAAATTTTTTAATTGTCTACTGTAAGTACAGTAAGGACTTTGAAGGTGTTATTCTGCTGAGTTCTTGCACTAACACTGCATGTCAGTTTGCCTGATTGTTACAGTGAAAAAACAGGAACTTGTCTCATATAATGAGAAGACAGAGATCCAAAACTATTGCACAAACATAAAACTCAAATATTTTTATACCACACCATATTTAAGTGTCCTTTTTTCTGAACGTATTTAGTACCTGAAACAAAAGTAATTCTGGGATTTTAAGTTTCTTAACGTGTGAAGTCTAGCCAAAAATGACATTTGTGGACTCTGGAGTGGTATGTTGCTTTCGATCTCACATTTATAAAACATTTATGATAAATTATAACTGTTTTTGTTGCTTTCATCATGTACTGAGAAGGCCCAAGATGACATTCTGTTGGACATACTTGACCATTTGAATTGCATAAGCAAAGGAGAGACTCTTGAGTCTCAGGATTTAGAGTAAATTATAAGTTATTTTTTATTTATAAAACAGTACTATAGCTGAAATTCTGGGCACAGTTACCAAATGAACATGCTGTTAACTAATTCTCTACCACTTCAGCCTTCACTCTGTTCCTCTCTAATCAGCCTCTTCGCATCCATTAAATGATAGTCTGATGGAACAGATGTTCTTAGCACACAGTCCTAAAGGACAGCGTTGGAGAACAAAAAAAGTGAATGAGAGATTTTCAACCCACTGACTTCCCATGAAAACACTGGATGCAATACAATCAAGTCTAATTCCATTAACTTAAGTAATAGTGCTTAATCTAAGTTGCAGACACAATGAACTTATGGTAGTATGAAATATGACTAGGAAATAGAAACTAAGTTATGCTCAAATAGAAAATTGGAAGTGAGGTTTGAGTTATTTTAGGACCGTGGATTCTTTTATATAATAAGAGACTTTCTCAGCTTTTTTGAAGGATGTCTTTCTTGTTGGCTTGTGCTGCAAATTTTAATCTTTGATCATGACAAAGAACATCAATTTCACTCTTAGCGATGGGATTCTTTTTACAATGACAAGTTAAAGAACACTCATTCCAGTACCAGTGCTGTGATTCTGGTACTCATTGTCATAAAAGTTCCCATAGTCACGTGAATTTCAGTAACTGGAGGACTTTCAATACAGAGCCACCTCAGTTTCCTTGTTCTTGATTTTCTCCTTTTCTATATTCAGTGTAGACTGTTACTTTGGTTAAAGAGCAAGCTCACTGAGGACCAGGATGTTGGAACTCAAATTCTGGTCTCTAGATGGCAGTCTATCCTTGCTAAATTTGACTACTCCCCATTCTTGGATTAATTGTTCAAATCACAGCTAAAAACGTAACCTGACCAGGGAAACTTCTATAGTGGGAAGAGCAAGACTCAGATATTAATTTTTGGTTGATGGCAAATAAATGTTTTGGTTTAAACATCTTGTTGAGAGAAAAATATGTCTATGATCATGTTAAAAGTGTTCATTGGGCAGATTTAGTTTGCAAACTTCAAAAGTTTTGAATTGTAGAAGTCCTATTATGGAAAGAACAGCTTAAATACAAAGAGCTATTTGAAATAGTGTTCTATGCCAGAAACCAGAACCAAATTACTACAATGTCATTCCACATTCCTATTTGTACATTAATTGCTCAGGTGCGGTAGTACTGTAGCACTGTCCTCCCATTGTTCATCAATTTGCTCAAGCGGGCACCAGTAACTTCTCTATTGTGAGACTTGTTGTTACAGTTTTTGTCATATTGAATATGCCACTGGGAGCTTGACAGGCTCTGCCGTGCGGGCGGGATACTCTCAGTAGCTTGCCGGGCTCTCCGAGAGGGGCGGAGGAATCGGACTTGGGTCAGCCACGTGCAAGGCATACACCCTGCCTGCTGCGTGGGAAGGATACTGGGACCGTGGTGGTGGAAAATGGGCACTGGTGGAGGGATGGCTACTTGATCATTGTATAACTGAAACCCAAGCACAAAAATTTGGAAGTCTATAACTGTACCTCATGGTGTTTCACTAATAAAAACAAAAATTAAAAAAAAAGAACATAATGAAATTTCTTGAAAAATATTTAGCAAGAATGAATTGCTTTGCATTAACTATGAATAAAGCCACAGATTGACTCATATTCCAAATAGTTGTCCTGGACTTATGAAATGGAGCTGAGGAATTTAGTGTTGAGTCTAAGTTCAGGTTTAACTTGAAATTAAAGAATTTTAATCTAGAAAGAGAACTCAAGAATCATTTATGGCCAGAATCAAGAATCATTTGTGTCCATTTAGGCAATAGGTCCAAGACACAGAGACTAAAAGACTTTGTGGATGATCTGACTTCCTGGTGATATAGGTGGAGATCCTTGAGTCATGATCTAATCTTCCAGTGATATGTAACTATTACATGTTATAACCAGATCTCTATCTAATACAACTAGTAATGATATATCTAAAATTGTTTTTACTTACTCCATTCATATAAAGTATATTTTTGAGATTTTGAAAATATAGATGCTAGTAAGTAACTTGTGATTACGATAGTGCTGATAGAAATATTGCAATGTTTGAGAAAAGGCAATGAACAAGATCCTCTTATTCCTCTTCTTTCCTCCTTTATCACAATATTTCCTGCTATCAATGTAGTCTCTTTTTACACTTTGTAAGATTGCTGTGAGAAACACATTGTGAGATACAAGGAGAGTTAAATACATATTATAAGAGTACCATAGTAAAAAAATAGTTATTGACCTACTGAATAAGTCACATTGAACCACAACAAAATAAAGAATGGAAAAAATAAAAATAATATATCTTATCAAAAATTTGTAACTCAGTGAAAGAATACAAAAGGTACAATGTTGTATTATTCCATTTATATACAGAATTTGCTTGAGTGGGCCCAGTAACATCTCCATTGTGAGACTTGTTGTTGTTACTGTGTTTGGTATATTGAATACGTTATGTGTAGCTTGCCAGGCTTTGCCATGTGGGCGAGATACTCTCGTTAGCTTGCCGGGCTCTCCGAGAATGGCAGAGGAATTGAACCCAGTTTGGCCGGGCCAGCCGGGTACAAGGCAAGTGCCTTATCCTGCGCTATTACAGAATAAAGAATAGGTATACTGATGAGATTCATAATAACAAGAGTTGACTAGTTATCAGGGTCTAGAAAATAGATGAAGATGGGTGGATGACTATTTAATGCAATTAGAGTGATGAGATATTGGTATCTAAATAAATTACTCAGCATTGTGAATATAGTAATGACCTTGATATTTTTCACTTTATAATGATTAATTTTTATTATATGTAAAAACAATAAATAATCTTGGGTGTTGATGGGAGGAAGATGGAGAAGACAAGGAGTATTTGTCCAGAAGATACTGTGAATGAAAACTCAGACTAATAGGCTCCATTATAAAAACATTCTTGTAAAGTTTACTTTAAGTTGTGGTTACTGTTTGACTATCTCCTTGAATGGAAGCCCAGAAAATTCAATTCATGCTATGCCATTGGGTAGTTTCCAAAGATAACATGTTCAGAAAACCCTACAGATGCTTACACAAATACCATTTAGTCTCTTGGGTACACCAATTCTCCTGATCAGTTGCTATATAAAAAAAAACTCTTTAAAACAATAGATTTGGGGGAGAAAACTGTGTGTGTGTGTGTGTGTGTGTGTGTGTGTGTGTGTGTGTGTGTGTATTCTTACTAGTTTTCTTCAGGATAGTTTTGACAATTTACCATGACTTGAAATTGCTTTTTCACTAGAAATAGTTAAAAATGATATTTTTAGTTGGCCTATAGTTGGCAAATCTTGACTTTTGTATTTAACTTTACTCAGTGGACCTCTTCTCTGAGCTTCAAAGAGAATTGCTGTTTCCTGGCATCAATTTTCTCTGTTGGATATTGCTTTCTGATCTTTGCAAGGGTCCTGCTTCTATTTCAAACCTATGGAGTATTTTCAAAGACTGTCAATTAATATCAAGAGAATATTTGCTTTTGTTTACAGACAGATATTTAGAAGTGATTAATTACCATCATTTTTTCAATTTTACTCATGCAGTTGAATATTATATACAAAATTTGAAGTACAAAATGTCAAAGAGTGAATTTTTTGACACTTTTTATGTATCACATTATTTCTAGAAAAATCTAGCCAGTTGAAGCAATAGAAATAAGAATTTAGCTTATAATGGATGCCATGGAGAATTACAAAATCTCAGTGAGCATTAGCTGTTTCTTTGCATCTGTTCAAAAAATTGCATGGCATTTGAATATAATACATTAAGATTCTTTTAGATTTACATTTGTCCTAAACTTAATTGGAAAATTTTGAATATACAGATATTCTTCCCTAAATTTGCCCAAATTGTATCTCCTTTCAATATAGTCTTCCATATATCACCTGGAAATTTTTAGTATAACTCAAATTTGTTTTCTGTTTGATCAAAAAATCATGCAGAAAATCAGTGAATGATTTCACTTTTACAATACACTAAAATATAAATTGTTCTTTCTATTGACTCAAGAATAAGCTTAGAATCCCATTATCTTTCAATTATCTTTTGAATACACATAAATTTACTCATGTCCTTATGAGAATTCTTACTCAGAAACCAAAATAGTATGTCACATATATTTAATGCCTACAGTATAGTGACTGTAAGTATTGCCATCTTTCTATATCACAGATTAAATTGAACCAAATTGACATTAACATTAAATTGTGTGTTCATATTTTTATCGGTTATAGAAGAAATTTTAACTATATAATATAACTGATAAAGTTGAAGCATGTGAGATTTAGATATTTGAACAAAATTTATCTACATGAAAGAATATTGAGATGAGAGATGGGAAGATATGTTAATAAAGCCCCTCATTGGTACCTACTTTGGACTATGGTAAGCATTGTACACATTTATTTGCAATTTTGTTTAATATTTACTTGTCCCTCATGCTTGAGCTCAAAATGACCTCCTTTGATTTTCAATTTCTTCCTATATTCTCCTAATATCTCATATATGCCTCTTTTGGGGAACCGATCATCCCAGATACCTTGATATCCATTTTTCCTGTCTGAATGGAAGCTGCTTTACTCATTCAGCTCACCTATGTGTTAAATGACTTACTGAATAACATCTTTCATTAGTATATCCCAGGAGTCTATAAACGAAAAGGATAGATTGTGTTATCAAAGGGAATTCCCTTAGAAAATCACAACTTTAAATGTACAGTTTTAGTTACATATTTACTACTTTATTATTCATAATATTGAATAATTATTTTTGAATAATTATTCATAATTTTGATAATTCATAAATAATTTGTCCAAAATTACATCGCTTAGGGGGGTATTCATAACTGTGCTCAAGACTTGCTCGTAGCTGTGTTTGGGGGACCATATGATGCAAGGTACAAAACTGAAATCTGATATCTATAACTCTGTACTATTTCTTTAGTCACTCAAATGATATTTTAATTTTCTTTTAAGGAAGATAATATCTTATTCTTTTATCCATTTGTAATATGTTCATTTAATTTGAAGTTAGACATAAAAATCTTAAAGTAAAGTAAAGGCCCTCCCATTGATCATCGATTTGCTCGAGTGGGCCCAGTAATGTCTCCATTGGAGACTTTGTTGTTACTGTGTCTGGCATATCGAATACGTCACGGGGAGCTTGCCAGGCTCTGCCGTGTGGGCGAGATACTCTCGGTAGCTTGCCGGGCTCTCCGAGAGGGGCGGAGGAATCGAACTCGGGTCGGCCATGTTGGCTGCGTGCAAGGCAAACGCCCTACCACTGAGCTATTGGTCACATATTTTTGTCTCTTCGGTGCTTGTATAATGATAAAAAATTATATTTAATTATTTCAGCATAAAATCCCTTTCACAGAAAAGGAAAATAATCTAAATGTGTTCATTTAAAATAGCACATTTAAAAAAAAGTAACTGTTTCCAATGTATGTCCATGAGTGCAATATTTATTCATAAAATCAGGTGACTAAAATCATAACTCTTGAAAAATGTACAAAGAAAATAGGCAAACAAGCCTAGATATACAAAACTGTAAGATTATTAAGTAAGAAATTTCATTACTGTTATGAGTAAATTTTTTCCAGTTCTACATAAAGTAGTTTCTCCAAATAAGATATATATGGGTTCCATATTAAAATGGTTCACAGGTTCACAAATTGTGCACAGATCTCTTTAGGAAAACATGGGTATTAGGTAATCAAGGTAATCATAGAATTTATTGTCCATGTAAATGAAAATACCATCTGGCAAGAAGTGGAGTTCAGGAAAACCACTTGCAGAACATAACGACTAGTAACGGTCTTAAGATAGACTCTTCTATGTAGTTCAGTGAACAGTGGCTTAAAGTGGTCCAATGAATATCAGCCTGAGTTTGATTGTCTCCAGATACTGGTCTCATTTTAATTCCTATTTCTAACATTTTCAGAATTTTAAGAATTGTATAGTCAAAGGACTGTCCAGTTTGGTATATAATACCAAGTACCAGTTATCTTTTACCTAATGGAATAATTCTGCCGTACTGGCAGTTTTGTATTCCCTCTAGGAAGTCTTTCTCTCCATAGTAAAATACTAAGATTATCTGGGACAACTTCATAAGAACGTTAAAGTCAGGTTATCTGCACAACTACTAATTTAATCTGTTTGTAGTTTATACCTGTGCTTCTTAAATGTTTCCACTTGTGAACTATTTTGCCTGAAAAAGTTTTATATGAACATGAATGTATAGTATATAAAATACATACACAAATCAAAGTTTTATGATACCAAATCACAGACTTATTTTAAAGCTAATTTTTCAGGACTTCCAAGTTTCATTTATGCAATTCCATATGTGGTCAAGATATACAATTAGTTTTAAGACCTTCGTTCCTTCCCCAAACTACCCAATATCTCCAAAGCCTGCAAAAAATGACATTTTGAATAGAAATGATATTCAAACATCATTTAAGCCTTTGTTGCCTCTCATTTGATAGAATAACTATAAAAAATGAACATTTTTTTAAAGTAGGGTTTATTTCTCTAAGCCAACGGGACATAGATAATTGCACAGGAGAAAGTAAGACCATAGTTCACTCAGGCAATAAAGAGTAAGCTTCACACAGGAGCATGGTGTCAGCAGGCTTTTATGCCACCCCGACCAGGGTCAGTTCTAAATAGTGAATAGTGCTTCAGGCCACTGCCCTATTTGATGAGGTAAGCTGGGGGAGTAACAGAAACTGTAAAATATTTAAAAGTCACTCCTGAGCTTCCCACTCTGTGGTCATATTATTTACATATTTACTTATTTGTATTGGTTTGGTATTTATTTGAACCAGTTTGGATCCTTTTGACATTCTGATAGATGCTATCTCTATCACTCTTGAGAACATCTTCCTGTTTCCAAGGATTCAAATGTTTATGTTCTCAAGAGTGATGGAGATAGCATCTATCAGAATGTCAAAAGGATTCAAACTGGTTCAAATAAATACCAAACAGAGACAATTAAGTAGATATGTAAGTAATATGAATCAACATATGCTTTTTCCATCAAATTTTATCAACACTTTTATCTTTTGTTTATCTTAAAGTTATTATCTGGTTTTGGGCACACTTGACTGTTTTGGGGACTTGTTCCTGGTTCTGACCAGGAGTCACTTCTGGTAGTGCTTTGGGAATTATATGCAGTGTGGGGCATAAAACCAGAAGTAGCTCAAGTAAAACAAGTGCCTTCACCCTTAGACTATTTTTCTGGTCCAATCTTTATTTTATTTCACCTCTTTTCATGCAAATAATAGTTTGAGAGAATAAATGCTTGTGGTCTTTATCTTTTGAAGAAGTAGATAATCTTATAAACATAATTGAAAACTGTGTCCTGTATAGTAGAAATTTTTTGGCTTTTGAGAAAAGTCAAGAGATTGTGAGTTTGGTTGGTTTGATCTGGGCAAAAAACCAAATTAATACATTAAATATACATACACACAAACAATAGGCCAACCTATTCCCCCAATGCTAACTCAATAGCAATCACATTCCTCTCAATATCTCATCTCAAACTAGGCCCACATGATTATAAAAGACTCAAGCATCTGTTGACTATAACAAAAAGCAAGAAATGCTGTCTTTTCTTCCAGTTTCAAATAGATAAAGACAACGCAGAAATGGTGAGCTCCAAAGTGCTTTCTTGTAGAAAGAAATCCTGAAGAAGTCTCTCCAAGAGCAGCTGACACCAAACTTTGAAGTAGAAATATCACCCGAGCCCCACCCACTCATTCATGTCCATTTATTTTGGACAGACTACAAATAAATCCTCCTGGAGACATGTGCTGTTCATGTTTTGTGCTGGAGCAAACACTGCTTCTGTTTGTTTGGTGATCTTCCTCCAGACCTCTGAGGATTGAATTTGCATTGCCTTTCAGAGGAAAGGGACTCTGTGGGGGTGATGTGTTTGTTTTTCTCAGCATGTAGCAGTGCCTGCTCCTGACCAGATATCTACTCTGGCTGAAAAGTAAATTCACTACTGAGTGAACTTAACCACAGGAAATGGAGTGTGTAGGTATAAGTCCCTAGGATTTTTGAAGGGACAAGTAAAAAAGATTTCATGAGTCAGGCCACCACTTCTGGAAGAGTCCTAGGAAAGTGTAATTATTTACACAGCTTCCCAGACTTGTCATGAAGATGCCAAGAATGTTAAGAAAAAATGTCTTTATGTGTAACATGTTGGATTTTAAACTAAGACAAGTTATGAAAGCTAATCCTATTCTTTTCCACATCCTGAGCAATAGCTCAGACTTCTGGGTGTACAGAATGAAGATTCCCGAGCCTCCATGTGGTCTCTAGAGAATGCAATGGCTTTAGAGTCATGGCAGGTGAATCACTTGTTTTTAAAGACAAGATTAACCTACCTGCCTGGTAGAAAGACCTTCTGTGAGGTTAGGTCAGTATGCTCGAGGCATAAAAGTTTCAGTTCACATCTCCCACACCTTTGTGCTCTGAACACTTGCAGTTCAATCCCAATTAAAAAAAAAAAGTGGGAGAAATGATGCTTCTAATTCTAATAGTTGTTATTCTATGAAACAGACCTTACACTTATGGTTTGCAATATAAGAAAGGAATGAAATGATAACACTAAATAAAAACATGGAGAAAAAGGAAAACCCTATAGAAATATTTCATTGCAATGAAATTTAGAACCAGGAAATTCCTAATGTAAATATTGAATGGAATATAATTCTATTCTCTAGGCTGGTAAATAAATTCCTGAGATCTGGAAAGCATTCAGGAATCTACCTTTAAGTTTCTTATTTTGTCCAAGTAAGTCCTTATTATGTGGTATGTTAATACTGTACCCACATGTCAGATATAGAGAGCTGGGATTTAGGAGAAAAATAAGCCTAAATTAAGTCACCTCAGAATGATGGTATGTTAATACCAGACTCTCAAATAATGTGTAGCAGGCTTAGAGTGAGAGGAAAATAACCTGAATTAAGCCACATCAGTGTGGAGACCCTTTCATTGCTATCTGTGTGTTTATGTATTGTATTCTGAAAGCACAGTGGGAAATACCATGCATTTTTCATGGTGCTATAGAGATTGCTATAGTGAGAGTTATACCTGAAGCTAAATAAGAAAACATTCTAATTTCCTTTTTTCTCCCCCAGCTCAAGAGAGTAGTTATTTTGGAGGGCACTGAGAAGTTGGGCAGGTATATTTGCATTATGCCTGTGGATCCATTGCCAAACACACCATCTTGTTGACACAAGACACAGCTTTGCCTGGCAGCACAGACATCAAAGTCCTTGTGGAAAAGCAACCCCCAATTTGGAAGAAGCTTTTTTTATAATTTCCAAGCATTTCATTATAGCATTAAGGTGCATTAATTGCATCATAGCCATGTGGATCTAGGGTTATATTCATAGACTTAAGTTGACAACTTCCTTTTTACTAAAGCTGGTTAAGGGGAGGCGGGGGAAGCACTTCAAATGGTTTTCTGATTATCTCATAAATACTGTGTTTCTTCTGATTGCTAAGTAGCTTCCTTTCTTTTCTTTTTAATTCTCAGCTTCCAGTTCCTCTCCATTGCGGTTTTGCACAGCTGAACTTAGGATGTCAAGGGCTGTTTTCCCAGTCTCTTCAGAAACATGATGACTTACTTTATCAGTGATTATGGACATAAGGCTGAATTATCATTGAAGTAGAAAGAGCTAGAAAAGAATTGAATTCAAATAAAAATTGAAGCCAGTGATAGGAAACAGGAAACTTTCTTAATAAAGCTGTCAATGGTGACACGTCCTAAAAAGAGTGGTGAAAACAAATTTACTTGAAACTTAAAAAAAAATTAACAGATGTCCATTGTAAGTGAAAAAAAAAAACTTAGAACAGTGTCTGCATTTAGGAAGGCATGTATTCAAAAACAATAAATCTTCTACTTAAACTCACTAAATAGTAAATATATTTTGCTGCATTGATAATCTCATCAATTGGATAAAAATCTGGTATTAGAGGCTCCTATGATGATGTGGAGTGGACATGCTATTTGACCAAAAGGACAAATAAGTCTGTGGCCACATGATAATGGAATGGCCTCTCTGAATATATAAATAAATAAAAAATAAAGGCCCTCCCGTTGATCGTCGATTTGCTCGAGCGGGCCCAGTAATGTCTCCATTGGAGACTTTGTTGTTACTGTGTCTGGCATATCGAATACTCTTGGTAGCTTGCCGGGCTCTCCGAGAGGGGCGGAGGAATCGAACTCGGGTCGGCCATGTTGGCCACTTGTAAGGCGAATGCCCTACCCGCTGTGCTATCACTCCAGCCCGCCTCTCTGAATAACTAGATATAAACTAACACTAAATGTTAAGAGAAATAAAAGTCACAATGAACCTTGTATTGCACTGCTTGTGCCCTTAAATTTTTTTTTGTGCCAAATCAGACCAGGAAGATATGATACCTTAATCAGAGATCTGATCACCAAGTAAATGGGGTTGAAGAGCGGAGTCATTTCTGAATGCTTATTTTTTAGTTATTTATTACAGATAAGCAAAAATGCATTAATTGTAAAAAAAGATGGCACTCAGTTTATTATGGTGTTCCTTGAATATCTATTTAAGATTTTTTTCTATAATTGTAGATCTTCCAACTTTCTATCATATTTGCTTAACATCTGTAGCAAATATAATGTTTTAGAAGAATCTAGCATTTCCTGTTGGAATTTCAGACAATTCCTACTAATATCTGTGGATGGAAACACAACTATTGTTATGTTCTCTGGTGTTTGGAACCTGAAAAGCAAACAAACATTTATTCCACCAAGAAGCACAGTCCTGGACAGGGCATGGACTTTGGCATGTTCTGTTTTCTCATAACAGTTTACTGGAAATTGATTTGTTTGGTAAGATTGCCCAGCCTAATCATAACTGTTCCAGAAAATAGAAGTATTTTTAAATTTTAATCACACTTTTCAGGAATTAGGCACACACACAAAGACAAACACACACGCACACACACAGTGTTGCTAGATACCAATAAAGGTGGGAAGGATAAGTTTAAACTTGAAATTGTGTCCTTCATTTTAGTTTTCGTTTCAACGTTTGTTTTACCTTCCAAGTCACTGGTTTCCATAAATTCCTGGTGTCTTAGCAGTATAAAGAATATTTTTAAACATGGCTCTTGTGCTGGAGTGAACATTAAATATTTGTTCAGCTGATTAAAACAGTCCTATATTTATTTAATGTTTGAACAGTAAACAGTTTATTGAAAACTGAAATGTCTTTTTATATATACATGCTTGCTCCACAGGCACACCTCTCTAAGGAGGTGTTCTGCTAATGAGGTTTCTCAACTGATACTGTGAAATATAAACAGTCCTATGAGAAATTCCCTCTTCAGACACATTATCTTCTACGAAGGGCTTGGGCTTCTGAAGGCAACTTTTTCTGATCTTGGGTGGCCAGCCATATAAGGTGGACAGGAATAGTGGTAATGGAGTGGTGAGTGGTTTAAAACCATAAAGGAGTTTCATGCTGACAGAAA
Organism: Sorex fumeus; assembly: GCF_029834395.1. Lineage (NCBI taxonomy): Eukaryota > Metazoa > Chordata > Mammalia > Eulipotyphla > Soricidae > Sorex > Sorex fumeus. Next base: position 5,592,862 of record NW_026606163.1, read on the forward strand.
CATTTATCTTAGAGGGGGAAATGCAAGTTCTTTGATTATAAGGACAGCTGAGATGCACCTCAGTAGTAGCATTTTCTGCCCTTTAGCTTGGTTCGTTATAGCAGGAGACATTTTGTTCTCACTTAAACTAAGAAGGGCTTAGACTGAATTAAAGAATGACAAACAAATAGAAGATAAACCTTGTAACAGTGCCTTTGCTTTGTCATCTGTGAAAGTTGAGTGAATCAGAAAGGAAAGAGTTTCACTATTTATGTCAGCTTTTGCAATTACCCACCAAAAGAACATGCCGTGTATCTCCCTATTAATTCTCACCATATCTCTACTTTAAAAAGTATTTGTAGACACACAGTACACTTTACTGATTGAGCATGATTAAACTCAATATATGGGCCAAGTAGAAAACTTAGTTGTTTTTCCATCTATTATCTACCAACTTTGAATGAAATGTTTTAAACCTGAAATAATCAACTATTCTGAGTACAACTAAATATTCTCTGGTTAGCCATTGGAATAAAAAAAAAACATGTACTTAAGATTCTGCATTCAAAGCAATGTTATTGTAACATGTATCAGGATAATCATTGATTTAATTATAAGGCTGCACATAAAAATCTGTAATTGAATTAGAAGGCTACTGAAAATTAAAATGGAATATTACAAAGAGCTTAAAAGGAAGTAGATAGATTGTAGTGTAGTGACATTGAAGCATCTTTTAAATTGAAAATAAACTTAAAAGATCATGTTTGTTAAATGGATTTTTAACTAAAGAGAAGACATCACAAGATCTGTATTTTTATATTATCTAAGAGGTCTGGGAAAATCTGGAAAGTTAAAGAAGAAAATGCTAAGGCCAGTGAGAGTAGGGCACCTGCCTTGCATGCCGCTAACCTGCCAGGATCAGTGCCTGGCATCTCATATGATTCCCTGAGTCCCACCAGGAGTTATTTCTGAGTACAGAACCAGGAGAAACCCGAAACACTGCCAGAAGTAGCCCAAAATTCTAGAAAAAAAGAATTAGCAATGGTTATATGTAGACCACGATAATTTTTAACTTTTTCTTTTATGCTAATAAATGACAAACTACTGAATTTGTCATTTACAACGCACAAAAAGTAACTCAAACTTATCTTTAAAATGTATAAGGGGGTATGGTGCCGCCAGCAGATCAATCTGTACCAGTGAGGCAAGTGCATCAACAGCCTGATGGCCTCTTCAGACTTCCAGATACCCCAAAATTGCTGCTGTGCCTTTGGCCAGACCCCAAAACCTTGGGCAAAGTTTACCAAGAAAGTAAATGGCCAAAAGTTAGGTATGTGGGAGACAATCTCACAAACCATCTTCGGCTCAGCTATATAATTGGAGGCAGGGCCTCTCTGGTTCCTGATTGAACTGCTTAATGGCCATGATCCCAGAGACTCAGAAACACATCTTGAAGCCCAGTGGCTTTTGACAGAAATGCGTTCAGAGTGCATAGTTAGGTTACTGTTGTCGGGCCACCCAGAGTGGAAAAGGTGCTGTCCCTCCATCTGCTCCCCCTTGGTGGCTCGGTGGCTGCCATCTGCCAGAGGTCATTGAACAGTCAGGTTTTTGACTGCAGTGATGAGACACGTGGGGCCTCATGGGATGGGTGTGGAGCCAGCCCTTTCCTCCCCATCCCAATGAGACCCCAAGGCGCCGCCCACAAACGGCCTTTCTGGCTCCTGATCAAACTGCCTAATGGGCATGATCCAAGAGATTCAGGAACAAATCTTGGAACCCAGCAGGTTTTGGCAGAAATCCCTCCAGATTTAATTGTTAAAATTTCAGAATTTCAAAATTGTGCAGCCACTACTGCAGCCACGCGACATCATATGTTATTCATAAGCAGCAATAGAAAACAAATTGTCTACTATTGCCTTTTTGGAAGATCTGACTATTGGGGTAGAATTTCAAATAATAATGGTGGGTCTGGTGTCAAAATATTGAATGGAATCAAAGTAGAGAGTAATGTGGAAATCATCTTACCCACAGGTTGGGGGAGGGCTTGAGGTGGGGGTATACTGAGGTTTTGGGGGCTGGAGAATGGGCACTTGTGAAGGTATGGGTGTTTCATTATATAACCGAGACTTAAACCTGAGAGCTTTGTAACCGCTCTCATGGTGATTCAATAAATAAAATTATAAAAAATGAAAAAAAATGAAAACAAGGTGGAGTTCATGCCCAATTCAATCAGCTAATAAGTGGCTGAATAGATAGCAGTACTCCTACATAAAAAATAAAAATAAACTGTATAAGATTATGTTTTATAAATAAAAATGAATTCAATAATAAATCACCAATAAGAATTTATCTCTCATATTGTGTGGGCATTTTCCCATGAATATAAAATACCATAACTTTCATATTAATTACTAATGTGTGGATCTATATTGATCTTTTATTTGTTTGTTTCATGGTCACAACCAGTTGTGCTCAGGAATTACTCTTGACAGTACTCAGGAAACCATATACAATACTGAGGATCTGACCTGGGTTGTCCCCATACGATGCCAATGTTCCACATGCTGGACTGTTTCTCTGGCCATTATATATTCATTATTGAGGCAACTAGATTGGAAGAACCTTAAAAAATAGTTTCATTTCATTAAAGTTCTCCAAAAATGTCTAAACAAAGATCTTTATATCTGAATCCTTGTTATTAGAAGCAATGTAAGTAATTTTTATTGGCAGTCCTGACTCAGTAACAATACTAACTTAAAACAGTTTCATTTTCAGCAATCTTCAAAATATGTTCATATGCCTCTGAAAACTCTTTCATGACATTTTAGAGATACGTATGACTATTTTTGTTTTGGGGCCCCACCAGGTGTTGTTCAGGGGTTATTCCTGGCTCTGCACTCAAGAATCACTCCTGACAGTGCTTGGTGAACCATATTAGGTGCCAAGAATTGAGCCTGGGTTCTCCATATGCAAGGCAAATGTCCTATCTGCTCTACTCTTGGTCTGGTCCCTGATACTGAAAACTTTTGAGTTTCTTTCTTGTGAATTTTTACGTAATTTAGGGCGTTCACCTTACAAGCAGCCAACATGGCCGACCCGAGTTCGATTCCTCCGCCCCTCTCGGAGAGCCCGGCAAGCTACCGAGAGTATTCGATATGCCAGACACAGTAACAACAAAGTCTCCAATGGAGACGTTACTGGGCCCGCTCGAGCAAATCGACGATCAACGGGAGGGCCTTTACCTTTACCTTTTACTTTCTCAAAATTTATATTTTATAATATTTTCTCCTCTAACCTTAATAGTCATGCTATACGAAACTATCCTAATTTGAAATGGAACCTGTTGTCATCCTTTCGATACCCCATCCCCATGATGATAAAGAAAGAGGAAGGGCAGTATGAAATAAAAACAACCCTCTCTTGATTCCCCTATTCATAGTGTGATACTTTCTCTCAAGGTTGCTGTTGCATCTCTACAACATGGGCTCGCTGTTGAAGGTTTTAATGCTCTATAACCCAAAGAAACATAACTCATGTGAGTGATTATATAATCCTTTGAGTATCCCCAATGCAATTCCCTGCTATACTATGGGAGCAATACCATTTCTATCTTTATGACTGTCTTCACCTTCTACTCTTCAACAATCTACCAGTGTTAAAAACGTACCTGACAGCTGCATGCTTCTGATATTCCACACTCTCCCTGGCTTCAAGTGAATAAACAAAACAGAATTATTTCAGAAAATACATTATATGGCAACAAATGTATTGCCTCCACTCAGAACTCAGAATTTTCCTCTCTTCCCACCTCTTCTGCATACAATGGAGATAGGAAAATAGAAAGTGGGTAGAGGCTGGGATGGTAGTTTCTACTATTTTTGATATTACTCTTAATAAGCCCTAGTAAGTGCTCATCTGGTGGATCTCCTTCAAATGTAGATTGTTAGTGTTCCCTTTTTCTTTAGATTTGAATTCCAAATGTCAGCTCCCTTGAAAATACCTTTTGATCATCAGGTAGGATAATTCCTCTTTCTCCTCTATTCAGAGAGCAGATAGAACATGATGATTGGAGTTTGAAGGATTTGTGATTATCATCTCTGTGTGACTAGGGCTCACAAAACCCTAATCGCTCCTATCTGATTCTTCCTGAAAAAAAAGAAAGTCAAGGAAAATAAAAGAAAATGCCATTCAGCATGCTTTTACATTCATCTATAACTAGACACTTATTACTGATCAACACAGTGTTCAAGATTTAAATGTCTAAGTATAACTACATCACCAACTCAGTGTGATAGAAAATGGAATATCTTTATTACATGGTAACGTTCACAGGTTTGAAAAATCTAATAGTTGAAACTTTACACAGAAGATATCCTTATTTAATGGAACACTCCTATTTGCCCAGCCTCTGAAAATGAAGCAGAGGTTAGAATTTCTTAGGAGGACAAACTGAAGTTTTGTTCTTGTTACTCCGTCTCTGCAAGGCATACTCTCCGATGAGCAATAGGTAATGGAAAATAAAGCAACACATGCTGAAGAAATGCAGAATGTTTAGGTCCAATCTGAATCTATGAGAGTAGATTAGGAAGTATTTAAGGTAGTTGATGTTGCAAAGACTATGTAAAAGCCATTATACCAGTGATCTTCAAATGTACTTGATTGACTTTTAAGCATCAGGGTGGTACCACCGAAAAATGATGAAAAAATGACGTGTGAGGTAGAGATGAATGCCACCACTCCTGTTCAAGCAGAAAAGCTTTGCATTTCCAAGTTTTATGTAATCAATTAACACCTCCAATTCCATTTTCTTAAGGAATTTTCAGGTTTGAAAATTTTGAAATGACTGTCACTGTCTGTCACTGTCCTCCCGTTGTTTATCGATTTGCTCAAGCGGGCCCAGTAATGTCTCCATTGGAGACTTTGTTGTTAACTGTGTTTGGCATATCAAATACATCATGGGTACCTTGCCAGGCTCTGCCGCGCAGGTGAGATTCTCTCGGTAGCTTGCTGGGCTCTCCGAGAGGGGCAGAGGAATCGAACTCGTGTAGGCCATGTTGGCTGCGTGCAAGGCAAATGCCCTACCGCTGTGCTATAGCTCCAGTCCTTTGAAATGACAAGGTTATGAAATAGATAAGCATCATCAGATGCATGGCCAAGGGTATATATACAGATGGATTAGGCAGATGCTAAATAGAGCTACTTGTTCAGGAATAATGACATGATAGAGGAGAAAGGAAGACCAGGACCTGGGGCTGAGAGTAAAACAAGAAGAGTTTACTGAATCATTTGAGGAATTTTGATTTGAAAACTTGAACAACTGAAGGAATTTGAACAAAGTTATGAAAAGTAGTATTATTCTAGCTCTCCATAATGTATGTGTCTGAATGCATATATGGTCCTGAAATTAGTGTTCAGGTAATGACTCAGCCTGTGATGGTTCTATTAACTCAGACATAAAATTAGGGTAAATTTCAGGAAATAAAGCTAGTCATTTTAATTTTTACTCTATTCACCTTTCCTTGAGAGAATGCTTTAAGTAGTGTCAATACTAAAATCTACTTTGCTCCTAGCTGCTATTCTTTAAAACAGATATCTCTTCTTTTAAAATTCCTTGCCTGTTTCTGAAAGAGCCCACCTCTTTTTCAGGAATGGCGATCTCCCCCAACTGCTCAATTCCCCAGAAAAGGGGGTTACCCAAAAATATAGGAAGTCTTTTCAAGCTATAACCAAAAATGAGCTGTTTAATGCAATCTCAAGTCTGCCACATATTCGGCAAAGTCTTGACAGTGTTTAAGAGAAATCGCACTGAATCTCTCAAGGAATTATGTTGAAAGCTACTGGAAGCTGCAAGCCTCACTGCAGGGAACCTTCTGATAGATTTGAGCAGATGGCAGCATATACACTTATTTCATTTACAATACTTTTTGAAATTAAGGATGATTTTTTTCCAAAACAATTCTCTTAAGAGATACAGGGAAGAAAAACATACTGAACTATAGATTGTCTTGTATTTACATAAGTCATTAGCAAGTTACAAAATCATGATATTATATTATGTTTCTTTTAAGTACTAAGAATATAAAGCACTGAGAAAAATTAGGGTTCTATATTCATTGGCATAAGAATTCTCTGAGACATGGATAACTAGTATGATATATATGACTTAATATTATTTTACATTCAAAGAGTCTAAGAATGGCCTATTACTTAATTTGATCAGTATGTAACATAGCTCAATATCAGAGTTTTTTAAGAGTAAATATTCTTTTTGTTCATATCTAGCATCTGAGATATCGAAATATCTCTACATAGGAATTTATATTTATTAATCACTTCAAAGATTGAGAGAGTGCCAACTATTTCCTACAATCACTAACTTGTACAACAACAAGATTCTTCATTTAAAAAGTTTCAATTTTTTTTTCAGGCTCAACCATTGATAGCTCTGGAGCTATTATCAACTTAATTAGAGGTATGGGAAAGGGATTGGGAGGAAATGTTCTGATGAGGGTTTGGCTGTAGTGGCATCATCTCCCAGATATGCTCAAGGACTCATACAGTACAGGGATCAAACTTCAGGACCTCCTTCATGCAAAATATGTGCACTGGTACTTTGAACTACCTCCTAGGCATACATTTTTATAAATATTGATCCAGTGAGTCAAACACACCAAGTATAGCCAATTCAATTGAAATGTTGTATTGTTTATAGATGATGTAGATAGAATATATATTTGCATATATGTGTATATACACACAAATATAAACACATAAACACAATTATTATATATCGATTAGATAGTGTTTTTTAATGCTCATAAATGAACAAAGATACACATTGCTGTCCTCTGGTAGCCCTATTACTTGACAAGTGTATTTTCTTGATTTCTTTAATAGCATTTTAAAAGATAATGCTTATTTCACATCTTCACAGAAGGCTAGTGGGGGTACCCAGAATGAAAAAGTTACACATTGAATTTATGAAGAAAATGATAAGTGCTATAATATAGTGTCACTGCCATCTTTAATCCATATTTTCTGTAGAGAGACACTTGCTTAAACATTTTGTAAGTATTAACTGATTAAATCATATTGAAAAGAAAGTTTGGAGAGTTGTCATTTTTTTAGGTATCAACCATTGTAATTATCAGAGGAAGAGTCCGGAGGTAAGCCGAGCAGATCTTTCTGTCTGGAAGCCTGTTTAAAATTTCTAAATTTAACTCCTGTAATGTCTCTAGATCTTTGGACTTGGACTTCTTAACCTTGGACTCCAGGCTCAAGGGGAACCGGAAAAAGAGATCCTCTGCCTGCTTCCAACAATCACAAGCGACCCAGAGACCACACCCAGGAGGCCCACCATGCTGGAGCCAGATAAATACATCATCAGCCGACCTCCTCTACCTCCACTATCCAGTCGTTCTCACGCTCCAGTCCGCTTTCTAGACACATCATAAGATCTTAATACCCATTTTCCATACCATATTGGATGGGATTCAAATATGTGAACCATGGGATCACCTGTAAGGGCGACTAGAGGCCGCCCTAAAAGCCTCCATCCCTCTCATAGAGCGTGACAACCGAGAGTATCCTGCTCATATGGCAGAGTCTGGCAAGCTACCCATAGCATATTCAAAATGCCAAAAACAGTAACAACAATGGGCCTCATTACCCCTGACCCTCAAAGAGCCCCCAATATGACAGTGTTAAGAAGGATGAGCAAGGAGAGGCTGATAAAATCTCAGGGCTGAACTAGGCTGCCAAAACAAAACAAAAAAAGACTAAAATGAATGTCTGTATTTTCAATGCACGTATACTGGCATTGAAAGCATTCATCAAGAACCTGGTGGTGCAAGTGCAGAAGATCAAGTATAACATCATTGGTCTGAATGAGAAAAGAAGGCATTGATGACATCACACCATTTCTGAAACTGGAAAAGAACTGTTCCTCAGAACATCTGACGATAGAGGCATCGGTGGTGTTGGTGTCCTTGTCAACATGAACTTGGCCATGAGCATTGACTCAATAGAATGCCTAACAACCTGAATCAGACAATTACTCTTGAATATATGTGGCTCTAGCCACCACCATACTGAGACCACTCTCCACACGCATGAAGGTACTGGCAGAGGAACAAAGGCATGCGGGTCCTGGGGCTGAGATCTCCAAGTCTGCTTGGATTGGGGCTGAGCATCCTCCACCCAGATCCTCCAAATTCCAGTAGGCAGGGGTCACACCCACCAACTGGCCCCCTGGCGTCATGTAATCCCATCAATGGCCAAGACCCAGAGACTAGAAAACCCAGCTCCCAGAAGGCCACACGACACCTTATTATTTCATTCTTACTTTGGACAAAATGGCAGGCAACCGAATGTACCCTGCCCACGTGGCAGAGTCTGTCAAACTCCCTGTGGTGTACCCAATATGCCAAATACCAGTAACAATGATGGGGCTCATTCTCCTAACCCTGAAAGAGCCTTTAATATGGCACTGTTTAAAAAATCTCAGGGCTAGAACAAAGGAGACGTCACTGGAGCCTGCTCGAGGCAATCGACGAACAACAGGATGGTCATGATCGTGATATGTGGCTCACTAACAGCAGTGTCTATCTTCATCGTCTATGCACCAAAATCCAACTACAATGAAAAAGAAATTTAGAAGCCCTACATGGAGCTGCAGAAGTTCTATAAAGAAGACCACACCTTCTACAATATCATTGTCAGTGATTTTAATACCAAGATAGGACTAAGAAGGTTGTCTGAAGAACTCCACATCGGGACCCATGGAATGGAACGAACAGGGTGAGAGACTGTCTGAGTTCATCATGTTGACCAAAACCACCCATAGTAACTCAGAGTTCCAAAAGGGTGAATCTAAACATTGGATATAGGAGTCTCCCAGTGGAAAGTTCCACAACAAAATGACCACATCATATTGAACCATTGGTGTTCCCTGACCAATGTCGCTGTTGTCCCAAAATTCCAAATGGAATCAGACCACTGTCTCCTTCATGCAAAATTCTACTTCGCAAAGAGGGGAGAAAGTACTGCAAAGCTTAAGAATAGAACTTCCAGAATGACCATGAACTGGGAGCTCAGCACCTCCATGACTGTGGAAGGAATGTACCTCCATGACTGTGTGAGGAATGCCAAGAGTGGAAAAGCCACAAAAAGAAACCTTTCTTCAGAAACTCTCGAGCTCATTCACCAACATGGTTTGGCGTAAACCTTAGGCAACAACCATAAGCTAACATCTGAACTCACAAAGCTGTGCAGGGAAGCAATAAAGGAAGACCTCAGAAAGAGAAGAGCAGCAGTTTTGGCCTAAGAGACAGAAGCTGGGAAAAGTATTCACAATGCTCTCCTGTCCTTTACCAACTATAAGATCAAGATAACTGCCCTCTGACATCCTTATGTTTCTATCACATCTTCCAGAAGGGCAATGGAGAAGATTATTCACGATTTCTACTCAGATATTTTTGATACTCACATCCACCTGCCCACATACTAAATTCCACAGGATGGATATTTTATTCCCAATGTTATCCCTTCTGAAATCTGACACACCATTTTGTTGGTCATGAAGCGTACAGCACCCAGTCCAGAAAAGGTCAGACCCAAACACCTGAAAAATCTGCTGCACATCTGCTGCCTGTTGTCTGTTGTCTACGAGTTGTTCACTGGAGTCATCCTGAATAGAATAGGCAGAACACTAGCTGAAGGACAACCATGCGAGCAAGCTGGGTTCTGCAAAGGATTCAGCATGATGGACCATATCCACACGGGGACCAAGCTCATTGAGGTTTCTTGGCAGTTCAAGTTGCTGCTCTGTCTAACGTTCATTGATTTAAAGAAGGCCTTTGATTCTTTTGAGACTGAAGCAGTCATTGCAGCCCTAACCAAACAGGGCGTTCAAACTCAGTACTTCAGGATCCTTGGCAAGCTGTATTACAGATTCACCACCAGGATCTCACCATTCTACAAGGAAGTGATCACTGACATAAAGAGAGGAGTTCAGCAGGGTAATACCATTTCATCCAAACTCTTCAGTGCCACCCTCAGGAATGTCATATGACAACTAGAATGGGAAGAAATGGGAGTGTAGATATATGGTAGGCAACTACGTTACCTCCACTTTGCTGATGACATCATTTTAATAATATCAAACATTAGCCAGTGGCACAAATGCTGGCTGACTTTGCCCATGGGTTTTGAAAGATCGGACTGCAGCTGAATCACACCAAGACAATGATCATGAAAAATGAACTAGTCCCTGACATTCTATTTGCTCTCATTGGAACGAAGATCTTCGAATGCAGCAGCTATGTATACCTGGGTCGAGAACCCAACACAAGGAAGGACTTGACACCAGAACTGTGCAGCAGGAAGAGAGCAGCATGGAGCGCCTTCAAGAGCATTGAAGAAGTTGTTAAGAGGACGAAGAACCTCCGACTCAAGCACATCTTTTTGACTCTACCATTTTTCCTGTGCCAGCATACACTTCAGAGACCTGGGACCTATGAGAACAGGACTAGAATGCTATTTGGGTATCTCAAAGAGAAATCGAAAGAGCTATGCTAGGAGTATCATGCTGCACTTAAGTGAGAGAAGGAATCCGAAGTTCCAATCTCTGTCCATGATCAAGAATAAGGGATGCTGTCTTCTTTGCGAAGGTGTTGAAAATCAGTTGGGTCAGACACGTAATGCAATTTAGAGATGACCACTGGACTAGAGCTGTTACTGCTGGATTCCACGAGACATCAAATGGATGTGTGGCCGCCCACCTACAAGATGGTCAGACTTCTTCGTCAAAACCCTGAACAAATGGTTTGAGGCTTTTCTTGTTCCTGGAGTGAGCAGCTGCCATTAGGCTACAGTAGCCTGTGACAGGGATGAATGCAGATGTTACTCACATCCACTGAGGCAACTCGAAGATCAATGGGATAACAAGTGATACAAATGATACAAGACACTCAACTCCTCTGATGTCTCTGGATCTTTATAGGTGTTGCAGAGTCAGTGAATACTAAATAAAAGTAGCAAAACCTTCAGTCCTGTGAGAGAACTAGGGAGTAATATTGGTTATTGATCTGGGTTCTGCAATATTGATGCCAGGGGAAAAGAACGGAAGAGAAATCCAGGAGGATTAAAGAATAGAAGTGCAGATTTGGGGACAGGGAGTTCAGGGTCTTTTATGGTAAATTTAGATGAGGACATCCCTGAAGAAATGCCTCACATACCTACTAAAGTTATCTACTTGAAGCATTCTCCATTCTTCATCAGTTTCTTAGTCATACTGACACAGGTGGTGTGTGTGTGTGTGTGTGTGCGTGTGTGTGTGTGTGTGAGCATGTGCACACAGAGTGTATTCTAATCTGAGTAATTAACATTTATCTGAAGAACAAGTGAAGTTGAATGGATTTGCTTTTTTCAATATGTGGCGAAAAACACCTTGGTATAAATCCATCCACAGGTTACCATGTAAATTAGAAGCAAGTGCACAATTTTAAATGGGCAAAATTTTAATTTTGGAGAAAAATAGCTGCTCCCTTTTCACTTAATAGCTTGGCATTAATGTGCACAATAGTAAAACTCTAAGACTGGAGTAATTTCAGAAGAATTTGAAACCCCTGTGAGATTTCCATTGTTCCCACTGTAGCATGAATTTCAGAAAACAGGCACTTATAATGAAAACACGTGCACTCTTAAACATAACACTGTTAACAGGCATTGCTATAACAGAATGACAACTCAGCAATAATTGGTGTATAGGAAAAAATTAAACAATTTTCTGAGATTAAAATAACAACAACCTATGTCAGAACATAACTGGCCTAATGTTCAACTCTAATGTAAAGTTAGTTCATTAGTATAATTTAACCTTTTGATAAGCCTTTAATGATAAATTCCATTCATTCATTGGAAATGTCACATGCAAAGAACAGTCCAATGCTCTGAAGAAAAGTGAGGGGGGCCTAGGGTCTCCTCCTGACTTATCTAATTCAGAAAAATGAGTGTATGATAGAACTTTACCTTTCTTGTCTACAGTAAGTGTCCTCATTCCATTTTATTCACTCTAAGCCTTGGGGCAAGCCAGGGTTTGCAGCCATATACTACAATAATAGCAAGACAATTTAGCAGTAATGGATAAGTAGGGAGCAAATTAAGCTGTTTGCTGAGATACAGAAATGAAGCCAGAAAATATTTGGCCTCATGTTAGGCTTGAAATTCATAGTCAATTCATTAGTGTAATTTAGTCCTTGTATAAGCCTTTGAGTGATAAATTCTACTAATACATTTGAAATGCCAGCTGTAAGAATAACTCATTGAGTGTTGAGTAAAATTAAAAGATGGGCAAGAATAAATCCTTCATTTTCATCTCATATGGGAAGATTTATGAAAGCCTTTGAGAAGAAGCATCTGTCCGCTAGTTGTAAATTGAGAGTATTAAGGGAAAACATCAGAATATTTTGGTTACATTAGCAAGAGGAATGTATTAACTCAAATGCTTTTGAAATCTTTCCCTTTGGGTCTAAAGATTACTCTTGATGAAGAACATGTGAACTTTTAGAATTCATCTCTTGCTTGAGAACAAAGGCTACAGCACAAACAATATTGAGTATCTGGTGTTTAAAGGAGTGGTTTCTAAGAAACACAATTATGTGTGGGATGTTGGTTACTTCTTTCATATGGATATGGTTTTCTCTGTAATTGTGAGCTTTCCGTTTCAAGTTCATACAGGCTGAAAAACAGAAGACTTGGAGCAGGGATGGAAAATATGACCAATCAGTAATTGACTTAAAGATATGTAAATATATATGTATGCTTATATATATAAATAAATAACATGGATTTGTAATACACACATATACAAGTATTTATCAACTTCATCAGTTAGTTTCTCTTAGGGGCCCTAAAAATTAGATGACTTCAGGATTTTAAAAAATGTTTATTTCCCCTAAAAACTCATAAAGAAGAAAAAGAAGATACATTTTCTCAAACAGCTATTATAAAAATGTGGTTTATATAAATTAGCTCAATATCACTAAAACAAATTTGCGAAGTATGTGGGCTTTTAATTTATAAAATATGCAACTAGTTTCAAATGAAAAAAACACATCATAAACAGCAGTTAATTAAAAATGAAGCTAAGATTCTTTGGTGCACAGATTCAGAGTCAGCAAAAGTTCGTTGGCAGGTGTGAGTCTGACCTATACAAAATAGTTCATGGGGACCAGGGATGTAACACAAGTGACATTGCACATGTCTTGCTTATGTAATAACCTGGGTTTAATTACTGGATCAGGGGCATTGTCAGGTATAACCCTCAGAACAGGAAGGAAGGAAGGAAGGAAGGAAGGAAGGAAGGAAGGAAGGAAAAAAGGAAAGAAGGGAGGGAGGGAGGGAGGGAGGAAGGGAGGGAGACAGGAAGAAAGGAACGAAGGAAGGAAGGGAAGGAGGGAGAGAGGGAGGAAGAGAAGGAAGGAAGGAGTGAAGGAAGGGAGGGATAGATGGATGGAGGGGGGAGGAAAGAAGGAAGGAAGGAAGGAAGGAAGGAAGGAAGGAAGGAAGGAAGGGAGGGAGGGAGGGAGGGAGGGAGGAAGGGAGAAAGGAAGGAAGAGGAAGGAAGGAAGGAAAAGGAAGGAAGGAAGGAAGGGGAAGGAAGGAAGGTAGGAAGGAAGGAAGGAAGGAAGGAAGGAAGGAAGGAAGGAAGGAAGGAAGGAAGGGGAAGGAAGGAAGAAAGGTAGGAAGGAAGGAAGGAAGGAAGGAAGGAAGGAAGGAAGGAAGGAAGGAAGGAAAAGGTAGGAAGAGGAAGGAAGGACAGAAGGAAGGAAGGAAGGAAGGAAGGAAGGAAGGAAGGAAGGAAGGAAGGAAGAGGAAGGAAGGAGGGAAGGAAGGAAGGGGAAGGAAGGAAGAGGAAGGAAGGAAGAGGAAGAGAGGAAGGAAGGAAGGAAGGAAGGAAGGAAGGAAATTAAGGAAGGAAATTAAGATATAAAATTATTCAGGCTAAGGCTTCTGGCAGCATGAAGGTTCTGAAGGGATCATATACACTCTAGTCATCTAGTCCCATGATCCTTTTCTCCCAGTAAAGTAGAAGGTTTTGGTTATAATTTGTTCTCAGCGCTTATTGCTGTGCATTGCCACCTCTGGACAGACATCCAGGAAAGAACTACCTGTCCCTACTCAGTTCTGTTTTATATTTGCAAGAGGAAGTGGATCTGCTGTCTCTAGTCCTAATCCCATGTGGCTGACCTACTTGGAGGCCCATCCTTTAGAAGGCACCATTCTATCCCTCTTTTTATCTTTACTCTAATAACTTGGATAACAATATTCTGTACACAAAGATATAAGATATCCTATTAAATTCCAATTTCAGATAAGCAACAATTTTTGACAACACACATATATATGACAAACACATGCATTTTTATATATAACAGACATACATATATACATATAAATTTACTTTTTAAGTTAACATCGTCTTGTTTGAATGCACATATTTAAGTTTTAGTGGTACTATGTCAACACACCATACCCATCATCAAAATGCCCATGTTCTCCCTTATTTTCCATAGAATACTTCCTCTTCCATTTACATTTCATTTGCCTGATCTCCATTATATTATCAGATTTTACTTTTCCTTAGACAGGTTCTATTCACTTGGTTTAACAAACACATTTTTGTGGAGATATAGTATTCTTGTGTCTAAAATTCAAATTTAATAGTGTACTTTTCTTATCATCTTACTCTACATGAGCCAAGAATAAAAGGCTGTACTTGTATTAAAATAATTAAATTAAATTTCATTAAAATAATTACAAATTAAATTATAAATATAATATAAATATGGGTTAGAGCGATAGCACAGTGGGTAGGGCGTTTGCCTTGCACGCAGCCAACATGGTGACCCGAGTTCGATTCCTCCATCCCTCTTGGAGAGCCCCGCAAGCTACCAAGAGTATCTTGCCCTCAGGGCAGAGCCTGGCAAGCTACCCATGACGTATTCGATATGCCAAACACTGTAACAACAAAGTCTCCAATGGAGACGTTACTGGGCTCGCTCGAGCAAATCGATGAACAATAGGAGGAACGTGATCTGTGATATAAATATAAAAATGTAAAAAGGCCCCTCCCGTTGATCGTCGATTTCCTCGAGTGGGCCCAGTAACGTCTCCATTGGAGACTTTGTTGTTACTGTGTCTGGCATATTGAATACTCTCGGTAGCTTGCCGGGCTCTCCGAGAGGGGCGGAGGAATCGAACTCGGGTCGGCCATGTTGGCCACGTGTAAGGCGAACGCCCTAACTGCTGTCCTGGGCTGGAGCGATAGCACAGCGGTAGGGCGTTTGCCTTACAAGCGGCCAACATGGCCGACCCGAGTTCGATTCCTCCACCCCTCTCGGAGAGCCCGGCAATCTACCGAGAGTATTCGATATGCCAGACACAGTAACAACAAAGTCTCCAATGGAGATGTTACTGGGCCCGCTCGAGCAAATCGACGATCAACGGGAGGGCCATAAAAATGTAAATATAAATATAAATATAATTGCAAATTTAAAAAATAAATATAATTAAAAATTTTATTAAAATTAAAAGAAATTCATTTTACTTCCTCCCCTCTAATAAAAAAAAACTCAGATGATCAATAGAAATAGTGTGATTTTTATATCTGGGGATATAGGGAAGCAGATGATATTCTAAAGATGTGATTTATAAAGAAGGATTTGGAGCTGCTCACCTCAACCAGGTTCTGGACAGAAAGCCCTGAGCCTAGGACCCTGCTGGCTTCCTCTTCATGAACTCCAGCCCAAAATGACATCAGCTCTAATTCACCATATCCAAAACACCTCGGTTGTTAAAGTTTCCATGCAAGAATATTATTGGAAACACTCTTCAAATTGAAGACAGTGGATACAGGAATATATTTGGCCAACCTTATACAATTGTATGCCTCAGCCAACTAAATGAAGTGACTTGTTCAAAACGTCTTGTCAAAGTATTACAGCATTATATAGTAAAGGGAACAACAGAGGTATTATCAGTATCATTGAGGTATAAACAATTGAACATATCAGTTCTTAAGTAACTGGGAATCCAAACCTCAAACATTAACCCACGCAAGCCTTTAAGAATAATGGGGAGAGTTTTGCCGACTTTGTCTTCAATAAACATTATGGATTCTGGTCTGATGTTGAGGTCATAAATCCATTTTGATCTTACTTTTGTGCATGATGTTAGGCATAGATCTGAGCCCAATTTTTTGCATGTAGCCGTCCAATTTTGCCAGCACAGTTTATTGAAGAGGCTTTCCCTGCTCCATTTCACTTTTCTTGCCCCCTTATCAAAAATTAGATGATTATATGTTTGGGAGGAAATGTCAGTATATTCAACTCTGTTCCATTGGTCTGCAGCTCTGCTTTTGTTCCAGTACCATGCCGTTTTAATTTTTACTGCCTTGTAGTAGAGTTTGAAGTTAGGGAGGTTGATTCCTCCCATTTTCTTTTTCCTAAGAATTGCTTTAGCTATTTGTGGGGGCTTATTGTTCCATATAAATTTCAGGAGTGTTTGCTCCATTTCTTTGAAGAATGTCATGGGTATCCTTATAGGGATTGCATTGAATTTTTACAGTGCTTTGGGAAGTATTGCCATTTTGATGATGTTGATTCTCCCCATCCATGAACAGGGGATATTTTTCCATTTCCTCGTGTCCTCTTTTATTTCCTGAAGTAGCGTTTTGTAATTTTCTTTGTACAGGTCCTTTACTTCCTTAGTTAAGCTGATTCCTAGATACTTGATTTTCTGGGGCACAATTGTGAATGGGATTGTTTTCTTGATGTCACTTGCTTCTCTTTCACTATTTGCGTATAGGAATGCCATGGATTTTTGGGTATTGATTTTATAGCCTGCCACTTTACTATACAAGCCTATTGTTTCTAGGAGTTTCTTGGTAGAGGTTTTAAGGTTCTCTAAGTATAGTATCATGTCATCTGCGAATAGTGAGAGCTTAATTTCTTCTTTCCCTATCTGGATGCCCTTAATATCTTTTTCTTGCCTAATCGCTATTGCAAGTACTTCCAGTACTATGGTATCTTCAAAGATGTCACGCCACTGGCCGAGCAAGTGAAAACAGAGATAGACAAATGGGACTATCTTAAACTAAGAAGCTTCTGCACCTCAAAAGAAACATTGACCAAAATACAAAGACAGCCTACAGAATGGGAAAGGATATTCACCAAGTACACATCCGACAAGGGGTTGATATCAAGGATATACAAGGTACTGGTTAAACTCCACAAGAAGAAATCACCCAACCCCATCAAAAAATGGGGTAATGAAATGATCAGAAACTTTCGCAAAGAAGAAATTTGAATGGAAAAAGGCACATGAGAAAATGCTCTACATCACTAATCATCAGAGAGATGCATATCAAAACCACAATCAGATATCATTTCACACCACAGAGACTGGCCCACATCCACAAGAACAAAAGCAACCGGTGCTGGCGCGGATGTGGCGAGAAAGGGACCCTCCTTCACTGCTGGTGGGAATGCCGGCTGGTCCAACCCTTTTGGAAAACAGTATGGACGACTCTCAAAAAATTAGAATTTGATCTGCCATTTGACCCAGTTATAGCACTCCTGGGAATATACCCCAAAGAGGCAAAAAGGTATAGCCGAAGTGACATCTGCAATTGTTTGTTCATTGCAGCACTCTTTACAATAGCCAGAATCTGGAAAAAACCTGAGTGCCCAAGAACAGATGACTGGTTAAAGAAACTTTGGTGCATTTACACAATGGAGTACTATGTAGCTGTTAGAAAAGATGAAGTTATGAAATTTACATACAAGTGGTACTACATGGAAAGTATCATGTTAAGCGAAATGAGTCAGAAAGAGCGGGATAGACACAGAAAGATTGCATTCATCTGGGGAACATAAAGCAACAAAAAGGGAGATTAACACCCAGGAATGGCTGAGATTAGTACCAGGAATTTTGCTCCACGAATGGAAGGCCAGCCACAGTCTCTAGGTGAAAAGGAAGCTCAGATAGAGAAGAGAGCACCAAATGAAGGGTGTTGTGAGGGCCCTCCCAGGGTGGGAGAAGCATGCTAAAAGTAGTCGATAGACCAAACATGATTGCCACTCAAAGCCTCTCTTGCAAAACACAGTACCCAAAAGAAGAGAGAGAGAACAAGGGGGAATACCCTGCCACAGAGGCAGGATGGGACGGTGGGGGGGGGGGGATGAGGGTTGGGGGGGTGGATGCTGGGACCCGTGGGGATGGATGACGGGCACTGGTGGAGGGATGGGCACTTGATCATTGTATAACTGAAACCCAAGCACAAAATTTGTAAGCCTATAACTGTACCTCATGGTTTTTCACTAATAAAAAAAGAAAAAAAAAGAATAATGGGGAAGCTAAGGAACCAACCACTGTGTTAGACAGAGATAGAAACCCAGGAAAATACTCAAGCCATTAAAACTCTTGAGCCTGGTCAGTTAGGACCTGAAATCAACACTCACTACATTGCAATAAAAATTAAGCAAGAACTGGCCAATGGAATTAAGCAATTACTAGATGAGAAATTCAACCAACTCAAAGAACTGATTTGGAGGATAACAGATTTCATACAAAATGAACTGGATGAAACTAAAGTAATAATACCAGCCATAGTGGCAGAATTGCACAGCTAGCAAACCACGTAGATGGACTGGAAGACAAAATAGAAGCCAGACTAATAGGTGACTGGCAAAAGAAAAGAGAAGCACTAGAATGGAATAGAACATAAGGCACTCAATGGATAACAGAAAGAGAGCAATCTCCAAATTATAGGAACACCAGAAATAAAAGAGGAAAACAGGAAAGGAGAAGAACAAGTGTTGGGAGAGATCATAGATAAGAACTTTCCCACTCTCTGAAAGGAGGCTGATATTCATATTCAGGAGACCTAAAGAGTACCCAGCAAAGTAAACCTAAAAAGAACAACACTAAGACATAGTAATCAAAATGGCATATCCAAAGAGATAAACATCTTAAAGTGTCTAGAGAGAAGACTATATGAGAAACAACATAAGAATCACAAATATATTTTATAGCAAACAGTATGATATATGTAAGTAGCTACCTTACTAGCTCCAGATAATATCTCACTGTCATTTTAATTTAAATCCCCCGATAATAAGTGACAGTGAAAACTGTTTCATTTAATTACTGGATACCCATGCCTTTTTAGGGGAAGTGTCTATTAATTTACATTCCCATTTTTTTTTATGGGATCATTGCTTTTTTGTGTGTGTATGTGCATATGTTGAGTTTTGTGGGCTTTAGATATCTTGTATATTTGCCATTTATCTGATGTACTGTGTAGAATATTTTTCACAGTATGTAGGATAATTTTTAATTTTATTATTAGTTTCTATTGCCATGTTAATTATTTTTAATATAACGTACTGACATTTGTTTATATTTGTTTTTCCTACATTTCCAACTGAAGTCAAATCAGTGAAGATAGTCTGAAGTTCATTTCCTGGAAATCTTTGCCTAAATGCTAATAAAAATATTTTAATGGACTCATCTAATCTCAAGGTCTTTGATCCACTTTAAGTTAATTTTTGTGACTGCTTGGTTTGGTTCCAGTTCTTTTTTAATGAGAGTATTCAGTTTTCACAACATAATTTGTTGAGGAGACCTTACTCTCCATTACATGTATCCAGCTCTTTTGTCATAATTTAACTGCATATATATATATTCATATATATATATGAATTTCTCTATGAACTCTTAATTCTGTTCCATTGGTCTAAGATTCTATCTTTGTTGAATTCCTGCAGTTTTGATTATTGAAAATTTATAGTGTAATAAATATATATACTGTCAGGGAAATCAATACCATACATTTTTAACTCAGAATACTTTAGCTATTTGAGGAGTATACACATTTTGCTCGAGCGGACCCAGTAACGTCTCCATTGGAGACTTTGTTGTTACTGTGTCTGGCATATCGAATACTCTCGGTAGCTTGCCGGGCTCTCCGAGAGGCGCGGAGGAATCGAACTCGGGTCGGCCATGTTGGCTGCGTGCAAGGCAGACACCCTACCGCTGTGCTATCGCTCCAGCCCTAAAGGTAAAGGCCCTCCCATTGATTGTCAATTTGCTCGATACACATTTTATTAGAGTTTATTTAATTCCTTGAATATCATTGAAATTTTTTGAAGATTACTTTGAATCTGAATAATGATTTAGGCTAAGAGTGTTATTTTGAGAATTCTTTTCTGGTGTCTTCTATATTTCTTCTTCTATATTTCTTTCTCAACAGAATCAAAAGCAGTAACTCAAGCCCTAGCCAATCAAGGCGTACAAACTCAATACATCAGGATCCTTCGAGAGCTCTATTAGGAATTCACTACCAGGATCTCACCATTCTACAAAGAAGTGATCATCCATGTCAAGAGAGGGATTCGGCAGGATGATACCATTTCACCGAAACTCTTCAGTGCCACCCTCGAGAACATCATGAGACGAATGGAATGGGAAGGAATGGGAGTGAAGATAGATGGTTGGCAACTACACCACCTCCGCTTTGCTGATGACATTGTTCTAGTAACACCAAACATTAGCCAAGCAGCACAAATGCTGGCTGACTTCGACCGTGAGTGTAGAAAGGTCAGACTACAGCTGAATCTCATGAAGACAATGTTTATGAGAAACAGCCTCGTTCCTGCAACAGTTACGTGTACCTAGGTCGAGAAGTCAACATGATGAATGACCTGGCACCTGAGTTGCACAGGAGGAAGAGAGCGGCTTGGAACGCCTTCAAGAGCGTTGAAGAAATAGCTAAGAGGACAAAGAACTTCCGACTCCACTCATATCTATCTCTTCGATTCCACTGTTCTTCCTGCATTAACATATGCCTCAGAGACCTGGGCCCTAAGCAAATAGGATGAGAATGCTATTAGGGTCTCCCAAAGAGGAGTCAAAAGAGCTATTCTTAGAATATCACGTTTCACTCAAATGAGAGAAAGAATCTGGAGTTCCAACCTCCGTCGACAATCAAGAATCAGGGATGCCGTCTCGTTTGTCAAGGAATCAAAAATCAGATGGGCTGGACACAGAATGAGATTTGGAGACAACTGCTGAACTAGAGCCGTTACTAACTAGATTCCACGGGACGTGAAAAGACAGCGTAGCCGCTCACCTACAAGATGGTCAGACTTCATCAAGATCCTGAACGATTGGTTTGAGGCTCTTAGTATTCCTAGAACAAACAGACGCCATTGGGCTACACTAGCACACAACAGGGACAAATGGAGACGTTACTGGTGCCCACTAGACCAAATTGATGATTAACGGGACGTCAAATGATCAAGTGATCTTCTATATTTCTTTCAATACTAAATTTGGTTTATCATATATTTTCACATCCTTTGCTAAGTTTATTCCTAGCTCATTCATATTTTGAACACTTTCATGTAGGCATTATGTTTCCATTTATTCCTCTTTTATTATTTATGTATATGAATGTGGTTAAATTTGTGTCTTAATTTTTAAGTCTGCCACTTTGGTATACAGGTTTACTTCTAAGAGTTTTTAGTTGAGGTTTTCAGTTTTCTCTGTATATTACCATGCCATCTAAAAATGGTGAAAATTTAAGTTCTTATAAAATTTGGATTCCTTTCCTTTATATTATTTGTCTGATTGTTAGAGAGATAATTTCCAAAGGTGAATGCATGGAGGAACTGCTATGCTTGTTTTTTACCTGATCTCAAAGGGAACATTCTCAATTATTTTCCATTGAGTACGATGTGGGCTGTGGGGTTTTTGTAAATGGACATTAAAATATTCAGATATATTCCTCTTATTCCTATTTGGCTAAGGTTTTTAAAAATATTATTTTATCATGGATGGATTTTGAATCTTGTCTAAAGCTTTCTCTGCCTCTATTGCTATGATCAGGCTGGAGCAATAGCACAGTGGTAGGGCGTTTGCCTTGCGTGCAGCCAGCCCGGCCGAGCTGGATTTGATTCCTCAGCCTCTCTCAGAGAGACTGGCAAGCTGCCCAGAGTATCGCGCCTGCACAGCAAAGCCTGGCAAGCTACCCACGATGTATTCAATATGCCAAACACAGTAACAACAAGTCTCAAAATGGAGATGTTACTAGGCCTGCTCGAGCAAATCGATGAGCAACGGGAGGACAGTGCAGTGCTACACTGATACGATCATGATTTTGATCTTTTTGGCATCCATACCCTACAACTACTCTGGTATTAAGATCTAGCTTGCTTGCAGTATAGCTCAGGGTTTACAGTTAATGGTGTCTGTGTGAAATCATCTTTCAAATGATTTGGGCAGTGATTTGGAGTGTGGTCATAAGCACCCAGTCACAACTGTTCAGCAATTTCATCTATCTGCACCGATACGGAGTAAGTTTTGCTTTTCTGATACCAGTTTGGGGTCGACTGTTCAGAACCATAGTCTGATGAGGTTCTCACCATGAAGTGTTAACTACCTATTGGGCCTCTAGATAGCAGCTTCTATTTCTTTCTCAGGAATGACTACTGCTTGTTTTTTCCTGAAGAGAAGTTTAATCTTTGGATATCATATATTGTCTCCACCTACTCTCTTTTATTACAACAGCTACAGTCACAAATCCAAAAATGTTTGGATTCTTTGCATTACAACTTCTCTGACTTACTTTCAATATAAGTCTAGTTGTACTGGCTTTGGGGGAGTTTTCTTTGTGCCTGAGCTGGATATCACTATAAGCTTGTAGATTTTCTGATAGCTGGAACCTGAAAGGGCTATGGCAAAACTGAGGTCATTGGCATGGAGTCTTTGCTAGTACTCTACTGGACTGTGCTCATCTCTAGCATGACTGCTCCCATCCTGTGATGGCTCAACCACTTTTCTATGAACTATAAACATCTCGAGACTAATACAGAAATAAATTCAGTGAAAATTTGTCTGTTAGTAGGGGGATGGGGCTGCTCAGGAGTTAAACTCCTGCTGGGCTAGTGCCAAGACTACAACTCTGTTGGGAAGAGCATCCCACAGGAGCAGCAATGCACAGTATTTTAACTCAAAGAACTGACCCACGTCTGTTTTCAACATAGTTAGGGCAGTATAAAATTGATTTTCTGTAATCCTTTTGTTCAGTTCCCTCCCATCCTGGCTCTCTGCTCACAGATCACTCCTTGCAGGTCTCAGGGGACCATATGCCATGCTGAGGATTGAACTGCAGTCAGCATGTGCAAAGCAAGTGTCTTAACCCCTCAACTAAATATCTGGCCCTAAATACAATTTCTTAAAGAATGATCTTTGTCTCTTATTTATTCTAGATATTAAACTGTTAGGTGTCACAAAAATCTACCTCTAATTTTGATAGCACTTGTTGGTGATAAGAAAGCAATATCTTAGGAAAGTCAACAAATTTATTTAATGTACGGTATATTTTGTTTTTAGAAGCTACAAACTATTAAAAAGGTAATGTTGAAGAAATAAGCTGTGCTATTTCCTATGTATATGTGCATTAATATTTACATATCTATCAATCCACTTGAATGTTAAAAAAGGTTTCCAAAGACTCTTTTTTCTTTTTAATTAAAAAAAAATTGGACTATTCCTTGCAGGATTTCTTCTGATCCTGTGCTAAGGGATATTTCCTACTAAATTTGGGGGGACTATTTGTAGTGCCAGGGATAAACCAAACTATGTGCATGTAAAGCAAGCATCTTACTGTACTATCTCTAGACACTTTACAAAACTTCAATCTTATGTGTTTCTCATGATTACACTGGCAGTTAGAGCCGATACATCTGGATATAACCTATTGGCACCAGAGACTTATCTTCATTTTCCTTTTCTTTTCACCCAGTTTATAAGATCCATCTATGATCTAAAACAACCAATCACCAACACAGATTGAATCTGCACTTTTACCCATTTTTATGTCTGTGTTTGGTAAGAAAGACAAACTATTGGCATGATTATCTGTCCATAGGAAGAGAGAAGTGATGAGTCCCTTCTTCCAGATAACTTTGAGTGAAAGGCACCAAATTTAAGAGTCAAGAGCAATCTCCTTGTGCACAATGGAAAGAACAGAACATCCTTAATAGTAAGCAAAAGGGTGCTATGGAGTTTTGGACAGCTTACTTTAGACTGTTCCTCCAAGTGCACACATCATGCACAGAATAATGCCACGGATTCCTTCATAAAAGGTTACTAAACTATCAAATGTGATATTATATATAACTGTTAAATGAGATATTCTGTGTAAAGACTGCCTAGAATTGGTCACACAAACTTGTTAATTTTATCTATGGCAATAAATTAGAGGGGGCAGAGAAATAGTAAAGCAGGAAAAAGGGACTTGTGTTTTTTTCAGCCACTGCAGGTTTGATTTCAGCAGCACATATGGTTCCCTGAGCACTGCCAGAAGCGATCCTTGGTCATAAACTCAGGTGTAAACCCTGAACACAGCCAACTGTGACCTGCATCCCAAAAGAAATTGAGCATAGTGTAGTATACAGTCAATGACATTTGTAATCGTGCTTGCTTGATTAGAATTCTTCCTCAGAAATGCAGAAAGAACTCATAAATAGATCTCACTGAGCTTTCTAGGTTAAAGAGTGAAAGCAGCGGGTCTTTCTACTTGTGTTAGGTACAGAAAGAGATGAAGCAGAGAACAGAGAAGACCTAGTTTCATTTACAAATACAAAATTAGAAAATACAGTGTTCATTAAGGGACTTACTGAAAAAGTTCTCACTCTATGCTTTCTGCTGCCCTGCCCTGCTCTTTCTTTTTCCTTGTGGCATGGAAGATTTTTTTTAATGTAGAAAGGACCAAGAGAACCAGAGAAGAGGAAGAAACAAGTCCTGCCTGTGGTCTGAGACGGGAGTCATGATTTGAAATCAAGAATAATGAAGGCCTTAAGTCTATAACTGTCACCTCATGGTGTTTCACTAATAAAGTAAATAAAAAATAAAAAAGAATAATGAAGGCCAGAGCTTCCAAAGATTCTCAGTAGCAAGTGCCATTAAACAAAGCCGAATCAGGGCAAGGAGCTAGGAAGGACAGAATGACTGGGGAATGAAACTCTTCTATGTGGCAGAGATTCAAGTCAAAATTCTCAGGTGTCCTGTGAATATACATCCATGTCTATCTATCTCAACATGAGACTTGAAAATATTTTCATGATATTGTAAATCCTTCCCAAATTTAGACCCATAGGAAGTGTTTGTCATTGTGCCATGATCTCTGAGCTTTCTTCCATGGGTGCTCTGAGGAGACGAGACATAATCAGTTCATTCCTGTCTTGTATTGTCATGTATGCCATAATAAATGGGACTGGTTTTTTGTTTTCTTTTGGAATTTCTCATTCCAAATGAGTTGTATGCCATGCAACTAGCTCAATGTGTTGAATTTTGTATCCTGCAATTTTTGTTTCTTTTTTGGGACACACATGGTGATACTTAGGTGAACATATGAGATGTCAGGGATTGAACTTGGATCATACAACTGCACGGCAAGCACCTTATCTATGCACCTATCACCCACTCCCCATTACCCGCTCCCCCATCTTAGTTCTCTAGTTTCCTAAGGTATAAAATTAAATTATTGATTGTAAAAGCTTTTGTTTATAAAATCTGTGAATTAGTAGCCATAAAACTTTCTCTTGGCACTTCTCTGGATTGCATTCCATACATGTCATGTTTTCCTTTTCATTTGCCTTTAAGTCTTGGTCTGATTCCTCTGTGGCATTTTTGCGTCACCAGTAGTTTCAGAGTGTGTTTCTGTTTTTCTGTATTTTTGTGGACTTTCCAGTTTTGTTTCTGCTATTAATTTTAAGTTATATTCCATTGCGTTGGAACAGATATCTTTTCTATCACAATTCTTTTACATCCTACTGAGACTGATTTTTAAATCCAGTGTATGTGTTACCAAAGAATGTTTACATGCACTTGAGTTACTGTTACATAAACTATTTTGTGTATTTGTTAAGTTTAATTTTCTCATTGTGTTGACTTTATTAGGTAAAGGTAAAGGCCCTCCCGTTGATCGTCGATTTGCTCAAGCGGGCCCAGTAACGTCTCCATTGGAGACTTTGTTGTTACTGTGTCTGGCATATCGAATACTCTCGGTAGCTTGCCGGGCTCTCCGAGAGGGGCGGAGGAATCGAACTCGGGTCGGCCATGTTGGCCGCTTGTAAGGCAAACGCCCTACCCGCTGTGCTATCGCTCCAGCCCGTTGACTTTATTAGTAATTCCATTTGCCTTTTTGTTATAGCAAGCAATATGAAATAATTTTTTTGTGCCTACTAAGGAGTGGGAAAAAAGTAATTTTTTTATTGTGCATTTATTCTTCTATTTCCTTTTTCATTATACATTTTTCTATCCATTAATGAAAATGTGTATTAAAATTTCTATTATAAATCTATATTTCATCACTTAATTTAGTCTATATTTACCTTGGAATTCTATTATTTGGTATTATTTGGCTGTTATATCTAATTGATTATTTAAGCTCTTTATATATTTTAATCGGCCTCTCCTTTCTCATCCTTCTCAGTACTGCCATGTCGGTGAAGCCTTCAGGGTCAGGTGAAAGAGACCAGTTGTAATTACTGGTTTTGGCATATCGAATACAGAGAGGGTTTCAGCAGGGTGATACCATTTCACCGAAACTCTTCAGTGCCACCCTCGAGAACATCATGCGACCACTGGAATGGGAAGGAATGGGAGTGAAGATAGATGGTCGGCAACTACACCACCTCCGCTTTGCTGATGACATTTTTTTAGTAACACCAAACATTAGCCAAGCGGCACAAATGCTGGCCGACTTTGACTGTGAGTGTGAAAAGGTAGGACTACAGCTGAATCTTACGAAGACAATGTTTATGAGAAACAGCCTCGTTCCTGATGCCCATTCGCTCTCAATGGAACGACCATCTCCGAATGCAACAGCTATGTGTACCTAGGTCGAGAGGTCAACATGACAAATGACCTGGCACCTGAGCTGCGCAGGAGGAAGAGAGCGGCTTGGAACGCCTTCAAGAACATTGAAGAAATAGCTAAGAGGACGAAGAACCTCCAGCTCCGGGCACATCTCTTTGATTCCACTGTTCTTCCTGCATTAACATATGCCTCAGAGACCTGGGCCCTATGTAAACAGGATGAGAATGCTATTCGGGTCTCCCAAAGAGGAATTGAAAGAGCTATGCTTGGAATATCGCGTTTCACTCAAATGAGAGAAAGAATCCAGAGTTCCGACATTCATCGACGATCAAGAATCAGGGATGCTGTCTCGTTTGCCAAGGTGTCAAAAATCAGATGGGCTGGTCACGTAATGAAATTTAAAGACGACCGCTGGACTAGAGCTGTTACCGACTGGATCCCATGGGATGTTAAAAGACCACGTGGCCGCCCACCTACTAGATGGTCAGACTTCTTCATCAAGATCATGAACGATCGGTTTGAAGCTCTTGATGTTCCCAGAGCGAACAGATGCCATTGGGCTACACTGGCACGCGACAGGGACGAATGGAGTCATTACTGGCGCCCGCTCGAGCAAATCAATGACTAACGGGAAGTTAAGTGATTAAGTGATATATTTTAATGTCCTTTGTCTCTTATAATAATCTTTACTTAAAATCTATTATACTGTTCTATGTCTTTCCTTATGACTCATTTCACTCAGCATAATATTTTCCATGTCCATCCATTTATAAACAAATTTCCTAACTTGATTTATCCTAACAGTTGCATAGTATTCTATTTTGTAGATATACTATAGTTTCTTTAATCAAGTAATCTGTTCTTGGACACTTGAGTTGTTTCCGGATTTTGACCATTGTGAATTGTGCTGCAATGAACATAGAAGTACAGATAAAATTTCTTCTCTGTGTTCTTGAGCCCCTTGGGGTATATTCCTAGAAGTCCTATTGTTGGAATATATGAAAACTCAATTTCTAGCTTTTTGAGGAATGTCCATATTGTTTTCCAAACAGGAGAGCAGCTTAACTTTACTTGAATACAAACACTGTTTAATTTTCTTTTTATATTATTGATGTTAAAAATATATGGTCTTTTGGTACTTTATGCATTCTTCTCTAAATAACAAAAATTTTCCTGGCCCTTGTATCCACTGTACTTGGGTGTCAGCCTCATGTTATGTTATTCTATACTACACAAATGAGTGCAGTCCTTCTATGTCTGTACCTCTCTTTCTGACTTATTTCACTTAGCATGATACTCTCCATGCTTATCCAAAAGTGGAGAGAGAGTATGGGGAATATTGTATGCCATGGAGGCAGAGGGAGGGTGAGGAATGCGGGTTATACTGGGGATATTGGTGGTGGGGAATGTGCACTGGTGGAGGGATGGGTGTTTGATCATCGTGTGATTATAACCCAAACATGAAAACTGGTAACTACCTCACTGTGATTCAAAAAAATTAAAAAATAACAAAAAATAATAATATATGCTTTAGAAATAAAATCTGCAATTATAAGGCAAATTCATAATAACACATAATTTATATATTCCATTCATTTACCTTTGGAAAGATCTTGATGGCCTGGAGCAATAGCACAGCAGGTAGGGCGCTTGCCTTGCACATGGCTGACCTGGGTTTTATTCCTCCATCTCTCTCGGAGAGCCCTGCAAGCTACCGAGGGTATCACGCCCACAAGGCAATTCCTCCCCAGCTCTATTTTCCAAGGCTGCATTATCAAATGGGATCTGTGGAGAGATCACCAAGACAGCAGAGTCTTTAAGAGACATCTTTATTCTGAATTCTTGCTCTGTCTTTGGCCACCTTTCTCGTTTCTCTTGATTAAATCACAAACAACAAGCCAGTTGATTCTGATCAGCTGTCTCATCAAATCCTGGCCTAAGAGTAGCACCAGAGCATGTCAATGTGGGGAAATCGCCGTAAAAAACTAATTGTAATAGTTTTTGGTCATCTTAAAGACTAGTAAACTCATCTGCATATGAGGAATGCAATGTCTCTCAACTTCAAAAGACCCTTCCAGACCTTATCCTAAATATATCTTTACACAATTCTCTACATTTGTCCTGTATTTCTATATCCTTTAATAAACTAATAATGTAAACACTTTCCTGAGCTCAGTGGAACAAGGAAAGATTCAAGAGAACTTCCAACAGAAGTAGAGACTTACTACTTATAATTATCATCTGATGTGTGTGAGTGTGTATGTGTGTGTGCTTGTGTGTAAAAATTGCTTCTAAACCATTAATCTGTGAAATCTGACAATATCTCCCAGTAACAAGTATCAAAGTGATTTAAATATAAGACACCAGCTGCCATCATGTATATTTGTGCTAAGAGCAGGAGATTTTCGTTGCCTTGGTGGTAGAAACTTTGTGAGCATGATAGCTGCATGAAAGGAAAGGAGAAACAAATAGGAGGAGATGTATAAGTATTTCCAACTTCAAGTCAAATATTTACATAATTCACTCTCCTTAAAGATGCCTTGCAGAGAACTTGTGCAGAATATTATGCACGTCGATTTTTTTTTAAAGGAAACAAACTGGGAAATTTGATCAAGAGAAATTTCCTTCACTTTGCATTTAATAAGGAATCTGTCTTTCAAGCCATTGTTCAAAGACAACAAGAAATGAGAAGAGTCAGGATCTTGGGAGCTTCTGCCTTCATCTTGTTAGGAAACCTGATTCTATTGAAGATCTTTTCGAAGGCAAAGATCTAAAGCTAACGATGTTCACAGGAGTACCCAACCAGGCCAGGTGTGACAAAAAGCAGAGTCAGAGATGTATTTCTGAATATCTTCTGTGAGGTCAAAGGAGAATACAAAGCTTTTGACTAAAAGCATAAATTCTCTACTTTTTCACGGTGCAGGAATAGTTGGAAACTGATTACAATACTGGATTTTCTAATATGCCTTCCTCTTTTCAACAGAGCTTCAAGGCCTTATTCTTGAAGAAGCAGAGTAAGAAATATTCACAGCTGCCCTAAATTTATCTCCCCTTACCAGGGCCCCTAGGGTGCGAGTTAATAAATGCCTCTTCACTGGTATACCAGCTATGTTTGCTCAGGGCTCTTCCAAAGAGTTCATCCACCTCACATTAGTCAGCAGCTTTCTACAAGAAAGAAACAAAAAAATAACAAAACTTCACTTTGGCTCACTGAGGATTATTCAGCTTTATAAAGCACACTGTTCCACACTCTCCATAAGACATTTAATTAACCTCCATTGATTCACCAAGTAAAGCAGCAGCCAATCTCTTTCTCTCTCTCTCTCTCTCTCTCTCTCTCTCTCTCTCTCTCTCTCTCTCTCTCTCTCTTAATTGTGGCCTCAGGATATCCACCCACTTCTTGATATTTTGAATTCTGATGCTGGTTTTGCTCTAAGTTTCAGGGCAGAGAGAATACAGAAATAAACAATTTCTAGAAAACCCAGCAGCACTGTTCAACCATATATGTGGGGCAAATTGAAAAACCACCAGAAAATACTGTGTTAAAGGAGGGGTTATTTTGGAAGCAGGACATATGCAGGTTTGTTTGTGCTGAAACAGTAGGACTGTTCCAGTTTTCCGAGAAAATTATCTTATTACCTGAAGTTGTAATGCTTATAAGGATCTTCTATGCATATTGGTCATATTTATGACTTCTTTCCAAAGAATAAAAGGGAAATATTTTCAGGTGGGTAGATGCTTACCTTAAATTTATTTAACCTGGCTTTTGAACAATTTCTTAGACGACTCCCCCATTTTATGAATGGGGAAAAATATCCCTATAACACTCTAGCCATAACACACAAGAATTAAAGTGGCTACCTTCAACGCATTCTAAAACTGCTTTTTATCCTTAGTTATTAAGTGTTTGGTCCCCAAATTAAAATATTTGGTTTCCAAATTTATATACAGCATAGCTATATTAATGATTCTTCTCTGTTAGGAGCTTCTATAAATTATCTCAATTAATATTTGGAATTGTTTTGTGAAATCAGTATTACTAGTCCTTTTAGAATATTGAATGTAGTACTACCAGAGTAGAATATTAATATATATGTGGTGAATGAAAAAACCTAAGTTAATAAATTAGTATATTATGGCAGTAACTATTTTACAGACTATTTATTTAAATGAATACAATTTGTGAGGAGACAATAGTTCATTTATTTCTAAACACAAAAGTCCACTGATTTATACTAAATTATTTTCTTAAATTTTATTTTATTTTTATAAAGTTGTTCACAATAGTTCATTACAGATAATATTCAAACACCAGTCCCACTATCGTGCACCTTCCCACCAACATAAGAGGAAAGTGTGTAAAGATTGTTGTATTTCATCTTGGAGCCATTAAAATCCTTGTATAAGAGATTAGAAACACATATGTTAAGCCTAAAGAAATTTGTACTACTTTTGGTATACCAGTGGGCTAGAATATAAAAGGTCATGTGACCTCAAATGTGGCTGCATGCTCCAGGATGTTCTGTGTCACTCTCTTATGGGAGCTTTATTTCATAGGGTTGGGTCTGGAGGTTTTCAGCTGCAGGAGTTCTGCTATACTAAGTTAATATTTAAAACTTAAGCAACAGATTTGTCTGTGATTAATTACAAGATACACTTTACTCCCATTATTTTAAGCCAATAATAATTCTCCTGCTCATAATTTTGTTAATTATGATTAAGTCACTTTATGCTGAGTTTTTTTATGTCCCACACCAGTGACACACCAGGGATTCCAAACCATTTTTTGAAAGTTTGTCAGTGTCTCCACTCCTTATCATGTTAGGCATTACCAGCAATTTGTTTATAATTTACATTCTTACAGCAGTAAAACTAACCTCCCTGAGAAACCAGAATCCTTACTGAGAATAGGATCATAGCATAAGTTCCATGCTATGGACTCAGTTCTAAGGAATAAGAATATTGTCTTTGGATTTCTGTTCATAATTCATAATAGGATGAAGACACCTTAAAATATTGCAAATGAGGGCTAGAGCGACAGCACAGCGGTAGGGCGTTTGCCTTACAAGCAGCCAATATGGCTTACCCGAGTTTGATTCCTCCGCCCCTCTCAGAGAGCCTGGCAAGCTGCCGAGAGTATCTCGCCTGCACGGCAGAGCTTGGCAAGCTACCCATGACGTATTCAATATGCCAAACACAGTAACAACAAGTTTCATGATGGAGATGTTACTGGGCCTGCTCAAGCAAATCAATGAACAACGGGAGGACCGTGACCATGACCATTTTGACCACATATATTTTTTTCCAAGAATTGCTGAACTTCTTGAATAAAGTATACTTGAGCTAAAGGTATTATTAGGTAGGATAGCTAATGGAACAAGTTCAAAGCAAAACACTATACTTGAGTCCAGGAATCTTCAAAGGGTATTAATTGGGTTTAAAAGTGACTACCATGAACTGTGAGTTTTCTGTCAATAACATCCCCAGAAGGCCACTTAATAACATCATTTCATTTGATATCACTTCATTACAACATTGACAAGAAATAAAACATTTGAATCAAAATATCATCGTAAACTAAAATGACATTGTTGAAGGACCTGATGCCAGTACATATTGTACATATATTATATATATATATATATATATATATATATATATATATTTTGCTTTTTGGGTCACACCCAGTGATGCTCAGGGGCTACTCCTGGCTCATGCACTCAGGAATTACTCCTGGCGGTGCTCGGGGGACCATATGGGATGCTGGGAATCGAACCAGGGTCGGCCATGTTGGCTGCATGCAAGGCAAACGCCCTACCCGCTGTGCTATTACTCCAGCCCCTGTACTCTTATATTTTAGTGAGGACTTACCGTACTTTGTTATCATTGATTAACCCTAGAAATAATTGTAACCCCAAAATAGAGGAACCAACCAGAGTCTCCTCTTTCTCATTTGGTGTATGTTTCTGGAGAAGTGGTTCAGCCACAGATATCCTTGGGCAAATCATAGCCTTCCTATCTTGTTTTATTCAAGATACAAATCAGATGAGTTGTATTTGCTCAGTAAGGAATGTAGACTTCCAAGAGACTTAAACTAGTTATAAATTGTCTCTTTTCACAACTCTAGATTTTTCACACATTGAGTAGAACACATATGTTACTTCCAGTAGAGCTCATGATACCTGTACATTTTCCCCACTACTTTTATGCTCTTACCATTGGCCATGTATACTGAGTGCTGGCTGAACTTTGATACATCATGCTGAAAAAGCCCTTTTCTTATTTTTTCTCTCAGAGAATTAGATGATTCTGTAAGGATACTTAACAAAGGTTAGAGAAAATCAGGTGCAAAAGATGTTGAAGAGAAGCAAGGAAGAGGGAGTTTAGGAATATAATCACACTCACTGCTTTAAAATGTTTAATTCATTGAGAGTCAAAATTTGACCTTAAACCTCCCTCAATCTTTATTTCTCTTTCAAGATGTCTAAGAAAGAGATGAAAATACTCCAAGGTATATACATGTGTTCCTTTTTAACCCAAAATAGTAGCCATAATATCTCTCAGCCACTAGAAATAGACTGGATCTCTGTTGTTTCTTAAAGTATGCCACAAACAAATGAGATTAAATATTAAAGCATAAAAAAGCAAAATACAAACCACTATGACAGCACAGGTAGATCATATCTGACACTTTCACAGATTGATAGAAGATAATCATGTGAAGCTTTAAATGTTGGGGCTGGAGCGATAGCACAGTGGGTAGGGCGTTCGCCTTACAAGCGGCCAACATGGCCGACCCGAGTTCGATTCCTCCGCCCCTCTCGGAGAGCCCGGCAAGCTACCGAGAGTATTCGATATGCCAGACACAGTAACAACAAAGTCTCCAATGGAGACGTTACTGGGCCCGCTCGAGCAAATCGACGATCAACGGGAGGGCCTTTACCTTTTACCTTTAATCATGTGAAGCTTTAAATGTTGGGGCTAATTTTTCTATTATTCATACAAGCTTCTTAAATAATGTTACAAAATTGTTATTGGCATAAACAATCTGTTATACATTTATCCAATATGTCTTTTATCCTTGATTTGTCCTTCAAAGTGGATGATTATAAAATAAAACCTGGAAAAAAACAACATAACAGAAAACCTTGGAACTTAGGCAAATACTAATTTGGCCATTTAGTATCTTTGTACCTCTGAGTATCTTTAAGTCTTTGCAATGGGATTTATATAAGGCATTGGCAGTGAAAGGGAGATTTGAGGCCAAAGTCTCATACAATGTTGTCCCGTAAACCATTATTTCTGCTGCTTGCTTTTGATTTTTCTACAGAAAAATATCCTAAATCATTTAGGGGCTAGTATCTACCAAGTTGTTTGTAAATATAAGGTAGAAAACAAAACATACACAGAATCAGAGTTGCTAATATTCTCATAAACTGCTCAACTTTTAGTACAGATGAATACCATTGACAGAGCAGTTGTTAAATGTAAATAGACTTTGCATACAAATTTTTATTCCCATTGTTCTCTCTGGGAAGGAACTACTTCATAAAATGGTCTCAAAAATTTAAGATGAGAAAAGGTAAGTTCAGAAGACTAGAAATAAAACATTATGCAATGGTAATTTGTGAGATTCAATATGGGGTAACGCAAAGGAAGCATTGTGTAAACAATCAACTAGAAACAGATTACTATTATGATGTAAATAAATATCCAGAAAACTAAGAAAAAAATGTGTTTTCCAGAGAATTTTCATGCCTGAGAAAGTCACAATTCTTAGTTAATAGTTAAGAATTGTGGTGAAAAGATTTGGAAATGTCTCCCAAGTGATGTTTGAGACTGGTGTTTCTATTAAATATTATGTATGTCCTATTAAAGAAATAAAACTAAAAGTCGTCTTCAAAAGTGAGATAGTAGAGAAAGAATAGTTTATTGCATTATGTAACTGAAAAGCTCAAGACTGAATCAAGATGTTCAAACCATGGCAAAGGAATTTGTCTAATTGCTGTTGCCTTTTCCCACTGAGCTGGAGACTGAGAACACAAGGATAGTTGGTAACAGTCTTAAGATTACTTCTTTCCAATACTAAAGCTCTAGCACACAGTATCTTTATTCTTGACATCTCTAGAGATTATTCTAAAATGTTTCACTCAGATTTTAATTAATTTATTTGACCAAGTTTAGGTCTATAATTCATACATGGAGTAAAGAGTAGGCTAAAGTCCTGCAGAAGCATATGGACTGGAGGCAAGAGAAGTGGAAGGGAGAGATAGATTTTCTTTTTTTGAGAGGTACTGAGAAGGCAGAAATAAAAGGTTCCTTCCTCAAAGTATGAAACTCTGATATCAGACCTCTTATGAACCTCTTTTTTAATACCTCTTGTGTCAGTTGTCTGAAGAAAGGGTATCAAGTTAGAGCTATTAAATTTCTCTATGACATACCACCTTCTTTTACTTGAGAGTAATATTTTGAATATATTAATGTTTTCCTTCATTCCATTCTTCCCTCTCTCTCCCTCTCTCTCCTCCCTCCCTCCCTCCCTCCCTCCCTCCCTCCCTCCCTTCCTTCCTTCCTTCCTTCCTTCCTTCCTTCCTTCCTTCCTCCCTCCCTCCCTCCCTTACTTCCTCCCTTCCCACTTCCTTTATTTTTCCTCTACAGACATTGCTGAATAAGTATTATGGTGTAGGTATAGTGTTGAGTGATAGAGATATCTATGAGTATGAATATTGACATTGGCACTGAAGGAGTTCTAGAAGTTTCCTCAGGTCTACCATAGCTCTGAAGAAGGTAGCATTTGCTGGAGGTCCTATGGTCTAAATGTGAAATTCTTCCTTAGGAATATCTAGTCAAATGACTAAAGCTAGATTACTGAATTTAAATATGTTTCAGGAGTCTTTTGTGTAAAGCATCATTAACTATAGAACCAAAACCCATTCGACCCTAACACTTTACTCTGTAGTGCAAGCTTTGAATCTCAGAGTAATTGAACATTGTTTCTGCCTTACACAAACTAATAGTCATAATTGCTTACTGTTTGCCATGGTCAATATGTTCCTAAATTTACCATGTATAAAGAGTACAGAGAAAGCTTTCTTGGAGTTACCTACACAATTAAAATCACCGTAAAATTCCCCTTGTAAAACCAAGGAATTATGATAAAATGTGCTCAGTCTGATGAAACCCTATGAGCTGTAGGCAAAATCACAGAGCTATTAAGAAAAATTGTCTCCTTTTCTAATTATTCTTGAAGAGTTCCTTGGAGAAGATGGATTTCCTGACTTATTGCATTTTATTTTATGATAACATATTTAGACTTCTATTGACTAATTGACTTTTACCGTTTTCTTTCCTTCATTTCTATTGTTAGATAATATTAGAACAATGTTGCTTTTGTTACCAGAGATGAGTGATGTTCCGGTAGCATGAAAAAATAGGATAAAAGATCTTTAAACCAGTGTCTCATATGTGTAAGCTACAGGCTCTACTGTGGAGTCATTTCCCTGATATTCTGGATCTTTTCTAATTGTATGAAGTCTCTTCTCTCTTTCGCTCCTCTCTCATATATGAAAAGCAGAAGGTAGGATTCTAAAACTGTAAATGGATTTCTAGAGAGAAGCAGTCTAACTAACAGTGTTTTGTGCAAGAATCACAATGTTCTGTGTTTGTGCTAAACTGGAAGCAACTAGCATGGACAGTTTATACCTACACAGTCCATAGTTGTACTTCATTCAATTCTCATTTGTTTATATTTTAGGCACCATGGCATATTAAAAAACTGTTATAAGTGAGGTTTAATATATTAAACCTTCCAGCACTTGCCCGTCTACCAGAGAGTCTCCTTTCCTCAACTATTGACCCAGTGTCTTCTTCCTCCCTTCTTTCCTGTAATATACTTCCAACTGTAAACCAGTCTTCAGCTTCTTTTGCTTTGGGCAATATATTGTTCTTCTACTATAATTCTTTCTAACCCACATAAGAGAGAGAGAATTCTGTGTCAGACTCTATGATAACTTCACTCAACATGGTGCATGGCATAGATCCATCCAGATGGCAGCAAATTGTATGATTTTATCTTTTCTTACAGCCATATTCCATTATATATGCAGATGTTTGTGTGTGCGTGTATGTGTGTTGGTGTATCTCCAGTCATGTGTTCTTCAACACTTGGATTGTTTCCAGATTTTGGTTAACTTAAATAGTGCTGAAATTAACATAGGAGTAAAAATATTATTTTATGAAAGAAGTCTTTGGGCCTTCGAAGTAGATGCCCAGCAGGTCACATAGAAGCTCAATTTCTAGGCTTTTGAGAAGTGTTCATACAATTTTTCAATAAGACTGAAACAGTCGAAATCCCCACCAGTAGTGAATGAGGGTTCTGTTTTCTCCACACCCACACTAATACTGGGTGTTTTTGTTCTTTGTAATGTATGCCAGTTTTATCGTTGTGAGGTGATGTCTCATTGTTTTGGTATGCATTTCATTGATGATGAATTTTTTTATTTTACTTAATTAAAATCATTTTACTTAACTCTCTATGGGTGGTGGTTATAATTAAATTGAAAAACTATTTTATTTGGGGGGGGGCACCCAGAAACGCTCAGGTACAAAAAGTCAGAGGTCACACCTGCTTCTGAACTCAGAAATTAGTCCTGGTGATGCTCAAGGAACCATATAGGATGCTGGAGTTGAGTTCTGGTCGGCCATGTGTAAGACAATTATATCACTCCAGCCCCAAGAAACAATTCCTGTAGTCCCAGACAATTCCCACATTCTAGGATTTTAGTATTAGCTTGCATGTGAAGATCTTTATTACTGAATTTCTCTGTATGAATGTCCTTTTAAGAGATAAAAATACATTTTGTGTTCTCTAACACAGTTTTTATTAAGTCTTTGACTGAGCTAAAAGATGAGTAAAGAAACATGTAAACAGAAAAGCTCCAGGGGGGAATGAACATGAAAACAGGGTTCTTCTTAGTTGAGCATTTCAGCACACTCCCAGAATACATTACTCCTGTAGACTATTCTGCTACCGCAAAGACACACAAAAATACTTTGGGAAAGTGGGATCTACAGTCCAGTCTTTTCCAATATAGCCTACTATTTCAGGCTTTCAACAGAACTAAACCTTCACCACTCATGAAGGTATTAAGGTGAACAATTAATGACTAATTGAATCAATACTAACAGCTGAGACAAGTATTGCAAGATTCTAAAAGCCAGCTATGTTGAAAGATAGAAATCACCATAGTACCTGCTATGGAATTTGGTCACTATCCTCAGTGGTAAAATAGCTTTGTCGAACTCCACTTTATGTTTTAAAGACCAATCCATGAGCTTAATCAGCTCAAAGTATGAAAACTCACCTGAAAGAAAACATTGGGCATGAAGCCTTTGTAAAATCTACTGATTGTCGGTTTTCTTCTGCATATTTTTTCTCTAAATGGATATAGAGAAATTGACCATCAGCATCAAGTGTGAATTGAAGTTTTAGGATCATACTGCAAATCACCCACCACTTATGCCCCAAACCCCAAATTAATACTAACTTGTTCCCTGAGGTGTCAGTAGCACAAAGGGTCATGGGGGGAAACTTGGATGTGATCTGCTAGACTCTGGCTTTAATAAAATGCCATTGATGGTATAAGACAATGACGAAGATGAGAATCGTGCAAAATAAATATTGCCTGCAGTTCAAAAGTGCTACAAAAACTCCTGAGTGTGTGAATGAGGACTTCTGCCAGAATTAACCACAACTTCATAATATTTTAATATGTGGGTATCCAATGGTTGTTTGAAAATTCAATTCACTGCTCCTTATCCCCATATATAGAGAGCACAAGAGGATAGTGGGAAAAGATGAAATTGTAGTATACAAGACAGAGAATGAGAGTAATTAAGACTTGGGAGGTGGGACTGGAGTGATAGTACAGCAGGTGGGCATTGTCTTGCACGTGGCTGACCCAGGTTCAATTCCCAGCATCCCATATGGTCCCTTGAGCACTGCCAGGAGTATTCCTGAGTGCAAAGCCAGGAGTAACCCCTGTGCATAGCTGGGTGTGACCCAAAAAGCAAAAAAAAAAAAAAAGACATGGTAGGAGGTTACACATTTTTGCAGATCTTTTTCTACCCTGCTCTCTATTTCTTCACCCAAGAAGATCATTCAAAGAATTAAATGAGGATAGCACAGCACAAATATGTTGCCTGACCTTCAGGAAGTGATGGCTAAAGCTTTTCCTAAGAAAACCAATTTTTATTACTCTATGTCACAAATTAACCATTGATAAGTTCTGAGCAATGAGCTCATTTCCTTTTACATTGGTACCAATTAGTTCTCATGAAATGTTTAATTCTGTTCTCTGAGTCTTGAGAGATTTGGATCGTAAAGGCGGTGGGTGGAAAACTTGTATTCATTAGATAATTATCAAATGAAACCAAGTTCTTTTTCTTTCATTCTGGTAGAGCTACAGAGTGTGAGCTCCCATAAGAGTCTATCATAAAGCTTTATTTAAAATAATAATAATATAAAGGGATCCGGGTTATTTTTCAGCTATTGACTCTATGGGGGTTTTTATGTGGGCAAAGGGGACATTTTCCATTGCTGGTATTGCTTTCCATATACACATCCTTCATCACAGAATCCTCGTCTCACTACAACCAGTGTTAAAATAATCATTCTCTGTATTATTACTCCTTCACTCCAGAGGCTCATCATCTTGTACAAAAAAAGCTCTGTAGCAGGAAGTCAAGAAAGGAATCACCCACTATGAGCAACACTTTGAGAGTTTTCCAATACTTCTAAAGTTAAATGTGGGACTGGAAACGATAGCACAGCAGGTAGGGCGTTTGCCTTGCACGCGGTGGACCCGGGTTCGATTCTCAGCATCCCATATGGTCCCCTGAGCACCGCCAGGAGTAACTCCTGAGTGCAGAGCCACTGGTCGCTGGGTGTGACCCCAAAAAGCAAAAAATAAAATAAAATAAAATAAAGCTAAATGTCCTGAAGACAACTGAAAAAATGCACAATCCAGTGACAAACAGGAAGTTCTAGGAAATCTAGTAAGAGCAGACCACAGGGAATGGATTGTTCTGTAACTAAAGGGAACATAGTATTATACAATAGAAGTAGAGATTTCATCTCCCTTCCCCTCCCCTTCCCTCTCCCACCCTCCTTTCCTCTACTCTCCTCTCCCCTCCCCTCCCCTCCTCTCCCCTCCCCTCCCCTCCTCTCCTCTCCTCTCCTCTCCTCTCCTCTCCTCTCCTCTCCTCTCCTCTCCTCTCCTCTCCTCTCCTCTCCTCTCCCCTCCCCTCCCCTCCCCTCCTCTCCTCTCCCCTTCCCTCCCCTCCCCTCCTCTCCTCTCCCCTCCCCTCTCCTCTCCCCTCCTCTCCTCTCTCCTCCTCTCCCCTCCACTCCTCTCCCCTCCTCTCCCCTCCCCTCCTCTCCTCTCCCCTCCCCTCTTCTCCCCTCCCCTCCCCTCCCATCCTCTCCCCTCCTCTCCTCTCCCCTCCCCTCTGCTCCCCTCCCCTCCCCTCCCATCCTCTCCACTCCTCTCCCCTCCCCTCCCCTCCCCTCCCCTCCTCTCCCCTCCCCTCCCCTCCCCTCCCCTCCTCTCCTCTCCCCGCCCCTCCCCTCCCCTCCCCTCCTCTCCCCTCCCCTCCTCTCCCCTCCCCTCCTCTCCTCTCCTCTCCCCTCCGTTCCCCCCTCCCCTCCCCTTCCCTCCTCTCCTCTCCCCTCCTCTCCCCTCCCCTCCTCTCCCCTCCTCTCCCCTCCCCTCCTCTCCCCTCCTCTCCCCTCCCTTCCCTCCTCTCCTCTCCTCTCCTCTCCTCTCCTCTCCCCTCCCCTCCCCTCCTCTCCCCTCCGTTCCCCCCTCCCCTCCCCTCCCCTTCCCTCGTCTCCTCTCCCCTCCTCTCCTCTCCTCTCCTCTCCTCTCCTCTCCTCTCCTCTCCTCTCCTCTCCTCTCCTCTCCTCTCCTCTCCTCTCCCCTCCCCTCCCCTCCTCTCCCCTCCGTTCCCCCCTCCCCTCCCCTCCTCTCCTCTCCCCTCCTCTCCTCTCCTCTCCCCTCCTCTCCTCTCCTCTCCCCTCCGTTCCCCCCTCCCCTCCCCTTCCCTCCCCTTCCCTCGTCTCCTCTCCTCTCCTCTCCTCTCCTCTCTTCTCCTCTCCTCTCCTCTCCCCTCCCCTCCTCTCCCCTCCGTTTCCCCCTCCCCTCCCCTCCGTTCCCCCCTCCCCTCCTTTCCTCTCCTCTCCCCTCCCCTCCTCTCCCCTCCGTTTCCCCCTCCCCTCCCCTCCGTTCCCCCCTCCCCTCCTTTCCTCTCCTCTCCCCTCCCCTCCTCTCCCCTCCGTTCCCCTCTCCCCTCCCCTCCCCTCCCCTCCCCTCCCCTCCCCTCCCTTCCCCTCCCCTCCCCTCCCCTCCTCTCCTCTCCTCTCCTCTCCTCTCCTCTGTTCTCCCATCTGCTCCCCTCCTCTCTTCTCTCTCTTGTCCACTTCTTCCTTGTCTTCTGACCTCCCTCCCTTGTCCACTGCTCTCATTCTCTGTCAATTCTTCTCCTCCCCGTTCTCCCTTGTCCCCTCCTCTCTTCTCTTTTATTCTTCCACTCCGGTGTCCTCTCTTATAATTCTTCTATTTCCCTCTCCTCTCTGTTTTTCTCTTTTCCCCTCTCTTCTCTTACCTCTTCTCCTTTCCTCCCCACTCTTCCCTTTTTATCTCCTCTCCCCTTTCTCCTCTCCCTACCCAACTTTTCCCCCTCCCTCCCTCTCCCTCCTTCTCTCTCTCTCTCTCTCTCTCTCTCTCTCTCTCTCTTTCTCTCTCTCTCTAACATTCCCTTCTCTCTCATGCACGTACTCTCAGAGTTCAGTTTACTCTTATTACATTAATAAGTATTTCTTATTACATTTTTAATCGTGCAAACCTCCTTTGGACTGATGGTTCTC
Organism: Sorex fumeus; assembly: GCF_029834395.1. Classification (NCBI taxonomy): domain Eukaryota; kingdom Metazoa; phylum Chordata; class Mammalia; order Eulipotyphla; family Soricidae; genus Sorex; species Sorex fumeus. Next base: position 5,634,719 of record NW_026606163.1, read on the forward strand.
AAAGCATGGTACCAGAACCACATTTTCTAGCAAGCTCCTAGAGACAGGGTATCAACAGCCTCTAGGAACTAGCTATAAATGCAAGCCCATAGCCCACCCAAGATTACTGAATCCATAATTTTGGCTCATCAAAAAGTGCTTTATCAAAGTTCTTGATAATGTCTAGGTTATAAACAATAGGGCTATGGGCAGTCTAGGGATGGGAGTTTTACCTTCTACATTGGCTACTGGGATATCCCACTTGCCCCAGGATACAGAGAATAGCAAGAAAAGGGCCCAACAAGGATCTTCTCAGGCCACAGACCCCTGTTACAGGACATAGCTAGTTCTAACCTCACCCTTCTTCCAGTGCCTGTCTGAGGTTGTGTTACGCCTGCAAGGAGATGTATTTATTCAAGAGGGTTCAGTCAACTCGATAAATAAAATCACTCTTAAGCCGGCAAATATTGACTCAAGCTGTTACGCTTTTATGTATTTCAGCAAGCAACTTCCAATATTTGATGTCTCAGCAAGCAAACAAGAACAGGTACAGGAAGTTAGCATGATGTTTGGGATCCCTGTTTGTTTTTGTGTACCTAATGCCTGTTGTCCATTGTGGAAGACTGGTTTCTAATGAGCTTCTGATGAAGCACTCTGCAGCTGGTAAGTCAAAGCTTTACTAGAATACAAATGCATTTGGTATTCCCACTTGAAGAGTGTTTATTAATTGCATTTTTAAATAAGCCATACCCTAAAGATCTCCTCTCTTCAGCAATGTAAACCCTTAAATTAAATCTGCAAATATTAGAATGAATAATGGGATGACATAAAATTGTAGGTTGTAAATTTAGTATGGAGAGGTCTCCGTACATCTCTGTATTGCCCTTGTGAATGAAGGGCCTTACAGAAATGTGCACTCATCTCCCCACAGTTGAAGAATGGAAAGTTGGGTGGAAGAGATTGTACAGTGATTAAGGTAGATGGCTTCAATGCTGCTAATGCCACTTTGATCCCAAATACCACATAGTCCCACCAGTATTTCTGAGTGCAGCCCTGGGAGCCCCTGGGAACCACTAGTGTGTCGCACTAGCAAAGCAGGGTTTGAATAGCACTGCAAACTCTGATCTGGCCTTGAACCACTCACCCTGTTGCAATGGTCCTGGGTCTCCTGATAAGTGCTTGGGATGTCTCACCCCCTTAAAAAGGAACTGGGAAGTTAGGAATCAATTGTAGTTTTCAATAGTCACTTGGGGAAATGTGATACATTTTCCTTTATTTGCTTCTCTACCTGCGGTGATGAAGACAGAAACTGGAGAATGAGGTGAAATCTTCATTCAGCATGTTGAAAGAGTTCATAGAAAAAAGGCTGGGGGAGGGTCTGGCAAAAGCCTGGACATTTAGAAGGGAGGCAGAGGGAAGAGTTGCCAAGCACAGGGGCTCTCAAAGTCAGAGACTCTAATGTTTCTTTCTAGATCTGTAGCACTGCACTGTCGTCCCATTGTTCATCGATTTGCAGGCTCCACTGTGAGACTTGTTACTGTTTTTGGCTTATTGAATACGCCACGGGGACTTGACAGACTCTGCCGTGTGCTCAGAATACTCTCAGTAGCTTGCCAGGCTCTCCGAGAGGGACAGAGGAATCGAACCTGGGTAGGTTGCATGCAAGACCAATGCCCTAACCACTGTGCTATCACTCCAGCCCCTTTTCTGTAACGTCCGGCTCCCTGTAGTGCTGGGATAGGGAGGGAGGTGGCGGGCAGCCCTCTCCTCGTGGTGCCTGAATGCTTTCTCTCCTGCAGCCTGAGTCCTGCCACCTTTCTAGATCATGGTCCTAAATTCCGCTTTCACATTATTTTTCTCTCCTTTTATATCTTTTTAAATTATTGTTTCTTTTTTTTTCTTTATCCTTCTAACTTCATCTTGTTGGAATACTGTGGCAACAGAAAAATCACTTTTTTAAAATGTGTATATATATATATATTTAAATATATACATAAAATATATATTTATATATATTTCCTCAAGTTACTGTGAAATACAGATTCAAAGCTCTCAAGATTGAGTTTCAGTCATAAAATGATCAAACTCCCATCCCTGCTCCAAGTGCTCATTTCCCACCACCAGAGTCCCCAGTATCCCTCCCATCCCTCTGCCAACACCTTGCCTTTATGGCAGGCACTTTCCTTTTTCCTCTCTTTTTCTACTTTTGGACATTGTGGTTTGCAATACAGATACCCAAAGGCCATCATGTTTGGTCCTTTGTTTACTTTCAGCAAACACCTCTAATGAGCGATTCCTCCAACCATCATTGATTTAGTGGTCCCTTCTCTTTCCCAATTGCCTTCTCCTCCAGCACATAAGGCAGGCTTCCAACTGTGGAGCAATCCTCACAGTTCTTGTCTCTACTGTCCTGGGTGTTAGTGTCATACTATGTTATTTTATATTTCACAAATGAGTGCAGTCATTCTATGTCTATTCCTCTCTTTCTGACTCATTTCACTTAGCATGTCCTTTCCATGTCCATTCACTTATAAGCAAATTTTATCATTTCATCTTTTCTAACAACTGCATAGTATTCCATTGTGCAGATGCACCATCATTTTTTTAACCAGTCCTCTGTTCTTGGGTACTCGGTTATTTTTTTCCTGGTTCTGGCTATTGTGAATAGTTCTGCAACAAACATACAAATGCAGATGTCATTTCTACTGTGTTTTTTGCACTCCTTAGATATATTCCCAGAACAGGTAATTCTGGGTCATATGAAAACTCAATATCTACTTTTTTTGAGGAATATCCATATTGTTTTCCAAAATGGCTAGACCAGTTAGCATTCCCACCAACAATGAATGAGAGTCCCTTTCTCCCCACATCTTTGCCAGCACTCACTACTCTTATTCATTTTGATGTGTGCCAATATTTGTAATGTAAGTTCATATCTCATTGTTGTTTTGATTTACATCTCCCTGATTATTATCAATATGGAACCTTTTTTTGTGTGCCTTTTGGCCATTTGTATTTCTTTTTTGTGGAAGTTTCTATACTTTTCTTCTCCTATTTTTGACAGCATTGGAGGTTTCTTTCTGCTATAGTTTTAACAGTATATTAATGTATCCTGGATATTAATTCCTTATCTGATGGGTATTGAGTAAATAAACTTTCCCTTTCCAAGGGGACTCTTTGTATTTTGGTCACTGTTTCTTTTGAGGTGTAGAAGCTTCTTAGTTTAATGTAATCCCATCTGTTTATTTTTTTCCCAATTGCTTGGACAGTGGTGTTTTATTCTTAAAGATGCCCTTTCCTTCAGCGTCATGGAGGGTTCTGCCTATATTTTTCTCCATGTCCCTCATGGATTTATGTCTGATATTGAGATCTTTAACAGAAAAAGGGATAATTTGTTGTATTAAATAAATTGGATCCATGCTTCCACCTTAATCTCAGGCAGCTGCATATACAATCTCTTGCTTTTCCAATGTACATGGTATAAATAACGGATATAATTTTTACACAAAGGCATATACATGTGTACACATGAAATACATAACAGTATTCTTTAGTTGTCACTCTGAAACAGAAAAGCAATAAAACCTTTTTTCCAAAGTAATATTAATATTAAAAGCTTTCTATTTTTTTTGGTTTTTTTTGTTTGTTTGTTTTCTTATTTAACATGGGCAGAAGAGGACCAGGGACATGATGCACTTGCCTCGTATGAGGTTGACTCTAGCTTGATCCCCTAACACAACATATGATACTCCATGCACCACAATGAGTGATTCCTGAGCACAGAATCAGAAGTAAACCCTGAGGAATATCCAAGCCACCATGCACCCACCCCAGATCCCCCTCCAAAAATAAAGAGATACGAATATAAAATGATCACATGGGGATGACTAATGAAATTAAGGTAATGAAATTAAGACACTATTTTACTGTGCTTAGGTTGCCATAAATATATACTCTAGGTTGGGTCCATTAAAAGCAGAACTTTCTTTGTTAAATGTTTTGGTGGGTGGAAGCCCAAGATCAAGGTGTCATTCAATTCACTTCCTGGTGAGAGTCCCCTTCTTTTCTTGTAATTGGTGGATTCTTGTAATCCTTTTGATGTTCTATGTTCTCACTTTATCTTTTCTTCCAGCTTGCACTCAAGAGAAGAGAGTAATCATTTTTGTAAAGTTGACACTCCTAGCATGAGTTGAAGTACTCATAATCCAATCTTACGTTGATGTTCTCCAACAACTGCTATATCCGAATACTATCATCTTGGAGGTTATAATTTTAATGAACTTTGGGAGGGCACGCAAACATTTATTTCTTAATGGGCACTGAATAACAATAAATATTAGCAAAATTGCTGCTTTTAACATGAAGACTAGTAAGTGAGGAATGCTTTCGTTGAATCATTTAAGATTCTTTTGTAACCAAGAGCTCAGCAACTTGATCAAATCAACAAAATCATAATTAACTGTATGTTCAGTTTATTCTTTCAGTTATAATGTACATACATTGTATAACATTTAACTCTGAGCATATTAATTTTGAGAACTCTTAGAAACAATTTCTTTCTTCCTCTGTGAGTTTTTCTTTTGTGTAATTTCAAATAAAATCTGATGATGAGATGGGCAGTTTAGTTCATTGACCAACTAATCCACTATAGAGACATGACCCATAATTTAGTTACTGAGAGTATATTTCAGTAGCAAAGCTCCAGATAAAGATCTTGCTTCAAACCACTGCCCACTGGATTCACCCTTACTGCAGATAATGGTGTGCGTATTTTTAGTGGAAGAGGGTTTTAGTCTGTGGTCAAAGACCATGTGAATTAAAGTCTGGGATGAGAAAAATGACAATTCTGGGTTAGTTCAATTGAAGTCTGGGGTGGAACTACACCTTTCAGATGAGCTGAGTCTCTTGACAATTCTTTAGCCTAGATATTATTTTAATACTGGAAATGTTTTCATAATTGTTGTAATCATGGATATGGAATGCCTTATAGTAGGATTGACTACAAATATCATTTTAGAATCACATTCATGAATTGTATCATTGTGAAATCAGGTTTGTCCAAGGATAGTCCTTGGTCTTGTTAAAGTGCAAGTTCCCAGGCTCCATTTAGAGTTATTAAAACAATTTAGGGGAGTAGGTCCACAAATTTGTGGGCTAAAATCTGAAAGCCAAACTCCAGATCTGGATTTGTAAAACTATTATTACTGTTACCTTTATTTTTCTTCCAGGAGTTAAATTCTTTCTTTTTAAAATGAGAAGAACTTTGCTTTACTTCATATAATTAAAAATCATGTAGGCTAATTGCAAGAGTGTTCTGGAAAAAAATTAGTAAATTAAAACCACTATTACTAGCGATAGCACAGCGGTAGGGCGTTTGCCTTGCACGCAGCCAAAATGGCTGACCCGAGTTCGATTCCTCTGCCCCTCTCGAAGAGCCTGGCAAGATACCGAGAGTATCTCGCCCGCTCAGCAGAGCCTGGCAAGCCACCCATGACGTATTCGATATGCCAAACACAGTAACAACAAAATCTCCAATGGCGACGTTACTGGGCCCACTCAAGCAAATTGTACTATCAAGCATAAGCACTATAAAAACCTATCATTTTTATCTACTGCATTTTGTGGTGATCAGTGACTATTTCTTAAGACAATGAGATATAATGATCATAAAGAACATAAAGAATGTGTGCAACTCACTTTTTATTTTTTATTTTTGTTTATTTATTTTGCTTTTTGGGTCTCACCCAGAGTTGCACAGGGGTTACTCCTGGCTCGGCACTCAGGAATTACTCCTGGCGGTGCTCGGAGACCATATGGAATGCTAGGAATCGAACTCGGGTGGGCTACATGCAAGGCAAATGCCCTACCCACCATGCTATCACTCCAGTCCCTCACTTTTTATTTTTATCCAGAAAACTGGGTCATCATCTCTATGGCATCAACTCAGACAGTGGCCAGAATAAATAAACCTACTAGTTGCCTTTATCAGAGATCTGTGAGTTACAAGTTTATCTATGCAATAAAGTTGAATCTTAGGGCAAATCCCTGTATAGTTTTAAACCTCACAGATGCATGTCTAGTTAGTAAATAAATCTAATGAGTCTAATGGCTTTCACTTGGGAATAAAACAAACAGGTATGGAAAAATATTACATGAAATCTACTAATATTATTTATCTGCTTTCAGTGCAGTATGTTATAGCATTGTCACCATGCATTCATAAGTTGCCAGTATAATATATAATAATACAAAGGCAATTTATTCACTAATCCACTTATTGCTTTAACACAAAATCCTTGAGTATCTAATTTGAGCTAGGATTTCCTGCTCTAGTAGTAGTGTCTTGTAAGAAGAACAATGTACTTATTAGGTATAATATTCAAATAACTTGAACCTTCCTAAAACACAATTGTATTTCCAGGTGTTCTATCTGAGACTGGGCTTTTGAGGCTGGAGGAAATAGCATGCTTTCTCCTTCCAATTTAACTACATACATTGCATATCATCAAATGGACTTAATAAGAGTAGTTCATCTTTGGAGTGGCTCAATATTTGGGGATTACTTTTTAATTCATTGCTATCACTGTCCAAATAACTGATGACCTTTCTAATGGAAACTGTATGTAAATACGGGGACAGGAGATCCTTGCATTTCTTTGTAGGAAGTTAAAGAGGGGTGGGGAGTAGTTGGGTGGAAGGTAAGTGTTGTGATATAAAGAAAAGAACAGGAGGCTAGAAAACTACTCTTAAATGTCAATTTCAATTTCTGGGTATGAGCTTAGTTTACCAGCTATTTTTGAATCATATATACCATCTTATTTGACTTACAGACCATCACTGTGCCACAGATGGCAGCCAATTCTATAACTCATTGCACTGGTATATTTGATGCTGAGTGAGAAGTTGGTCATTGGGTGAGTACTTCGTGGATCAATAACATTCATTAAATGAAAACTATTAATATGAACATTAGTACAAATTTGCTAGAGAGTACTTTCTGCTTCTCATAGTAAGGACATTTAATGTCAGCATGTAGTATTCCAGGACATGGCTGGCTTCATGAAAAGGTAAAGCTTAAACATTTTTAAAAACAAAACAATTTCAGGGAACACTGTACTTCCAGAGTATCAGACTGCATGCCTCCAATTTAATTAGTGAGTGAAATGACTGCTCAGAGAAGTTAAAACCTGAGAGACTTTTGCAATGCTCTTTCAAATGCATGCATCTTTCCTAGAAAGTCCCTGAATCCATATTTACACACAACAGATTTTTAATTTTTAAAAAATTTTAATTGACTCGTCATCATAGTGTCTCCCCTGCCCAGGTTCGATTCCTCCACCTCTCTGGAAGAGCCTGGCAAGCTACCGAGAGTGTCTTGCCTGCACGGCAAAGACTAGCAAGCTACCTGTGAAATATTCGATATGCCAAACACAGTAACAACAAGTCTTACATTGTTACTGGGCCCGCTGGAGCAAATAGATGAACAATGGGAGGACAGAGCAACAGTGCTACAGTGTTTTAATTGAATCATTATAAGATATACAGTTACAAAGTTGTTCATTATTGTTTCTGTCATACAATGTTCCAAGACCTGTCCCTTCACCAATGTACATTTCCTACCACCAAGGTCCCCAGTTTTCCTCCCATACTCCTCCAGCCTGCCTCTACAGCAGACACCTCTCTCTCTCTTTCTGTCTTTCTCTCCCTCTTCTCTCTCTCTTTCTCTCTCTCTCTCATTTTCCTTTTATCCTTTGGGGCACTGTGGTTTTCAATACTATTACTGAAAGGGAATCTTGCAAATAACTTTTCAATAGGTTTTTCCATTCTAAAATTATATCTCAAGCCAATGCAGGCAAATGTTAGATGGTGGTGACAGTCACAATGCTGATTAGCAAGAAATCGGGGTATTTATTGAAAATACCACCACATTTCACATAGTTAGAAAGTTCAATGAAACTAAGGGTTAAGACTGAAATATTAATTAGAGATGGCGTGAAGAATAGGGAAATCAAAGAAATATAGAAAAAAGAAACCAAGGGCAGATAAGCACATTTCTGGAAGGGGTAACTAGAGATGGACCTTTAACTGAAATTATTCATTATGTTATCTTTACAAGTTAATTTTTTGGTCCTTTCTATTTTAAATAATGCTGCATGAACATAAATACTTGTACATAAATACATCTTTTGGGATTGTGTGTGTGTGTGTGTGTGTGTGTGTGTGTGTGTGTGTGTGTGTTATTGGAGTGAATGTACAAGAGTGGAACTACTGGGTCAAAGTGATGTTCTGTTTGTAATGTTGTAAGCCTCCAAACTGTTTTTCAAAGAGGATAACCCCAACTACAGTCCCATAACAGTCAATAGAGGTTTATTTGTTTTATCCTGTCCCTGCAAGCATTTACTGTATTTTTCTGGTAAAAGCCATTTTCACTGGTGCTTGCTTTGATCTGCAATTCCCTGATAATCAGTGCTGATGAACTTTTTTTTCAAATAACAATGTAAGTGCTAACAACAGATGAGTAAAGAAATTGTGGTATAGATTTCTAGTCAGTTCGTTGAACCTAGGATGGAATTGGAGAATATCATGCTTGTAGGATGACATTGCTTTGTCTTTTCTCCCTTTCTCCACAAGGAGTTTAGGTTTATCAGGTTACACCCATTACAGTGCTCCTGAGGCACTTCCATTGCATTGTGTTTATCTGTAAATTCTTCCCTATGCTCTCCTCCCCAACCAGTTCATCAGTTTTCCCCCTATTCAGACTCTGTTAACTTCTAAGCTTAGATTCCTCAGAAATCTATGATTTTATATGTATGAGTAAAATATTGCCTTTCTTCTCTCCTTATGTCTTTTGAATAGTTTACGCAATGTACTTTTTGTATAGATACAAAAAGACAGTTAATATTATGCTTTTGTAATTTAGGATTTTATTGGCTTTGAATATTATTCACTCCTGGGCATCTGCTTTCTCGACTTAAGCCTCAGTTGCCCTTGGTTCCTAGCACCTCAAAAGCAGGGTCCCAACGAGGGGCCGAATGGACACAGGGCAAGCGGTGAGATACCCTGGCATTGAAATGGGCCAGGCCAGAGTGCCACGATTCTTAACTATAAGTTAAGAGTTTGATCACAGACAAATGCTGTCATGATCTAAAGGTAACGACAAGACTAGATCCTGCTAGGAATAGGAAAGACTATTTGGCCTGAGCACTATAGTCTGAGATTGAGAAGGCCCTAGGAGAGCAATTCTATAAGTTTAAGGTATTTCTTACTGTATCCATACAAAATAATTTATATTATGAATGCTTATATGTTTGTTGGACAAGGAAAGGAGAAACACACCCATGGGATCCCATGGGATTGCGGTCTAGGGTGGGTCGTCCTGCTGAGAGAGTATCTGTTCTAGAAGCAGCTTTCCCCTTCTACCCTTATTGATTTTGATCACACCTAGGTGTAAGCCCTGACCCCTCATACTTGGGGATTTAACTAGACTCTAAGAGTGGGCTGGGGGATCAGAATCGAGACTCCAGAGAAGGAGGATGAAGGGGGATTGAGAAGGAGAATGAAGTAACATGGTGGAGGGAGAGGCAGAGGACAGAGACAGGAGTGGAAGGAGAGAGTATTGGAATAAACTGCAACTGACATCAACCAGCCTGGCCCTCGTTCCTTCCCTTGCCTGCCCATTGCCATCGATCTCCCTGGGGGTGGGAAAAACGACAAGAGACTACCGAATGCTGGTGGTGGGAGAGACAGAGACACCACTGCCACTGCTGTGCTCCTTTTGAGTTTACACATCATGCTGAGTCAGAAAGTAAAAGATAAAATACTAAGCATCCCATATGGCCCCCAGAGGACTGCCAGGGGTAATTCCTGAGTGCAGAGCCAGTAGTAAACTCTGTGCAACATAGGGTGTGACCCAAAAAGCAAAAACAAACAAAAGATACTAGAGGGGCTGGAGCGGTAGCCCAGCGGGTAGGGCGTCTGCCTTGCACGCAGCCAATGTGGCCGACTCGAGTTCGATTCCTCCGCCCCTCTTGGAGAGCCCTGCAAGCTACCGAGAGTATTCGATATGCCAGACACAGTAACAACAAAGTCTCCAATGGAGACATTACTGGGCCCGCTCGAGGTCTTACTAGTATACAGAGTGCAAAGAAACAAAGGCAGGGATTAGAGAATCCTCAATAGAAATAAATGCTGAGACAGGATCAATAGAACTGTGAAGTGAGAAGCAGGGCTTGGGAAAGAGTATGGGTCATGGGACAGTGTTCGGAACTGGGGCAGAAACTCTGCAACCCTAAAACTTTATTATTATTGTAAACAATGATACCACAATAACTTTTTAATTTGATTTATGACAGATACCTATAACTCTTGCTTAAAATAGGGCCCACACTCATGATTGCACTTTTTTTGTTAATCTTATGCCAAAAGGCATTATGCAAAGCAAGAAAAGTGATTTATAAATATGATACTCTTCCAGAAAGTGTTTCTATTCTTTCCCTCTTCTCTTTTCCAATCATCCAGACCTTGAATGTGAGAAAGAGACTTAAGAGCTTCAGATAATAGAGCCAAATAAACGTCATTTACATTCTAGTAGGGGGAATAATGGGTCTCAGGAGCTCAGTAAAGTGACTCTAAGTTGACCTGGAAAAGTCACAGTGCTTTTCATTCTCTGTACTTTCCTGGTCCCCACTGATTTATTCATCGATATTACAGGCTAGTTCTGTGGGGGCTTTCATCTTTTAGGGTGAATTGCTGTATCCAGTGCAAATCTCCTCCAGGGCTCAGAGAGATCCCAGCAAGCCAGGAATATGGAACCTCTCAAATCAGGAATAGATGGAGACTTTGAAGATAAGGTAAACTGTGTTTTCTTGTTGACAAAATAATCTGAAGCGTTTGTTGTGTGTTTCCATAAAAGACTTCCCAGGCGTAAATCAATATGGCAGCACTAACTGTGTGAGAATAAGAAACGATAAGTATAGTTTTCAGCACCCTGTAACCACTCATTACATTTATTTCCCAGTTTTCTTTGTTATTTCTTTCCTGTTCAAATCTGAGCCAGCACATTTTTGGCTTCACAGCTGAAGTAAGAGGCACTGCCAATCAGCAGGAAATATAATACAGATAAGATTCACATAAACTCTTTTGAACTGGTAAAATAGCTGGATGGGAAATGGACATTAAATTGTTTACATTTGGCACAAGAATAAAACGTTCCATTTTTAAACTCAAAGCCTCTGCACCTTTGTAAATGAAAACAAATCACAGGGGTCATGTAGTGTTCCATTCCATAAAAGCCATCAGGAGAGTGATAAAAGGTTTCCCAAATCACTAACTTTATCTGAGACTGGTTCAAAAGAACTATTGCCCTGATTAAGATGATTTGTCCTTTGTCCTGAATCTCTGGGAAAAAACAGAGCAAGAGTAGCAATTGGCTCCCAGCATATTCTGAGGAGTGCTTTACAAGGGGGTGTAAATAATTTATGAGAGGGGGGGATAGGAGGAGGGGCCCAGAAAGATTCCTGTACTTGCCTTTGAGTTCTTGTTTTCCAACATAGATCTTTTCCAAACCCCCAAGGACAAGGAAGCCAGAAGGATACAAACCAGTGGCTTGAAGACATTAGCACTGTGCAAAAGCTTTCATCTTGATGCACATGGACATGCACATCTAGGTGCAAGTGATAAAGAAATCATCTTTTTTTTTTTTGACAGACTGCCCAATTCCATGAAACAACCAAGAAGTTCAGCTTGCAGCATAAGAAACCCATGCTTTGTCTGAAATTTTGCATGTTTTAACTTTTTGATCTCATGTCATCTATGCATAATTTAGACACTGATAGAAATATCAATCAGGTTGTCTTTAATAAGTAAGTGAAATTAATTGAAAAGTTGAATTGGGGAAAGCTGTATAGGCAAGGAGCCCTCGGAAATATATGAGAAGCAAAGTCTGGGATGCCTTATCACTGTGGCCTCCCATTCAGTCAAATTGTGTTACTGCATCAAAGTCAAATATCAGATCAGTCACATAATTTTTAAAGAGGAGGAACCACTGAAGCTATACTACCGGTTAAGGTGCTTGTCTTGCATGTTGCCAGCCTTGCTTTGATCCCTGTCACCACTTTGGGCCCCCTTCAAACATTTCCAGAAGTGACCCCTGAGCACCAGTGGGTATGATCCAAAACTAACAACAATACAAAAACAACAGCAGTACATGAATCGATGGAAGGGGTGAGGCAGCATTAGAGTTCTCATTGACCTTATGAAGCCACATGTTGGCCTCAGTCATACATTATTAGAAAAACCATCTGGTCCTTATTATTATTAGAGCAATACTGATCTTAGACAAAGACATGATAAAATGAAGAAGCTTGATGCATTCATCTTTTTAAGGTCTTCTGGGTATTGTTTCTGCCATTTGGCCATTTTAAAGGAATAACCTAAAAAGTAATCATGAATATGACATAAAAGCAAACGAAGTTAGCCACCATTATTGACCTTGATTTTTCACATAAATAAGAGTTAATATGCAAATTGTGAGTTTTTTCATTTAATATCTAAGAGGAGATTTCAAAATAGTAAAGCTTGTGCGACAGGGAAGAAAGACAGAAGGGTGAGGGCCTTGCAGAAAGTGCTTTCCTTTGTAGCCATTCTCTAGCAGATGGATCTAAGGACTCATTCTCAGAAGATGACTCATAGGTAAGAACATACCTACTTCCACAGTCACTGCTTGGTTTTATAATCATTCCATAAAGGAAGTATGAGACCAGACATACCCCTTTATGCCACCTACTGAGCTTCTTCTAGTCAACACCCTGCAGATTTCAAAAAAGTGTCAAACATGGAACAAAGTCAAAGATTCAGAACACGGATGAGTCTCTGGCCTTCTGAGTGATCCTAAAAAGAGACTTTGAAGTCCATGGGCTCAACATGGAAATCAAAAGGAAGTCTTCAGCGTCCCTGGGTAAGTGGGAACCATAGTCTTTAAACTGAACGTCTCTAATATTCCCAGGTGAGTCAGAGCTCTGGGCAGCCCTCTGCTCTGGTTTGCTGATACTGTCACAGAGTGACACTATTGCTGAGATGACAGAGCCCAATACTATGTGAAAATAAAGGTAGTGTGAAGATCTAAACTAGATACCATTGATGGGATATCATTTTGCATATTGTGAGAAGTTAATCACAATTTGTAAACCAATAGTTTGTTAAAACCTTGAAGAAGTTTTACATGCGTGCTGAACAAAACTTCATTAGTGCCAATAATTTGTATTTACTCTCTGTGAACAAAAGCAACAAAACTACTGCAATTCTACTATGGAAATTCAAGATGAAGTTATTGCAAGACATGGTGGGGATATGCAGATGCCCAGAACGGCTTATTTTAACAGTGATAAAATAAGAGAAAAATTCCATCAATGTTTGGAGTGTTTTCTGGAAATAAGAAATGAGGGCTTAGTAAACATCGGTTTGAAAAATGTTGAGAACATGTTGAGAGTGGATAAATGAAGTATTACCTTCATGGTATTTGCTGAGGAATCTCTCAGGAAGAAGAGTAATAAGAAATGCTCATGGATTTTAATTAAGTTATTAACAAACAAGTTTCAGATTAAAAATTCTTTTAAAACAATGTGTCTGTTTTCCTAATGTGGATGAAACAAAGCCCAACAAATTGTAAGAAAGGCAGAGCACTAGGGATGGTTAGCCAACACAGTTTTCTGTCTAGTGATGCTATTTTATTGAAGCAAGTTGCTGTTCTCCAGGGACAGATGTTTGGTGGAATGAATTGAGCATCATGAAAGCATTGCTAGACTGATACTTGTCATTCAGTTGAATAAAGGTGACTGAAAATGAGTGCTTTCCTAAGGAAGTGATGACTTCTACAAATCAGGCAAAATGTGCTGAAGTAGGCTTTTCATAGTAAATATAGTTCATAGGATTAAAGCAACATCCCTTAGTATTTTCGATCCTATCTGAATATTTTATTAGAATGTTGGCTCTCAGGTTTGTATTTTTATCTTCAACGTTTATGTCTCCAGGACATTGTTCACTGTTTTGGTAAAAACTCCATAAGAAACTAAACCTTGAAACAAGGTTATGTTTAGTTTATATATTATTTGTCTTTTGATGAATGTGTGAGTGTGTGTGTATTTGTGTGTGTTATGGTCACACCCAGTAGGTCTTAGGGATCACCACTGACTCTGTACTCAGGTTATCACTAGTGGGATCATATGCAATATCAGTGATTGAACTGGGTTTAGCCACCTAAACCCCTTTACTATTTCTCTGGATCCACACAAAGATTATTTGCAAAAGCTACAGATTCAACAAATAAAAATTCAAGATTCTAAGTATGCTTCAATTTCAAATAAGTAAAAGAAAAAATATTACTTTAAATTATGTTTCATGGAATAGTAGGGAGATGATTACACTAAAATAGTTATGATTGTTTTATATATATGTATATATATAATTCAAATGCAGTAGTAGAGCTTTCTGAATTTTGTGTGGAACCCCAATTATAGGAAGGTAAGAGAATGTCACATAAAATAGGTAAGGCAAGGAGACATACAATATATTCATAATGAGGGATTAGACAATGGTCTTGTGACAGTAGAAAACTCTCCTTGATTTATCCTATCTTGGGATAAAGGTACTTCAAACACATACCCACCATCTCTTCTATCATTCATTAAGATTTTTTTTTTGAGGACTGCCCAACTATTTTATTTGCTTTGAATAAAGCCCAGAAGAACACTTTCATTCAGGCACAGAAGGCCTTTGACAAAGGTTGCAGATACTTGTAGTAAAAAGCAAAATCAAATTAACCAAACAAGTAAAACTGGCAAGTTCCAGAAACACTGGTAGCAGATAAAGTCCTGGAATTGCTTTGTTTAATGACTTAGGGTAAGTCAAGACACTTTAATATGTCTGAATCTTCAACTTATCACATTTCTTCCCAAGGTTCTGTTTAAGGACAGTTTTTAAGGACTATTTTCTCAGCTTGGAGCAAAAACTGCTTAATTATCAAATGCAAATTTACATGGTGCTCCCCACCAATTTCTGTCCTGCAATTTCTGTCTATCCTAATGTATTGCTCTAGATATCTTTTTTATGAATCCGCTGACACATAATACCTTGAAAACCACTTTCGACCTGTCCCGATCTGTTTTCTTAGGGCTTTCATACTCCGGTAAGATTGCTGATTTTTGATTTCAATTCATTATTTTCTTGTGATTATTCTAATATTCCAGTCTAATAAAATTCTCATCCTGTCATCTGTCTCTCTCTTTCCTCTGTAGCAACACACCAAGAGTTGACATCCCAGAACCAGGGAAGATAACGCTAAAAATATGAGTCAGTGCTTCTGCTAATCCCTTTGTATTTCCCAAAGTTTTTTCTTTCTAATCCAGCAATGATTCTAGTGTTCTTTGTTTTCCTCAAATCTTCTGTTTTCCTCAAAAAATTCTCTCTGCCTCTATTCCCCTCTACTGATTTTTTTCTCACTCTTTGAATGTGATTTTACTCCATTTACATCTTTCCAATAAAGAGAAATTATGGGATGAGAATTCTCATAGTTACTTTCCTTTGAAATCTCCCAATTTTAGGATTTTATACTTTTTTTTTAAGGTTTTCTTCCTTTCTCTTGGAATAGTCAAAATTAAAGAGTTTATTTATTGTCTCTGGGCTGGAGCAGTAGCACAGCGGGTAGGTCGTCTGCCTTGCACACAAGCCAGCCCGGTCGAGCCGGGTTCGATTCCTCCGCCCCTCTCAGAGAGCCTGGCAAGCTACCGAGAGTGTCTCGCCCGAACGATAGAGCCCTGGCAAGCTACCCGTGACATATTCAATATGCCAAACACAGTAACAACAAGTCTCACAATGGAGATGTTACTGGGCCCGCTCGAGCAAATCGATGAGCAATGAGAGGACAGTGATTGATTGATTTATTGTCTCTTATTATATCACCAATTCTAGATGCTTTGGTCATTCCCTCCTTCCTCTATCCCCCGGAGATCTTTGTTCTTTTCTTACCCCACTTCCTTCCGATGCCTTAGGTATTCTGCCTATGTCATCTGACATAGTACCCAGTACTAGTTACAATATTGTACTAAATATAACCTGGTAGTCACCAGATGGAGTTGTAAATCCTAGTTGTAATTTATAGTGATAAAAAGGAAAATAACTTTACCATCTTTGAAAAACCTGTGTTTTCTCTTGAACACTTACATCTCTACCACTAATATGTCTAAATAAATTTTTTTAATAAAACATTTTTTTTTAAAAAAGAGGGAGAGAGAGAATAATTCTGAGTGATTTATTAAGTGAATCAGAGTGAAATATTTGGGAAGTAGGAGGATATAAAGTGAATTAGCTTTGTGTAAGATGCTATACTCCTTATAAATGACAGAGATGGATGTTTCTGTCTTACAAGAATTATATTTCAATAAGACCTGTTGGGTATGCAGAGATCATCGATGTCACAGCTATGCTTTGTAAGTAGCCTGAACTTAATGAATAAATCAATTAATTGTGTCAATAAATGGCCAATTAGCAGACATTGGGTCTATGTGATGGACTTAAAAAACTTATTCAGGCAGAATGGATACATTCTATAATATCAATTAGTTTTTGTTTGTATTAGACCTCAGGGTGGTTATGTTCTTTTATCAACGTAAATGTTTAAGATATCACCAATAAACTTTAAGTTTAGGCATCAATATCTTATCAGTCTTTTCTTTTTGGATATCTTATTAAAAACGGATTTTCCAGTTTTGCTCATCAAATCCAGGTTCTCGCTTGCTCATGCATTTCACTTGCTTGTCTCTGCTTTCTTACTTTTCCACTCTGAAAAAGCCCGTGTTCTCTCCCTAATAGTACTTCTCTCTTTATTTCCCTCACATCTTTCTAAATAAGTTTCAATAAAAACTATCTTCTTCACTAAAAAAATTAAATTCCATAAAGTTCTACAAATATTAAAAACAAGATAGAAGGTGAAAGGGTAGTAGGAATTGCATTTCTTGACTTTAAACTAAATTTATAATAACAAAATATGGTTATTGTAACTAGAATAAAATCAATTCAAGAGTAGAATTAAGAGGGCATAAATGAACCCTCAGATACAGAGAGTAAATTTATGTTAGTGAAACCAAGAGTAGAATGGAGAAAGAAAAAACATCTTATCATATGGTTCTTAGAAAGTTGGATAGCTTTATTCCAGAAAACTGAAAATGAACCACTGCCTCTCACCATATACAAAAGTTAATTCAAAAATAGATTAACTTTTGTTAGACTACAAATCACAGAATACATTTAGGAAAATATAGGTAGAACTCTCGCTTCAGAAATGTCTCCAGTGATTTAATCCATTTGGCAGACAAAGCAAAAATTAGCAAACGGGACAACATTAAAATATAGTTTCTGTACTCTAAAATAAGCTGGCTTTAAAAATGATATTCTATTGAATGGCAGAAAGTATTCCGTGTCATATTCAAGATATAGAAAGCACTCATACAGAATTAGCAACAAAACAAACAATTCAACCAAAACATGGGGAGAATAGATAATCAGGCACATTTCCAAAGAAAAGAATGAAAATTGGGCTCAGAGAAAATGGTCAGCATAGCTGATTATTTGGGAAATAGAAATCGAGAAGCAGTGAGATATCACCTTACAGTCATTAGGATGACCTATATCAAAATGAACTTAAAAAGCAGTACTGTTGATTTGACATGAAAAGGGAAGGCTTTTTCACTATTGGTGAGAAGATGAATAAATTCAGCTTTAATAGAAAATTAGGGAAGACTTTTCAAAAACTTAAAAATGGAACTAACGTGTGATGTAGTAAATTCCAATAACTTATATCTATCCCCAAAACACAAAAATATGAATTCAAAAGCATATGTGCACACATATGTGATGTGGGGGCAAGGGGTTGGGGGGCCTTAAGGAGCAGAGCAAAGGGATATTAGCACTTTGATGGAGCATGTGGTACAGCATCATTGTATGTTTAAAACAATATATTGTTTTCATATTCTTTTTATTTTGTTTTTTGGGATACACCCGGCAGTGCTGAGGGATTATTACTGGCTCTACACTAAGGAATTATTTCTATTAGTGCTCAGAGGACTACACGAGATGTCAGCGATCAAATCAGGGTCTGCTGGATGTAAGGCAAAGGCCCTACTAGCTGTACTATAGTTCCAACCCCAGAAATCTATATTCCTGTGCTGAAATTTGAAAGTAGAAACTGTGACTTTATTGGGATTGTTTTTATAGTCTGCATAGAATAAAGAAAGTGATAGTCAGGAGATCATTTTGCATTTTGAATTAAGTGCACACTAAGGAATAACTAAGGTAAATATGAAGGTATTTACATCCTTAATAGGAATTTCTAATTTTTTATCATTACTGAGGTAACATGATTAGCAATATATTGTTTCAGGGGTTGTAAATACTAAGGTATTTACATCATTAATAGGAATTTCTAATTTTTTCTATCATTATTGAGGTAACATGGTTAGTAACATTTTGCTTCAGGAGCTGAAGCAATTTTACAGCTTTGTATTTCCCTAATAATCATCTCTGCTGATTATTATGAATAATAAAAATCCCAGAACCACAATTTTTGCTTTCAATGTTTAGCAAAAGAATATGTTTTGGGGACCACAGCCATAGTACAGCAGGAGGGTGTTTGCTGTATACACAGCCTACCTGGGTTAGTTCACTGACATCCCATATGGTCCCTGGGCCCCTGCTAGAAGTAATTCCTGAGTGTAAAGTGAGCATTTCTAGGTGTGACCCTGCTCCCAAAACAAATAAGAATGTAAGTTTATCTAACTTTTCAAATATATAAATAAAAGTTAATCCTCAAGCCTTCCAAGAAATGTATACACTTTGATGACTTTTTTTCTCTTACTGAATAAATGTATTCCTTATTTTGGGGGGAAATTTTCAACCTAAATAATCAGTTCAAGCACAATCCAGAAGTTCACATTTATCAGGATAGCATAAATTTCATAAATAGTTAGGAATCTCCTAGTTGACAATGCCTTAAGATATCCCAAACACATCCGACATGTTATTCCTCAAATTTCAAAGCCCCAAAGAATTTGATTTGAATAGAGGTAATTCAGTATCTAAAATAAAATATAAAGTCAAAATATGTTTAATTACTTACAGGATAGGTTTGGCCTTTTTTCCGGGTAATCATATGGGCCTTCCACATGATCAGAATTTTAGATGTATTCATGGAACTCCATGAAGTTCTGCCTGTATAGGAGACCTTTTCACTAATTAATGCTACTGGTGGAAGGGGTGTGTACACTTTAACAGATAAAAAGGAACTTCAAAGTATTTAGTAAAAAGGTACTCAGCATTTTACTCTCATTCACTGGTTCATAAAACTATGTATTGCTGTTGGTAATTTTTGTGTGCGTGTAAAGAGGGATCTGGGGGCCAGAACTGGCAGTGTTCAAGGCTGACTCCTAGCTCTGTAGTAAGGGTTCACTCTTGGGAGTGCTCAGAGAAGCATTGTCATAGACAAGATTCAAACTGAAAACCGACATGCAAGGCAAGTATCTTGAGCTCTTCTGTACGATCTTTTTGGCTCCAAATTAAGCTTCTCTTTTACCTCATCTTCTCTCTGTCCTGCTGTCTTAAATACGGTCCTTTGTAGTTTAAAGTATGATGCGTAGTTACAACATCTTATGTAAGACCACTGCTGAGCGCATAATGCCTTGTGCATGTTACACACTAAGGCCAGACTGTATTGGGAAATGAAATTATGATGATCATGATAATCATGAATAATGAAAGATTGATGATATTTGTTGATTTTCTTGAAATGTATACTTTCATAAAAAATCTCAAATATTTAGAAGTTAAAAATGCATTAAACTATTTATAATAGAGATATTTAAAGAGAAGGCAAATATAGATAATATCAAGGTAAAGAATTGAGAAGATCAATGTATCTAACTCTTGGGTATATAATATTAAATTTAGCTGTGGCCCCTAGAAACTTGGCCACGAATAAAATCCAGCATGTCATATAATTGTCATAGTTTGAACTTAAAATGAAAGATTTTTAGAAAGTATATGTCCATGGCAGAATTCCCCCAGATAATTATAATAATAGCAACTCTCATGAATTGATACAGAAGAGGCATTAATGACACTGTGGAAAATGATTTCTTGAACAACTGAACACCAAAAGATAATACATTTAGGACTTATTTGCTTTTATAGTTTTAAAGATAAGTATGATGTTCAGTATCAGAAAAAGAAGAAAAATTCAGCTTAATTCTTAATTCCATTTTTCCGGACCCTTCTTTTTGCTGCATGGTGATCCAGAGCAATGCAAGACGTAATTCTTAATGGAAGCATTGGGGGTGCTATTTATCACATCGACACACTGCTTCAGTTCATAAAATTCCTAGACACAGAGCTATTTTATGAGCCATCACACAGTTTTAGTGGGACTTTTGAGGTTGGACTAAGTCCATGTTTGGCTCTGTATATTAAATTGCCATTCCCAAGTTGGGTGCATTTCAACAGTGTTGGCATGGAGCACACTCATTCTCGCTAGAACCAAACCAATATACCCAGACTTGTCTCTGCATTTTTCGTGTTATACCCATCCCATCATTCACTCATGTTAATAGCTCTAAGGCTGACTCTATGAGGTAAAAAATTATACCTGAAGAGTTTGGGCACTGTATTCTAAAGTTAAAGATAATTTTATAGTTTATTTTATAAATGAACCAATACATAATGAATGAGAAAAACTGTGTATTTAAAATAAGTTTTCCTGAAAGAATGCTTAGGTTTGATTTTATATTTTAAATTTTTATTTGAACCTGTAATTCAGACAATAAAGGGGTAGAATTTCCTGGAAGCCATGGGAAGTGTCAGAATAAAGGAAGATATGAAAGCAAGTAAAATAAAATGGACGGAGGTCAGAGAGATAGCACAATGGGCAGGAGACTTGCCTTGCACTTGTCCAACCTGGTTTCCCAGGCATTCCATATTGTACCCCAGGAACTCCCAGCAGTAATTCCTGAATGCTGAGCCAGAAACAACCACTGGACATAACCTGGTGTGACTCTGTAACATCCCCAAATAGAAGATAATGGAAACCTCTAGATAGACTCTTTCAGCTACAGTATCCCTGGTGCCGTGTAATCCCATCAACGGCCAAGACTCAGAGACTATAAAAACCAGCTCCCGGAAGAGAACAGTGCAGTCTCCTGCCCCCGCACCTGGCTGTCCTCGATGGGGTATTCGCAGCCGCGTGACATCTTATTATGACATCTTATTATCTCATTACTACTTTGGACAAACTGGCAGGCTACCGAATGTAGCCTGCCCACAAGGCAGAGTCTGGCAAACTCCCCATGGCATACCCAATATGCCAAATACCAGTAACAATGATGGGTCTCATTCTCCTAAAGAGCCTTGAATATAATCTCAGGGCTAGGATGAAGGAGATGTTACTGGGGCCTGCTCGAGGCAATCAACGAATAACAGGATGATTTGTGATTTGTGATCCCTGATTTACAGGCCAGTTGTAAATGACTAACAGAGAATTATAAACGTTTGATTAAACCAAATGGTTGCTGATAAAATGTCAGTCACAAGATTCAGGCTACCCACATTTCTTCAGCGCTTTATTTTATAATCTATGTCATACTTCAAGGTGTGTTTGCAATTCACAAACTTCCATAACTGTCTTCCATATGATGAAGTTTAGCCGAACTGTAACTGCTCTTTATAAGAATTTATTCTGTGTTTTTCAAAAGGAAACCAATGGAAACAATTGAACTTCAATTGCAGCTGACCTGAGTACTGCTGATAAATAACAATGTCCCACTCACCTTCATTCATCAGTTCCATGTATATAATTTATAAATCTATCTCTTCAGCTGGCATGTATATAACAACCCTTCTACTACATTTCTGAGGTAAGATAGGAAACACTTTAGGAACTGTCTAATTTGAGCCTCAGTATTCATTCAGCAGAACCATTCTAGTGCTTACTCTAACAACGTCACCTTCTGTGTTTGTGTATACATATACACACATATGTATATTTTATATATGGAGCAATAGCACAGCGGTAGGATGCTTGCCTTGCACGCAGCCAACATGGCCGACCCGAGTTCGATTCCTCCGCCCCTCTTGGAGAGCCCGGCAAGCTACCGAGAGTATCTCGCCCACACAGCAGAGCCTGGAAAGCCACCCGTGATGTATTCGATATGCCAAACACAGTAACAACAAAAATCTCCAATGGAGACGTTACTGGGCCCACTCGAGCAAATGGATGAACAACGGGAGGGCCTTTACCTTACCTTTACCTTTCATGTCTCATTAATTCCATGAATTAATTCAAATATTAAGGATAAACACTGTCCTCCCGTTGTTCATCAATTTGGTCGAGCGGACCCAGTAATGTCTGCTGTTGTTACTGTGTTTGGCATATCAAATACATCATGGGTAGCTTGCCAGGTTCTGCGTGCAGGCGAGATACTCTTGGTAGATTACCGGGCTCTCTGAGAGGGGCGGAGGAATCCAATATTAAGTAGTAAAATCTAAAATGCTGCTATATAAAGGAACTTGTAGTTTTTAAAAAAAATAACTGATTGTAACTTTTTTGTTAGTTTTCTTTTAATTTGGGTCACAAATTATCTGTGATCAGGGCTTACTCGTGGTCATCTTGGTTCTGTAGTCAGAATCTCTTTGTGTGGGTTTAGAGAGCTATATGGGCTGTTTTTGGTCAAACCCCAGCTGACCAATGTGAGGAGCAAGCATCCTATCCATCTTATCTTTATGGTTCTTGGATTACAACTTTTAATTTGTTCACATAACTTAATTTCCATTTGTTTTTTTTTATTTTTTTCCTTTTCATAGTGCTTCTGCATTTTAAAATATATCCAAAGAAAACACCATCTAACATGTCCCCATTAGCAGAATCAGTGCTTTAACAATGCCCTTAACTCTATGTAGTACCTTGCACCAATAATTACCGTCAGTGTCCCAAACTACCCTTGTTTGTTGCTGCCTGGCCTCCAGGTCTGTGTCATCAGTTTAGAGCCCATTACGAAGAGTCTGGTTGGTCTGGGAAAGCTGTATTTTTTCCTTCAATGTGAAGATCAGAGTCTTTGGAAGTAGATGGCTGGTTCTAAGCCAAGTTTTTCTCCACATCCCAAGTTCACCCAGTCAGAAGCTGTTTACCTGGAATGTAGCTTATTACTGAGTTCTGGGCCTTCCCAGAACTTTGTAGCCTTCAACTACTTCTTTGTCTCTCAAAGTCTCCTTTTTCATTTTTGTTTTGGCTTTTTGGGTCACACCCAGTGATGCACAGGGTTTACTCCTGGTTCATCCACTCAGGGATTATTCCTGGCCATGCTCGGGGACCATATAGGATGCTAGGAATCAAACCCAGGTCGGCTGCATGCAGGGCAAACACCCTAACCACTGTGCTATCACTCCAGCCCCTCAATGTCTCCTTAACCCTCCTACTTTCCTGGACATCATCTTTAACAAACAATTTTACCTCCTTCCATACTTGTTTGAAATCTAGGAATCATGTATGTTGTCCCTTCCTTGTACTTGAAAATGCTTTTTTCATACTATCACTCAACTTTCGTTGTAGTTGTTGTCTGGGACTACACTGGATGCTGCCTAGAGATTGATCCTAGTGGTGTGCTCCAGAATAATTTCTAGTAAGATCAGTGAACCATAGGGGATTGAACTCAGGTCAGTGATATGCAAGGCAAGTGTGGTCACTCCAGTCTATGCTGTTATTTTTTTAATTTGTTTTTGGGTTTGTTCTGTACACTCTGTCTGGTCCTATAAACTTTTGTTTTCTGTATCTAAAGTTTTTGTTATGAATATTGGCTTAGTTCAGGTTTCTGTTAGTCTGTGCTATTTTCCACTAAATTAATCCTCTTGTATTTACCACAATTCAATTACATGTCTACATTTCTTTGTGTTTACAAAAGATAATTCTAAAAAATTCAAACATGGTATTTTATAAGTAGGCCCAAACATCTCTTTCAAACCAATGTTTGTACTCTCTATACTACCATACTCAACTCAACAACAAACCATCTCCAAAGTATATCCTATGCATTTGAATCACACAACTCAATCTGTTTCTCCTTTCCTAAAATACCTGAATGCCTGTGAGGGTGATTTTGAGCAAACTAAATAAACCATTAAGGGCCCCATAGTCCTTACTGTAAGATGAGGTTGATTATGACATGAGATAATTTTGAAACTATCATTCTATTCCTACGTGTATTTTCCCAATTCTCCATATCATTTCTAAGACCAATTGTGTCTGCTGACATCCTATAATAAGCTTTGTCCTTCTGACTATATGTTGCCTTTTCCTCCACTTCTCATTGGTCCCTAGACACATGCATGAGTGCATGAATACTTGGCTTGCCGTGTCTCTATTTTTTTCTCTTTATTCTTGAATTGTGGAGTCCAGGTAATCCGCTATCATCATCGAGTAGTAAGTATTCAATCATCATCCACTGATGGAAGTTGAATGAATCAAGTCATTAGTGTGAGTTACTGGAAAGATAAATTGGAAACATAGGTATCACCTGGGAACTTGTTAAATGAACTCTCAGTGGTCTAATTGCATGTAATTAAATCCCTTGGGGAACAATTGCCCCTTAGGTCATGCCATCTAAGGTCAATCTGATTCACTTTAATCAGAATGTCTCCTAGGGGTGACAGAACAATTACATAGCACTTGTATTTACATTTCTGATCTGATTGTGTCACCATTTTTATTTTTTTATCTGAAATGTTTGAATCTAAAATATAGGAAGAGGACTTTGTAAATTAGGCCAAAATAAACTACAAGGATCTACTTACAGAGTAATCCTAGATTTCCTCTCAGCTTCTGTTTCTTTGAGGCCCTACACCGACACTGTATACTGTATGACCACATAATTAATCCGATCAAAATAGGTGTGAAATGGTAATGAGCATTGAAATGATGTATTCTTTTGAATATAAGAATGATCTTGCTGTTTCATTATAAAGTAAAATAATCATGAAATACAATTAAGTCACTGTGACATCAGCCTCTTGGAATTTTAAACAAAAGCATATATATATTTGTATATATATAATATATACACACATACACACAGAGAGAAAGACATACACACATATAGATATGCATGCATATGTATATATATTATATATGGTTTCAGTTTTTGGACACTGAAATCATGACAACTATTTTAATCATGACAACTATTGACTGCAGCTTGATTCCATAGGCATTGGTCTTTTAATCTCAAGTATGTGGGCTTCACTGTCAAAGAAAATATTTTTACAAATAGGAGAGCAATCTTTTTGTCAATATTGTATCTTCATGATCACGATTATCCTGTTGTTCGTCGATTGCCTCAAGCAGGCACCAGTAACCTCTCCTTTGTCCTAGCCCTGAGATTTTAAAAAATGGCATATTCAAGGCTCTTTCAGGGTTAGGAGAATGAGACCCATCATTGTTACTGGTATTTGGCATATTGGGTACACCACGGGGAGTTTGCCAGACTCTGCTATGTGGGCAGGTTACATTCGGTAGCCTGCCAGGTTGTCCAAAATGAGAATGACATAATAAGATGTATGCATGGCTGCAAATGCTGTGTGCGCTTCTGGAAGCTGGGTTTTATAGTCTCTGGGTCTTGGCTGTTGATGGGATTAACAGAGCGGAGTGGGGGGGGCGCGGGGGGGGGGTTAAGTCCATTGATGGGATTACATAGCAAGGGGGGGGGGTAGGGGGGACTTATTGTACCTTAAGTCAGAGAAATGATTCGATGATTTTAAAAATGTTTATGTACACATATTATTGGGCTGGAGTGATAGCACAGCAGGTAGGGCGTTCGCCTTAAAAGCGGCCAACATGGACGACCCGAGTTCGATTCCTCTGCCCCTCTCGGAGAGCCCGGCAAGCTACCAAGAGTATTCGATATGCCAAACACAGTAACAACAAAGTCTCCAATGGAGACGTTACTGGGCCCGCTCGAGCAAATTGACGATCAACGGGAGGGCCTTTACCTTTTACCTTTACACATATTATTTATTTATATAAAAAGTTTATGTATAACTGAGCTTTTGTGTCATTTTTATAACGGGTCATTGGTTTAATCATTGAATAGAAAAATAAGTTACTGAACAATATTGAAAGACATATGCCATTTAATTTTATTTGGGATAAATATGGAAGAGGATGTTAGGCTAGTAATAAATACATGATCTGGTAAAAATGGATGGGGGCAGGAGGTGGCCATGAGGTCAGCCTCAGCCGAAATTTTATTACATGCCAATGGTAGTCAGTAACCCTGAGCTCTGTTATTGATGTTTCTGATTTTCAATAGTTTTGCTTTTGTTTGTTGTTTGGGGGCAACACCTGATGATACTCAGGAATCACTCCTGGTAGTACTCAGGAGACCATATGGAGTGCCACGGATTGAACCTGAGTTGACTGCATACAAAGCAAGCACATAACCCTTGTTCTATCTCTTTGACCTTGTATTTAAATTTTTAAACTACAAAATGATAATAATAATCATTCAAGTTACTTTTGTTGAACTCAAAATGATTGCGCTGTTCTTTTTTAAATTGCATTTTACATATGTAGCCTATTACTATTACGTATTCCTTAGTTGTTCTGAGAATTACTCTTGTTTCCATTAAAAAATGACTTATCTTAATCTAAGTTATATTTACCATGGATCAAAATATAGTCATTTAAAACATAAAGAATGCAATAACTTAGACATCTAAGTGTAGATGGAATCACTGACTGGAATTTCCATATGCCTTATAATCAAATGCATATTCAACTTTTACCATATACCACTCATTTACAAAGCAAATTGAATATACAATGTTTTTCATTTTTATAAAAGAAACTAAAATAAGTATAAAAAAGCTTTATCATATAGCCTCCTTGATAGTATCCTCATACTTGGAATGGGAACAATTCTTTACTAAAAGAGTACCTCAGTTGATAATCCTGAAATGTTCACGGAGCATAAAACTGCATTGGAATTATTAACCACAGTTGTGAATTTGAATTGATATTTCTTAAATTATCTATAATAAATCATTTGATTATCACTTCTATTTAAATAACACATTACAACATTTTGTAAAATTAAAAAAACTTTTATATTGTGTTGATAATAGAAATACTGTCACAGTCACTATCCTCCCGTTGTTCATCAATTTGCTTTAGCGGGTCCAGTAACATCTCCATCGTGAGACTTGTTGTTACTGTGTTTGGCATATTGAATATGTCACGAGTAGCTTGCCAGGCTTTGCCTTGCAGGCGAGATACTCTTGGTAGCTTGTCGGGCTCTCCAAGAGGGGCGGAGGAATCAAACTTGGGTCGGCCATCTTGGCCGCTTGCAAGGCAAACACCTACCTGCTGTGCTATTGCTCCAGTCCAATAGAAATACATACTACCAAAATTGTAAGGGATGACCAAAGAGATAATTTAATTTGCTGGAGCATGTTTTTTTCATTTAGGAAGCCGTAGTATTTCTGGCCTCTACTTTCATGATTCTATTAACAGGAAAATTGAGGTATCTGCTGGGTCTTTCTATGCTATGCAAAAACAATTGTATGATCAAGTTTCACTTAGGATGTTTGTTTTCATTCATCCAAGTACATAAACATTTGAGGAGTTCAAACTACATGCTGAGACCAAGAGGTGGGTTTTCTCAAACTGTACCATGCCGAAGGGCCTGATTAACATCCCAGTTGGAATGTATTGAAAAATTGACATATGCTTTACTTTGTGCCTTGTCCTATGAAATGGGGTGAATGTATGTCTGAGCACAGAATTGGGAGCAGCTCCAATGAACCACCAAGTATGAGAATAAAGGCCCCTGCAACCAGCCCAATTTATTTTTATTTGGGGGCAGTTGGGTCACACCTAGAGGTGCCTGGAGCTTACTCCTGGCTCTGCATTTAGGGATCATTCCTGATAATGCTTTGAGGACTGTATATGTTGTGAGGCAGTGAGCCCCTGTCAACTGTGTTCAAGGCAAGCACCTTGCCTGCAGTTCTATCTCTCTGCCTCCTGCCCCCAATTTTAAAGTTCTGGTACAATTTCTTACCCTATGGAGTGGGGAGTGGATGCAGAATGAGTGAAGCAGTCAGTGTCTTTCCTTTTGCCTTCTCACTTGTGCCCTCCTCATGCCTAACACTGCCATAACTGACTATGACCAAGTTTCCATGCCAAAATAGTCCCTTGGCCCTGACTCTCTGTGAGAGACAAGGGATGAGAGAACATGTTGACAGTTATAACACAATAAAATAATAGTCATTATCCTCCCGTTGCTCATCGATTTGCTCGATGGGCCCAGTAATGTTACCATTGTGAGACTTACTGTTACTGTGTTTGGCATATCAAATACGTCATGGGAAGCTTGCCAGGATTTGCCGTGTGGGTGAGATACTCTCAGTAGCTTGTGGGGCTTTCTGAGAGGGGTGGAAGAATTGAACCCGGCTCAGTCCAGGTCCAGTTGACAGCATGCAAGGCAAACACCCTACTGCAATAGTAACACTAACAATTTTATGGCAAACAAGTGTCAAGGCACATGAGGGGAGTAGACTAATCCCAGAAGTTTTGTTTTTAAGCTAAGACATTAACATTATTTTCCAGTACATGAAGTTGACACAAACTTTACACAAACAAATCCAACTAAATTCCAAATATCTTTCCCAAATTTAGCATTCACTTAGCTACAACTTAAAAATGCTCATGGTCATTCCATTGTCACCTAAGAGGAAAGGTTATAGAGGGAACATGAGACTAGACAGATATTTGTTAAAACATCTTTCTTACAGTCTTCGGAAAATATATGACCATTTTGAACCCAATGCTAAAATCTATCTAGGGAAATCATCCAAGCAAGTGAGGGGATTTGAAACTTCAATGTTATTAGTTTCTGGGTAAATTTGGCTCTCTGACTTTTAGATCACTTAAGTCACATTAGAGGAAACAGGCAGGAGATCAGGAGAGTCAAAAACACTTATTGTTCAATTCCATAAAAAGGCAGATTCTTATCTATAAAATAGATGCCTATGCCCTGAGTTCCAAGCAGTGAAAGTATCTTTGCTCGAGCTCGAGCGGGCCCAGTAACGTCTCCATTGGAGACTTTGTTGTTACTGTGTCTAGCATATCAAATACTCTCGGTAGCTTGCCGGGCTCTCCGAGAGGGGCGGAGGAATCGAACTCGGGTCGGCCATGTTGGCCGCGTGTAAGGCGAACGCCCTACCCGCTGTGCTATCGCTCCAGGGCGTTTGCCTTGCACGCAGCCAACATGGCCGACCCGAGTTCGATTCCTCCGCCCCTCTCGGAGAGCCCGGCAAGCTACCGAGAGTATTCGATATGCCAGACACAGTAACAACAAAGTCTCCAATGGAGACATTACTGGGCCCGCTTGAGCAAATCGAGAAAGTATCTTTAACAGAAGTAAATTGATTATATGTGTATCACAGTCTCCATATCAAAGAGTTACAAATGTTGTCAAATAGCTCCATGTGATTTTTTTTCCATCTTGAGTATAATATAAAACACACTTTTATTTCAACATGCTCACATTTAAAATTTTCACTCCTTAATACATACTTAGTCTTACTCATTAACTCCTTGTATATGGTATCTACTTGTAATATTAGTTAAAACTGACACAAAGAGTTTAAATATCTGTAAAATTATTCTCACAATTTCTTACCCAAAGCTATTTATTGGCCAACGATGTGAAAATATTTCCCCTGGGTCAAGTAAATTTAAAATAGTCCTGTTAGGGGAAAATAAAAGTTTCCATGAGATTTCCTTATCTCTGCTTCCCATCTGCTTTCTGTGATAAACATTTAATCCAATATTTGCTGCCAATGTTTCCCAGAAAGCCTTATAATTGCTTGGAATTTGTGTGAACAGTTTCAGTCTAGTGCACAATTAGGGATGCACTATAACATTTTCATTACTCTATTTAGTTTAAATTATAAGATGGATAGGGAATTAAAACATCCATAGTTGTAGTCTATAAAAATGACTACTTGAAATTTGCAAATAATAACAATAACAATAGTTAAAATTTATATTTGTAGATATATGCCACAAATTAATCACAATCTGAATATAGACAAAATATTTAATAAGCAGTCTTATATGTGAAAAAAGAAAAGAAAATGAAGTTTCAAAATTCATACTGTGCTTTCTGAAGTACTTTTTTCACTGTTAAATACTTGCTGACTTGCTAAGAAGGAATCTCCTTTCTGGTCTCCTTGTCTAAGAAAACAGAGAGCCAATTAATTAGTGACAAAAGGAAATTGGTATCATTGTTCTGCCAAGACTTAGCAGATTAATCCAATTGTCATTCTTCATTTCTGAAATAAATGAGTTGCGAAAAACTATTGTAAAGAATATTTGTTCATGCTGTGGATTGTTATTTCCACTGCTTCTACATTTCTTGGGGCTCCAAACTTGTTTCACCTTTGGTCCTGCTGTCAGTGTATATCCATTAAGTTAAATGAATGGTAATTGACCTGTGCCAGTTCATGTCTGTGAGTGTTTGTATGTGCCAGCATCTAATTGAAAAGTATATGATCCCAAGCTTGCACTTCAAAAGTTTCAGCTCTGTGGGCATATACAACTAGAAGAATAACACTGCTGGGCTCTTGGCCTAAAAATACATTTGAGTTGAAAAGCCATGAGAAATGTAGATTATCTAAATGGTGATGAATTGGGATTTCCGAAACTCTCATGATGGAAGGCCTGCTGTGAGCAGACCAATGTACAGAGCGAGAAACATACATTAGCTTTTAGGAGGGTTATGATAGAGAAATTCAGTATCAGATCAACATCAAAGAATATTGTACCTATCCATCTATCAATATATCAATTTTTCTATCCTTTCTCCAGACATGTATCCCAATATGTGGAATGGCAATGGATAACAAGTAACTCCCATACATAATTTAATTCTAATAATCTTGAGGTGAATAGACCATAGTGAAAACACTGAATTCTAAAATACTCTGGACTGAGTCACTTGTGATCATACAACCAATAGGTGCTAATTCAGGGGACTCAGTTCACATACACTTTGTTTGCTTCTCTCTTTCTCTTTTGCTTACAACTCTATTATTTAGAAGTGCTCCTTGATGACACCAAGGCATCCTTCATCTGCATCTTTGTAAAAATCATTTCTATTAAACTTTCCTTCTCATATCTGAATCAGAATCTGAATCAGAATTTCCTACCCCCGTACCAGGCTGTCTTAATCAGGGCCCCTCGGAGGGGGGCAGGTTAAGTCTCCCTTGCTGCCCCAAGCAGATCCTCAGCAGCCGAAAACCTCCAAAATCCAACTACAGCCATGCTCAAGGTCACTCTCCATATGCTCGGATAAGCCTCATGTACAAAGGAACCAGCAGAGGAACCCAGCTATGCGGGACCTGTGGCTGAGATCTCCAGGCCAGCTTGGATCGGGACTGGGCCTTCTCCACCAAGATGCCCCATTTTTCCAATAGCTTGGCAGTCACACCCACAAACTGTCCTGGCACCATGTAGTCTCACCAATGGCCAGGATCCAGAGACTATAAAACAAAGCTCCCAGAAAAGAGCGATGTACTTTCTCCCTCTTGGAGAGCATGGCAAGCTACCGAGAGTATCCTGCCCACACGGCAGAGCCTGTCAAGCTATCCATGATGTATTCAATATGCCAAAAACAGTAACAATAATGGGTATCATTCCCCTGGCCCTAAAAGAGCTCCCAATACGCCATTGGGCTATGCTAGCATGCGACAGGGGCAAATAGAGACGTTACTGGCACCTGCTCAAGCAAATCAATCAACAACAGGACAACAAGTGATACATGTGAAGTGATTTGAAACAGTCACATTCCTTAGTGTATGCTGACCCTAACCAGATAAGAAATTTGCTTTCCTCTCCCTATTGCAGATCTTCATATACTGTTTTATTATTCATAATATTTGTTGCAAGATAATTACTATGTATTTGTATTTGCTCTTTTCTTCTTCAATAGAATATAGTCTCTACAGTGCCAGGAATTTTGCCTTAATTAACTTTTTCAGATTCACAATAGAATTCAAGAGTCAGCCAGAACTGGATGAATTTTAACACTTGTACGTTGAAATTTTAGTAGGTTATATAAGAGCCAGACTAGTTTGTAAATAAGCTTCTCCTGCCATCTACAAGGAGCATTATAAATTCTATTTAAAATTAAATTAATTTTGTTTCATTTGAGGGTCACAACTAGTGGTGTTTAGAACTTACTCTTGTCTCTGTGCTCACGAATTACTCGTGACAATGCTTGGGGGACCATATGTGATGCTAGGAACGGAATCCAGATAAGACTCATAAAAGCCAAATGGCTTGCACCTTTAATAGCTTTATGGCACCTAAATTAAAAAATTTAATAGTAATAGAGCAAACATGAGAATTTTATTTTTTTTTTACTTTATTTTTTATTTATTTATTTAGTTTTTTGCTTTTTGGCTCACACCCGGCAATGCACAGGGATCACTCCTGGTTTGCACTCAGGAATTACTCTTGGTGGTGCTCAGGGGACCATATGGGATGCTGGGAACCGAA
The DNA here is from genome assembly GCF_029834395.1 of Sorex fumeus. Lineage (NCBI taxonomy): Eukaryota > Metazoa > Chordata > Mammalia > Eulipotyphla > Soricidae > Sorex > Sorex fumeus. The sequence continues at coordinate 5,667,345 of NW_026606163.1, forward strand.
CCCGGGTCACCCGCGTGCAAGGCAAATGCCCTACCCGCTGTGCTGTCGCTCCAGCCCCGAGAATTTTCTTTTTTAATATTCCAGACATAAGAACCTGAATACCCTAACTACCTTCTTTGTGCAAGGTGAAACTGTATAAGAATGGCTGACCTAAGTCTAGATAAAATTAAGGTCACCACAAAAAGATATATATATATATATATATATATATATTTATATATATATGCGATAGCACAGCGGTAGGGCATTTGCCTTGCACGCAGCCAGCCCGGCTGAGCCAGGTTTGATTCCTCCGCCCCTCTCGGAGAGCCTGGCAAGCTACCGAGAGTATTCGATATGCCAAACACAGTAATAAGAAGTCTCACAATGGAGACATTACTGGGCCCGCTTGAGCAAATATCTTCATGAAACAAATATAATTGTTTTACAATGAAAACATTGCTATGTGGTCAGAATGATGGGAGAAAGAGAGAAACAGAGAAAGAAGGAACAAAGGTGATTTGCTCCATCTTTTCATTCTCTGAAGCCACTACCTCCTGTGCTGTCATCCCTTCCATTTGGAACAGAGACTGGAGGAGTCAGAATGAGAAACCACAGAATGAAGCTTCTGTTACATCCCAGTCACTAAGATCTAAGAAAATTTTCATAGTTAAGTTGCATCAACATATGAGACAGAAAGGTAAAACTAGATTAGCCTTGCTACGGTTAATACATAAATTTATAAATATTGCATTTTGTCTTACTATATATGGATATATGATGTCTACATATACTATATAATCTATCTAGGAAACAAGAACTCTTTGAGGTGAATGGGTAGGGGGCCAGGGAAGATACAAACTTAACCCATTGACATCAGGTCATTTCCAAAGCCAGAAAAACAATCAGTCTGGTAAGTCATACCAATAATATTATAGTTATGACATATATTGTAAAAAACTGAATGCACTGAAGGTTGTGTGTTTGCGGGCTCTCTGGATGGCTCTGTCTCACCGCTTGCATTCCGTGCTCTTGACCCACTGTGTGTGGCCTGGATCAGGATGCCTGTTGGCCAAGGGCAGATGAAGGAAGAGACGAGGGCCAGGCTGGTTGGTCTTAGTTGCAGTTTTTACCAATCCTCTCTTCATTCACTCATGTCTCCAATTCATCTCTCTCTCCTTTTTTTTTTATGTAGGAGTACTGCTATTTATTCAGCCACTGATTAACTGATTTAATTGGGCATGAACTCTACTTTTTTTTCATAATTTTATTTTTTTCTTTTTCTTTTTATTTATTGAATCACTGTGGGAAAAGTTACTAAGCTTTCAGATTTAATTCTCGGTCATACAATGATCAACAACCTTTCTCTTCACCAGTACTCATTTTTCACCACCAAGAACCCCAATATACCCCCCTCCCGCCCCTCCCAATGCCTGTGAGGCAGATGATTTCTACTTAACTCTTCTCTACATTGATTACATTCATTATTTCGACAAAAGATGCACCATTATTGTTTAGAATTCCCCCACCCCCCAACAATCAGAATTGCTGAGAAGGCATTGTGAAATACTTTGTCTTCTATAGCTGGTTATGAGAATCATATAATGTTGTCAGGCCGCTATTGTGGCCACACGATTTTGGATTTCTGCAAAGAGCCAGATAATTACGAGATTGGTTTCTGTGCATCTGGTGTTATGGCTGTGCCGGAGAGCCGCTTGTGGGGGGCAACTCAGGACCTCGCTAGGGCCTGAAGGACGAGCTGGTACCACCCCCCTTCCCATGAGACTGCAGTTGCCCCGTCACCGCCAACTCATACCTGGCTTTCCTATAATCTCTGGGCGGCTGCCACCCTGCTGCTGGGGAGGGGGGGGGGCGGAGAGGCAGAAGGGAGCAACACCCTTTCCCTCCAGGGGAGACATGGTGCTATGGTTTAATGCATAGTCCATTCACTTTTCTTCTGCAAGCTGCCGGGCTCTAGATTAAGTCCTTTTGCCTCTGGAGCCATGGCTGTGCCAGAGATCCCCTCATGGGGGCAACTTGTGCCCTCAATAGGGTGTGAAGGACGAGCAGGTGCCGCCCCCCTTCATGAGATTGCAGTTGCCTCATTACCACCGGCTCATACCTTGCTTTCCAATAAGCTCTGAGGTGGTGGCCACCTTGTATGCGGTCCAGATTCATTTCTGCTAAAAGATGATGGGTTTCGAATTTTTTTTCTGAGTTTTTGGGATTATGGCTGTTAAGCAGCTTGATCAGGAGCCAGAGAGGCTGTTTGTAGGTGGCAACTTGGGATCTTATTGGGATGTGAAGGAAAGAGCCAGTTCCACCTCCCATCTGGAGAGGCATCACGTGTCTCGTCACTGCAGGCCCAATCCTGACTGTCCAGTGGCCTCTGGAGGATTGTGGTCACCGGGCTGCCAGGGGGAACAGGCCAAGGCCCGAAACCTATTCCCACCTGGAGTGGCCCAGCGTCAGTAACCTACTGCATGAACAGGACGCATTTCTGCCAAAAGCCTTTGGGTTCCGAGATTCATTTCCGAGTCTCTGGGATCATGGCCATTAAGCAGTTCAATCAGGAACCAGAGAGGCCATGCCTCCAATTATATAGCTGAGCTGGAGGTGGTTTGTGGGTATATCTCCCACATACCTAACTTTTGGCCGTTTACTTTCTTGGTAAACTTTGCCCCAAGTTTTTGGCGTGTGGCCAAAGGCAATTTTGGGGTATCTGAAAGTCTGAATTTGCCGTCAGACTGCTGATGCAATCTCCTCACCTGCTGGTGGCACCATACCACCCCCCCCCCCACCCCCCACCCCCCCCCCCCGTCTCTCTATCCAAACTTCTTGCCTCCTACTCCCTTGCCATGAGACTGCAGTTGCCTGGTCACTGCCAACTCATACCTGGGCTGACACTGAACTCAGTCAGGTAGCAAAATCAACATAAGAAAGCCCTTCATGAGGGCCCACCTAAAAGGTATTTTAAAGCCCTTCCTGACTGCCCAACGGCAAAATGCCTCCTAAGGTGTTTTTCTCTTTTCTTCAGTCCAATGACTATCAGAGTATCAATACTAGCTATTTTTGTATGGACACAGTAAGAAATAACATTGAGACTTGTAGGGCAGCTCTCCTGGAAACATCTAGCCACAGACTCAGACTATAGCTCTCAGGCCAGATTAAGCATTCCTAACCCTAGCAGGGTCCAAATCTAGTTATTACTTTTTGGGTCATGACAGCATTTGTCCATGCCCAAACTCTTAACTTATAGTTAAGCATTATGGCGCTTTGGCCAGGCCCATCTCGATGCCAGGGTAGCACATAGCTTACCGCTTGCCCTGGTTCCATTCAGTCGTTCTTCAGGACCCTGCTTTTGGGGGTGCTAGGAAGTAAAGGCAGCTGAGGCTTCGGTGAGAGAACAGATGCCCAGGAGGGAAATATCACTGAGAGTCACATTACAAAAGCATGTCTTCTTGTGTCCATACAAAAAGGAGATTGCTCTGAATAGACTATGCAAAAGACTTTGGGAGAAGAAAAAAACAATATTTGCACAAAGAAGTTTCAAATAAACACAGAGGAATGGAATCACTGTGATGGGAGAACCCCAATAAACCTTAACTACCTGAGGCTATGCAGGAAGAACAGAGCAGTGTTATTCTACAATATATAGCTTTCTTCTACTCTCCACTCTGACATCTCTAGTCCATGGTACTTCTGAGTTGGGCTTATGACCTTGCACCCTCCAACACACTCTACACACCATACACAAGAAAAGAGCAGTTTGTTTCACTTAAAGAGACTGGGCCACTGTCCAGTGGGATCAAGTCCATTTTGTAGTTTCAGTTTACAGAGGCTCGAGCTCGAGCGGGCCCAGTAATGTCTCCATTGGAGATTTTGTTGTTACTGTGTTAGGCATATCGAATACATCACGGGTGGCTTGCCAGGCTCTGCCGTGTGGGCGAGAGGAAGTTTTACTTCTTACTTGCTTGTATTTTTATAGAAGAAAGAAATTGTCAGATAGTTCATACAGATAGGATGCAGGTAGCCCAAGGCAATGCTAACATGCTCTGTAACTAGAGCATAGATGCATAGACACAGTTACTCTGGCAATAAATATCCAAGCACAGAGTTGGCTTCTATAAAGTTAGAGGGAACTCCAGCTGCTTTGAATAATAGTAAAGGTTTCTTACCTAAGAGCCTTTGGGTTTCTTCATACTCCATTATTACACAGGAAATCAGGTTATCCAAACAAAGGAGAAAAAGAAATGGTGTTAGCTGCCCCTTGAATCTTCCCTATGTTTGAGGATTCTTCTTCTTTTTCATTTTTTAATGAATCACCGTGAGATACAGTTACAGACTTAAAAAACTTTCGTGATTTCATTTCAGTCATACAATGATTGAGTACCCATTCTTCTACCAGTGTCCATTCTCTGTCACCAATGTTCCCAGTATCCCTCCCGCCACCCCACAACCCTCATCCTCCCTCCACCCCCTGCCTCTGTGGCAGGGATATTCCCCTTTGATCTCTTTCTTCTTTTGGGTGTTATGGTTTGCAATATAGGTATTGAGTGTTCGAGGATTCTTGATGCTTGTTAATAAGTGGATTGGTGTGTAGTAACTCCAAAATGCTAACCATCTGTAGAGACTGGCATTTGGAAATTCAAAATTATAAAGGGCAACATTGACTTATTTGTTTTTATTTTTTAATTTATTTTTTTAAATTAAACCACTGTGAGGTACACAGAAATTTGTTTATAATTTGGTTTCAGACATGCAATGTCCCAGGACATGTCCCTTGACAAGTATCTTTTCCACCACCAAAGTTCCCAGTTTCTATTCCTTCATGCCCACTCTCAGTCTCTCTCTATAGTAGGCACTTTTCTTCTCTTTCTTTCTCTCTATCTCTCTTTCCTTTTGGGCATATAGTTAGCAATACAGGTACTAAGAGGTTATAATGTTTGTCCCTTAACTCCTTTTAGCACTCAGTTCTTGTCTAGAGTGATCATTTCCAACTATCATTGTCATAGTGATCTCTTCTCTACCCTAACTGCCCTTCCCCTGACACTTGTGGCAAGTTTCCTCCTGGCCCTTGTTTCTACTGTACTGGGGTAATAGTTTCATTTGTGGTATATAATAACCCTTGACTTATTGACCCCAGTGCTGGATATCCTGGTTCCAATAGCCAAGTTGACGGTAGTAGTTATGCTAGTGGTTACATCTTGGTTGGCACAAGAATGATTGAGATATTGACAGTGATGCCAAATGTGGGAGATGGCAATGACAAATATGCAAAGCTTTAATTCATTTTGCTGTTACTGGATGGATTGATAGTTGCAGAAAAATGTACGGTAACAGCTTGTACTCAGACTAGTACTGAATTTCCCAGGAGATCATTCTCAAGCCCCTATGTATGTTGGATCCCAAATGCATTTGAATGATAGGGCAAATACATAGTTGAAGCTTGTTCTCAGTTTCTGGATTGACTTTATATGTGCAGAGAAGAGACACGGGGCTACTTATTGCTGACTTTGGGTGGGGTATTTTCAGAGTAAGGTGGAGTGATGTATAAAGAGAAGTAAGTAAAAGGCCCTCCCATTGATCATCGATTTGCTCGAGCAGGCCCAGTAACGTCTCCATTGGAGACTTTGTTGTTACTGTGTCTGGCATATTGAATACTCTCGGTAGCTTGCCGGGCTCTCCGAGAGGGGCGGAGGAATCAAACTCAGGTCGGCCATGTTGGCTGCAAGGCAGACGCCCTACCCGCTTACCCGCTGTGCAGCCCGGCAAGCTACCGAGAGTATTCGATATGCCAGACACAGTAACAACAAAAGTCTCCAATGGAGACGTTACTGGGCCCGCTCTAGCATAAAGAGAAGTAGTTACCTGTAAATAAGGAAAAACCAGAAAATGATAGTCTGGGAAGAGGTGTGATAACCAGTGTCAAAGACAGATGCAGAGGTGAATCCTATGTGAGCAGTGAGGATATAGAATCCAAGAGGGGTGAGCCAGTGGAGAAAGAAATGCTGGAGAGATTGGCTACTTCTATTTGTCCGCATTGATCTCATGTGTGGGTATAGGAAATGCCTGGTGGCTACGGGGATTGTAGTGGAGTGGGACATTCAGTTTTGGTGGAATGGTGGGAACTAGTAGTTTTGAAAGATGACTTTGATCCATATTGACATGAAATTGGGAAAATGAAAGACAGCCCTTACTGGATTGTGAAAGAAATCTGGCAGTGAGAGCTTGGCTAGGGCAGTAGCATCCATGTCAATGACATCAGGATCTAAAGTAACCAATTGTTCCAACCTGTAGATTCTTTGGAATTCCAAGATTTCTTGGAATGGTGGAGAAGACTATCAAAGAAGTAATGGATTAGTATGGTAAATAAACTTAAAGTTCCAGGTGGAAGATTTCAGAGAACTGGTGGGTAAGGAAAAAAGGGGTGGGGGGAGAATAACCACATAGGTGTTTGTGATTTACTTTTTCAGGAGGGTTGCTTAGAAAGTTGAGATACTAGAATTTGGAGGTACTATAGACGGGAGATAATATAATTATGACTTGCAGGAAGAAGAGAATCAGCAAGAAGAGGGAGGAAGTGAGCAGGGCCCCATTCTGACTGAATAATGCACCCAGACTAAACATCCCACACCATGACACTTCCTCCTCACAGCAGGTTCTTTGGCCCTTTAACAAATCTCATTAGACACCATGTAAATCTGAACTTGCCTCCAGTTATACAGCTGGTTGTGGCCCAGTCAAGGATGGGAAGAAACACTCTCTCAGAAGCTGTAAACTTGCTATTCCCTGGAGATGCAAAGTGCGGCCAACATGAGAGGAATGGGGTTTACCTGTGAGACTAACTATGCACTTTTAATTTTTCTCTCTCTTCTCCCCTCCATTCTTTTGAACCTGTTGAGCTCCAAGTTAATGAGAAAAATAAGTATAAGAAAACACACAAAATCCCTCACATTCCTTCAAATTGAACTCTTGGGATTTAGTTGAAAGAAAGATGATGGAAAAATGAAAATAACATCTTAGTTTCTCAATCCAAACTGTGATCAGAGAAAAGTGATTGTGCAGGTGTTCCTTCTTAAATTTCATTGAAGGAGAAGAGATTGTATCTGAGCAGAAGTTTGGAAAGCCCAAGTGCTTTCTTCCATTGCAGTAAATCTCTTCAAGAAGTATTTCTGAACTGTGGGTGTCTGCACCGCAATCTGATGTTTGTAACTTTAAATGCAAGGTGGATCGAATGAACTAATTTAGCCATTAAGTCTGCTCCTTTGAAAATGTAGGAGAAAGGTCTAAAGTAACAACAGGGTAGTATCTCTTCCTTGGAGAAACCACACTGTCTATACAATTGCCTCACAGAAGCTTTTAATTAGCACTTGTGAACTCACTGCCCAGGGGAGTAATACAGAGGAATCATAGAAAGGACTTTGGAGTTACACTACCCAGGTATCCTGGGAACTAATGCTGAGTCCTTTCCAGTCTACATTTGATATCTATTACCAACTTCTGACCCTTAGCAAACCACTTACCCTTCCCGAAATTCAGCATTTTCTACTCTAGAATAGACCTCATAGCATTCATAACTTAACTCTTCAAATGAAATATCATAGAGATGAATGAAGCAATATTTCCAATATGCTAGGAGGTCCAGGGTGAAAATGTGATGAAATTGTGACAAAAGATGAGTCCTGATCTGCTCTGAAGAACTAGGCCCAGAACAGACTTGTGACCTGAGCCTAGTCTAGAATTGAACTGATGATCAATCTCCCTTAGTTTCTAAAGACTGTTTCAGCTAATTAATCAATTTGAATGCACAAGGGCTCTGCACTTCTTCTCTGTTTCATCTGTACTCTTCTTTCATTGTCTAACCTTGTATCTTTAGTGATTCTGACGAAGCCCACTACACCTGCTACACTATGCTATATATTGCCACTCATTATTAAATAAACACCATTTCCCTTTCATACTCTACTTTTGGCAGCATTTTATTACACTGATGTTCTGATTTTTTAAAGATTAAATGCTATTAATAATTGCATTTCTAAATGTCACTTAAAATGTAAACTAAAAAGCAGGAATAAGGGAAATCAATGGGATTAAAAGTATTAAAGGTCAATACTATTGAACTCACATTATATTAGTTTGATCCTTAGAAGAATGTTGATGACAATCATCAGATCAGGTTAGGAAGTTATTTTAATGCTAATGTCTGTTTATGGGCTTTTAGGATAAAGGTATATTCTTTTGCTTCCTGTTTTAGTAATATCCTGAGACAGTCACATTTGAAATCTTCTCTTTAATCAAAAGTAATCATGGTGTCTGACTTCCTTTTCTTAGTGCATACCTTTGCTTTCCTTTGCCTGCTCAAGCACCAACATAGCACAGAGATGTGCCCATGGAAATAACTATTAGTTGGGGAAAGTTACTGAAATTGTACACATGGAGCTCTATAATAAGACAGAGACACTAAAAAGTATTATTACTACTAGGGTATTATCAAATTATTTATTTCCTTTTAGGCAAAACATATAGATCATTGTCAAGACAAAAATAATTGTTCTGTTTTGGGGTCGTATCAGACAGTGCTCAAGGACTACTCCTGACTCTGCATTCAGAAATCACTCCTAGTGGTTCTCAAGGGGCAGTATAGGATGTCAGAGGATCCCAATTAGCCACCCTAACCATTATATTATCCCTCTTGCCCAATAAACATATTTTAAAATGCATCACTACATATATCTCAGAGGTTAAGAAAATGAGAACGCATTTTAGCTTTGATAAAGAGGAACAGGAAATGTGTGTATAGACTGGGATGATATCAAGTTGGAGATATCAAAAGGTACACGTGTACAGGGAAGACAGATAAGAAGAGATGTGAAGACAGAGGCAGAGATTGGAATGATGCATTATCAGAGAATGAAAACAAAGAGCACCAGTAGTCACTGTAACCTAAAAGGGTGAAAAAGTATTCTTCCCTAGACAATTTGAAAGCAGCATGGTCATGCAAACACCTTTATTTTGAGTTCTGAGATTTCACAACAATGAGAGAACGCATTTATGTTGTACTAACCCACTGAGATTGTGACAATTTGCTAAAGTAGTGCTAGGAAATTTTATATTAAACAAAAAACAATACTTAATTTATATGTTATCTAAATTCTATTTCTTTTAAATATGAATGTGTAAATAGACTCAAAGTTAAAGAATAGGAAAAAATATCTCACATCAACAGTAATTTCTTTAATATTAAGAAGTTCTCAAGAGGAGAGTCAGGTAGTTGTATTAATATTATAGACAACAGATTTAGTGCAAACAACATCACAAGATTTAAGAGAAACTTTTTAAAAAACAAAATGTGAATCAAGCAGAAATAAAAAACTCAATACACACTAAACAGAAACATTATTGTAAACAAAAAAAGAAAATTTTATAATTCAATTGGAGATTTAATATTTTTCTCTCATAACTAAGACTACAGACTAGAGTGATAGCACAGAGGGTAGGGCATTTGCCTTACATGCAGCCAAATGGCCAACTTGAGTTCGAATCCTCTGCCCCTCTCAGAGGGCCCGGCAAGCTACCAAGAGTATCTCGCCCACACGGCAAAGCCTGGCAAGCTACCCGTGATGTATTCAATATGCCAAACACAGTAACAGTTGTCACAATGGAGACGTTACTGGGCCCGCTTGAGCAAATCGATGAACAACGGGAGGATAGTGACAGCTGAGATAACACAATGACATAAAATATAACAAAACAACTAGACTTAATATACCATGAACTAGCCATCAATATATTATGTCAGAAGATGAGTATCAATACTTTTTAAAAATTAAAAATAATATCTTATATTTTATTCAACCAACTATGGCAATTTAACCAGATAACAATAACAGAAACCCCACTGGAAAAGAACTTAATATTTGGGTCAAAAAAGAAGTAACAGAAATCCCTCCATATTTAATTGTTAAAATTACAGAATTCCAAAATTGTGTGGCCACTACTGCGACCATGTGACATCATATGTTATTCACAACCAGCAATAGAAAACAGATTGTCTACTGTTGCCTTTTTGGCAGATCTGAGTATTGAGGTAAAATCCCAAATAATAATGGTGGGTCTGGTGTCAAAATATGAATGTAATTAAAGTAGAGAAAGTAATGTGGAAATCATCTGCCGCATAGGTAGGTGGAGGGTGTGTGATGGGGGGTGTATACTGGGGTTTTTGGTGGTGGAAAATGGGCACTGGTGAAGGGACGGGTATTTCATTGTATGACTGAGACTTAAACCCAAAAGCTTTGTAACTGCTCTCATGGGATTCAATAAATAAAATTATAAAAAAAGGAAAAATACAGTAAGGCAGAGTTCATGCCCAATTCAATCAGCCTAATCAATGGCTGAATAAAAAGCAATACTCCTACATAAAAAAAGAAGTAAAAGGGTACTTTCAAGTAGATTTTGAAGTAAATAAAAAGGAAAACATATATTTAAAAATGAAAACATATATATGAAAATATGTAGGATACAATATAAAGTGTGCTTAACAGGAGATGTCAAAAATCAGAAAGATAGTGCCTTGCTTGAGGCCAGCATGGGTTCAGTTGCTACCACTGAACATGGTTCCACAAGCCACACAAAGAGTGAACCCTGAACACAGAGTCAAGACTAAGCCCCAAAACTGTGGGTGTGGTTCTCAAACCAAAAAAAAGCCCAAAACAATAGAGCAGAATATTGGTAGAATTAAATGAATATATTATGAGGAAAAGCAGTTCTCCTATCAATAATGTAAGCTTTTTAATGACTTCAGGAGTGTATATAAATGTAAATAAATATATATGCACATATATATAAATATATATAATTGCCATGAGATAAACCCTTACAAAGCTGTTCATGATTAGGTTTCAGTCAATTATGTAATATAAGTTTTTATCTTAAGAAACCAGAATCAAGAAAAATAACATTATATCATATATATATCATATATCATATAGTTCTGATAAAAAAAAATCAACTCATGATAAGCACTTTAAATTATGATTTTTCAGAATGTTCTATGGTCAGATGCTTCTTTCAGAGACCTATTTTTCATGAAGTGCTATTTTTGTGAATTATGCCCAATTCTACACTGCATATCATATATATATTTTGTGTGTCTTTATTTATAATGTGTATCTTTATTCCAGAACCCTCACTAGTAATAGCATGTTTCTTGTAATAAAGAAAAATTCCAACATGCTTGTGAATATTATCTCCACAACCTTCACTGATATGGTAAACATTTGTCTTTGTTTCTTACCAAAACTCAAATGTCTGGGGGCTGGAGCAACAGTGCAGACAATAGGTCTTTTGCCTGCATATAGATGTCCTGAGTCCAGATCCCTACATAACTCCCAAGCGTAGAATCAGGAGTAACTCCTACAGTACCCCCAGGTATGGTCCCCCAAAATATATACACACATTAAAAATCCAATTTATGAAGTCTTAAGAAGGTTCTGAGCCAGGGTAGAGGAGTTCTGAACCTAAAAGACTACAGAAGACATCTTCTACAGGTCTAGAGTGCTCAGGTGTATTGATATTTCAAGGCATCCTATTTGAAGCCTGGAATCTCTCATTTTCCTTCTTTATTAGAGTTCTTACTTCTGTTCAGAAGTTTTGCTCGTAAAAACACAATCATTTTTCACCCTTTCTGAAATTTTTCTGTTGCCCTTATAACTATATACTGTTCAATTACTCACCTTTTCCACTTTCCTGTTTCAGGATATTCTTTTTGAATATTACTGTGTAGACTCTCTAAATTCTTACACTTTGCCTTAAATTGGTGGTTAATCATTTAGTTCTTTTATCATCTTTCTCAGCTGCATAAATTGCACTTAGTATTAGTGATCTGATTTCATCATCCTTTTAATTACTATTTATTCTCAAATGTCTGAGGATATTAAACCCACCAGTACATTTCTGTACAACTATATTCCACCTCAGTTCACAACCAGTTAAAGTTTTAATATTTACAGTGCTATTTCAATCCCAACTCTTCAGGACTCTACAGATAACAAGAAAAGCATTCTAATACCCAGTTAACCTCTATCAGGTACTCTGCAGAAAATACTTTCAGAGATATAGGTTTGCAAGCAGGAAATGCATGTTCTCAGGAATAATAAATAAGGGAATAAGAATTGTGTCTAGGAATGTACTGCACTATTACAGTCTCCAGAGATCTACAACAAACCTGGGGGTGTTCTTAAATTGGGGCAGCATTTCAGAATTTCCCATGGAACAAGGCAGGCCAGGCTTTTGTACTTCAAACAATGAGCAGTTGTTGAACTACTCCAGGGAGAAAACAGAATCTTGGATGAGATAGTTGCTTTCCATAGAGGGCAATTCAGCTATGAGTTGATAGCAAGCAGTCCAGAAAATGGTGGAAAGGCCACCATTGCACCCCACATGATATGGGAACTCCTTAAAAATATCTGTAATCTGGACAAAGGATCTGTAAAATCTTATCACGCCGAAGGTTGTGTGTTCAAGGGCTCACTGGATGGCACTGTCTCACCGCCTGCGTTCGGTGCTCTTGAGCCCCTGTGTGTGGCCTGGATTGGAAAGGCTGTTGGCCAAGGGCAGACGGAAGAAGAAACGAGGGCCAGGCCGGTCTATATCAATAGTAGTTTATTCCAATCCTCATCACTCCTGTCTTTCTCTGCCTCCTTCTCTCCTGGGCCCCAATCTTGGAACCTCTCTCCTTCTGGCTCTGACTCTGGATCTCTGGAGCCCGAGCTCTCTCGCTTCTGACTCCTTTCCAATCTTACGTCTTAGTTTATATAGCAGTCACATAAGGCAGTGACATAAAGGTGGCAGTGACATTTTGCATCTTTTCTCTATTTGAATACTTACAAATCAACAAAGAGAGGTAAAACCACTCCTCCAGGAGATTAACTCAAGGATAAAATCTCATCTACAGAGATTACTTCAGATTACTAGGAGATCCACCCAAGGGTGGGATCCCAACAAGGGTGTGTTCTTCCCTCAGTTAGTAATATACTTAAATAGCTTTAATAAATCTACTTCTAATATTTCTATCAATGTCATTCTGTATGAGCACAGTAAGAGATATAAATTCAGTTTGGTTCTTCCTGAGAACATTTCACTATACATTTCGCAGTCCTCAGGCCAGGTTAATCTTCCTAGCTCCAGCAGGGTCTTAGTCTCGTTGTTACTTACTTTTGGATCATGACAGCATTTGTCCATGATCATGCCCTCAATTTATAGTTGAGTATCGTGGCTCTTTGGCCTGACCTATTTCGATGCCAGGGTAGCTCACTGCTTGCCCTGGGTCCATTCAGTCCCTCGTTGGGACCCTGCTTTTGGGGTGCTAGGAACTAAGGGCAACTGAGTCAAGAAATCAGATGCCCAGGAGTAAATATTATTCATAGTCAATCAACTCCCAAGTTACAAAGCATAATATTAACTGTCTTCCTGTGTCCACACAGAAAGGACATTGCTTACAATACAAGTTCAGTGTTCTTAGCTAAGCTACCTAAGCTACCTGAGGAAGGATAAAAGAGTGTTATCCTACAAGAATCATTGGTGAAAACCTTCAAATTGGTGGCCAGGGGCCAGAGTAGGTGAAATACTGCCAGGGCAGATAAAATAAATGTTGTTATTAGATTTTTATCTTTAATCAAGAAGCTGAAGTAGGATAGGGTAATAGTTTAATGGTCAAGTTAGTTGACATTAAAGGAAAAATAAAATAAAAATCAGAGGTATGTCTTAATATAAAGTAACCCATGGTTTGTCAATTTGTATTAATCTACTAATATGAATATTTTTTATTTTCTCCAAGCAATTGCATGGGATTTTACCTCCTGGACATAATCTAAATTTCCTCTCAAGGTCCCAGATCACTGTGAAAAATGCAAACACATTAATATACTAAATATTGCTTCACAACTTTTATTTTTCCTGAAATTTTTTTGGGGGGCAGGGAGCAGGATGTTGTTTGTTCTGTCTTGGAGCACTGTGAAATAGTCATGCAGTTATTTTTGGAAGATTGCAGAAGCATTTCATAAGCAAGTCTAGTTCATGTTATTGCTTTATTTTCTAACGGCTCCTTCAATAGGAAACAAAGATATTTGTTTTAGCACCACTGTTAGTGAACACATTATTGTGCCATTGCTACTGAGATCCACTATTGTTTTAACCCTTGATGATACCATTTGTCATGGTGTCATTTTCATGAGGGTATCATTAGGGCACTCAGCACCATGATGCATGAATACGAGATAGCAATCTGGTATCTACGGGTCTTCAAGCTTTCAACTACATTCCCTGAAAAGGACACAAGGAAATGGATAGGGGATAGGGACACTTTGGTGATGGTGAGTAGAGGAACCGTGTTCACCAAGATCTTAAACATCAACCCCACTGTAACCACATCACTTTCACTGCAACAAAGTTTTAGAGAATTTTTAAAAGAGAAACAAGTTTTCCCCACTTTGTTTCATTTTACATTTTTAGAATTAAAGTATTTTTCCTTCCTCTTCCCTTTTCAGTAACAATTTGGACCACTGTGAAATCCATTCCTGGTGACTTGGAAAGAAATCCATTCTAAGATCAACTTTATGTCATTTTTTATCTTTTCTCTATTTTTATGTGGTCAGTGAAATAAAACTCCCTCTCCACCGAAGTCCATCCTCCTAATAAGGTAACCTATCATTGGAGGCAAGAACATAGGGGATCCTGGAAATGTCTTTTTATTTTTTTTCTCTTTGGATCACATGTAGCGATGCACAGTGGTTACTTCTGCCTCTGCAGTCAGAAAATACTCCTGGCAGTGCTTGGGGGCATATGGAATGCTGGGATCAAACTCTGGTTGGCCGCATGCAAGGCAAATGCCCGACCCGCTGTACTATTGCTCCAGCCCCTGGAAAATGTTTATTGGTAAAATTTTGTCTGATATCTAAACCAGCCCAAGGTAGGAAGTCCTTTGACATAAAGGACCCTTCTGGGGAGCCTGAAAAACTATTGAGATGCAGAATTCCAGGCCAGCTGCTTGGAGGCTTCTGGGGAGGAGAGGTGTCTGAACCCTCTAGGAGGAGAGGTTCTACCACTGGAACAAAGACCACAGAGACTATGTGAAGAACATAAAAATAAGATCATCAGAATCTCCAAGCTCTTCTTGGCAATCATGCAAACAATGAATGGGATGCTGGTGAGTTTGGGTAAACTGCATATAAACAAACTTAGGAGAGGAAGAGTCACTTGTATGCAAGTTATAGTTTTGAGCTTGCAAACAATTCTCTAGTTTAAAAGAGTAACTCGCATGTATTATGGAATAAAAACAAATGTAATTGTGAATCAGAAGTTCAGTTCTTGGTTAAGGTTAAAGGGGAAATGTTCTTACTATATGATTCAGTGTATGTTATTATCAAGTCTGAGTACCAACTAAAATGACCTCCGTAGCATCAATATTTGGGAAACAACATGTAAAATTATTTTCTTTTGCTTTGCAAATAGCTCCTGTCATTATTTTCTATCAATACCACTACATTGGGATGGAGCGATAGCACAGCAGGTAGGGCATTTGTCTTACATGTGGCCCACGTGGCCGACCCGAGTTCAATTCCTCTGCCCCTCTTGGAGAGCCCGGCAAGCTACCGAGAGTATCTCACCTTCACGACAAAGCCTGGCAAGCTACCTGTGATGTATTCAATACACCTTGCATGCCCTGTCACGTTATCCTATATACCACAGTTGGCAGTTGAGTGAGTTAAGTGTTTGTCCTTCTTATTGAAATTAACATGATATCCACAAGTTCATTCAAGTTGCAGCAAATTACATGATTTTATCATTTCCTTGCAGCTGCATACTATTTCATTGTGAATCTATACTGCACCTTCACTATCTAGTCATCTGTCATTGAACATCTGGGTTGATTCCATGTCCAGCTATTCTTTTAAGTGCTTCAGTGAATAATGGTGTGTACATGTCTTTTTAAATGATGATTTTTGTATCTTAGGGATTGATGCCAAGAAGGGGAATTGCTGGATGTATGACAGCTCTATCATTACTTCTCTGAGAATTCTCCATACTGTTTTCCACAGGGGTTGAACCAGACAAGATTCCCACCAGCAGTGGAAACAGTTTGTTTTTTAACACATCACTGCCAATGCAGGTGATTTACCATCTTTTTGATATGTGCAATTACCAGTCCTGTGAGGAGATGTCTCATTGTTGTCTTGATTTACATTTCCATTATAATAAGTGATGAATACATTTTCATATACCTACTGAACATTCATCTGTCTTCTTCATAAAAATGCCTGTTGATTGATTCTCTACATGTTTCATAGAGATTTTGGATTTTTATTGTTTATTTTTTGTGTTCCCTGTTTATTTTGGAAGTGTATCTGATGACTGCAAATATTTTCTCCCTTTCAATAGGATGCTTTTTGGTTTCAGCCTGTTTCATTTCTTTTTTTCTTTAAATTTTGGGACACTCATAGCTGTGCTCAGAGTTTACTCCTTGCTCCGCACCCAGGAATTACTCCTGGTGGGGTGGGACTCAGGGCCAATATTAGGTGCCATGTTCAGGTTTGCCATGTGCAAGGCATGTACCTTACTCACTGTCTCTTGAATCATGGTCCATGATTCTTTTGACATGATAAAACTTTTTACTTTGATGAAATGTAATTTGTTTATTTTTACTTCTGTTTTTTTGTTAATGGAGTCATAACATTAAATATATCTCTGAGACCCAAATCTTTGACTACTCTTATGTTTTCTATGCATTTCATGGAGTCTGGCTTAAGTGCAAGGTCTCTGATTGAATTTGAACTGATTTTTGTGTAAGATGTGAGAAATGGATTCATCTCTATCTTCTACATTAACTAATCCAGTTTTCCCAGTATCACTTTAAAAAATAAATTTCTTTAATCTACTTCATGCCCCCAGATTCTTTGTAGAAAATTAGTTGAATCAGTGGTTGTTTTTGGGTTCTTGATTCTGCCTCATTAGTCAGAGCATCTCTCTCTTAGTCCAGTTCCACTCTGTTTTGATCACTGCAATTTTATAGTATAGTTTCAAATCGGTAATATGAAGACGACCCCCCACCACCACTTTACTATTTTTCAGTATTAATTTGGCTGTTTTGAGTTTATTTTGATTCAAAACAAATTTTATTAGTGACTATTTTAAGTACTTGAAGAATGTCATGAGAATTTTGGAGAGGATTTCACTGACTCTTTATAGTAATTTAAATAGGATGTCTATTAGGATAACATTCATTCTGTCAATTCATGAACATGGGATATTTTTCAACTTACTGAGTCTCTCTTCTTTTTCTTTCATAAACGACAATCTTCATGGTTGAGGTTTTTTATATCTTTTCTTATGTTGGTTTCTAGGTGCTTGATTTTTTGGACACCATTTTAAATGAAACAATTTTGTTTCTTTATTCCTCTCTTAATTCATTATTTTAATATACAAATGAAATATACTTTTGTGTGTTGGCATTATCTCCTGCATTGGTTTATTATTTGTAGTGACTTTTTGGGGGTATTGCTCTCTTTAGCATCTTCTATGTATGACATCATGTCATCTTCAAATAGTAATAAATTGATTATTTTTACTACTTAGATACCTTTGATTTTTCTTGTCTGATTTCTGTTGCTGTGATTTATCATACTATAGTGAATACAAGACAAGACAGTAAACATCCTTGCCTTGTGATTGTACAGAAAAGAATACCAATTGTGGGTTTGTTATAGATTATAATTACTGTATAGTCAAAAGTAGTTAGTTCACACTAAATAGCTTTCTATAGGTAGAAAACTACATGATTAATTTAGCTACAGTAGCAATGTGATACAATTTCATAGATAGTAGAATGAAGAAAAGAAACAGCACTAAAAGGTAGCCTGAGTAGTTTGAGCCTAGCTCTCACCAACACATGCCTAATTAAAGTTATGTCTTCTTCCAAAAGCATGATTCTAAAGTCAGTTAATCTTGAGTGTCCTGGATGGTACAATTATTTATATAAGAACCCTGCATTTCCTGAGGGAATCTTATTTTGTTCTTATAATAACCATGTCCAACTTTCTTCCTGACTATATAAGCCTTGGTTTTATACAACATTTTTTCAAAGCTAAATCTGAGGCTTACTTGTTTAGATATTAATCTTCTATTTGTATTTTTGTTTGAGTTTTGGTTTGGCACAGCTCAAGGATAACTCACTCCTGGTGACGCTCAAGGGACCATATGCAGTGCTTGGGATTGAACCCTGTTTAGTAGCGTGCAGGGGAGCACCAAACCTGCTAGCTCTCTATATCCTGAATCAATCCTATAATAAAGACACTTAGATTTCTAAAGGTATTCAGAAGAGTTTTGATTTTAACCACAATTAAAACAAAATTTTTGTATTACTGTAACATAAATTTGAAAATAAACAAATTAAAAATTTATTTAGAACTACTTTAGTCCATATTATATTAGAAAAATTAATTTTAGAAGGACTGGGAAATAGTAGAGAAGTTCTGGCACATTCCCTATAGCATGCACTTGATTTATTTTTTTTTTTTTATTTATTTATTGAATCACTGTGGGAAAGGTTACAAAGCTTTCAGGTTTATGTCTCAGTCATGCAAATATCAAACACATTTCCCTTTACCAATACTTATTTTTTACCATGAAGAACCCCAATAAAACCCCACCCTCCAACCCTCCCCGTCCCTGTGAAGCAGATGAATTCTAGTTAACACTCTATCTGCTTTGATTAGATTCATTGTTTCAATAAAAGATTCACCACTATTATTTAGAGTTTACCCCCCCCCCCAAATCAGACATGCTGAAAAAGCATTGTGAAGTGATTTGCTTTCTACGGCTGGGTTCAAGAATTAAATGTTGGTTTTGGATTTCTGCTCTTTTACCTATTGACCCTGGAAGTATTTCTACTGAAAGTCAGATAGTTAAGAAATTGGTTTCTGTGTTCTGGAGTCCTGGCCGTGCTGGAGAGCCGCTCGCGGGGGGCAACCGGTGGCCTCGGTAGGGCGTGAAGGGCGGACCGAAACGCCCCCCTTCCCATGAGGTTTTAGTCGCCCCCACACTCCCGGCTCATACCTGCTGTCCACAAGGCTCCCATGTGGCCGCCATCTTTCTTTCCAAAGAGGAGAGGGCGAATGGGGCAACACCCTTTCCCCTCCGGCAGACTTGATGGCCTGGATCAATGCAGAGTCCGTTCACTTTTCTGCTCCAAGCTGCTGGGTTCTGCATTAAGTCCTTGTGCTTCTGGGGCCGTGGCCGTGCTGGAGAGCCGCTCGCGGGGGGCAACTGGTGACCTCGGTAGGGCGTGAAGGACGGACCAGAACGCCCCCCTTCCCATGAGGTTTTAGTCGCCCCCACACCCCCGGCTCATACCTGCTGTCCACAAGACTCCCATGTGGCCGCCATCTTTCTTTCCAGAGGGAGGAGGGCGGAAGGGAGCAACACCCTTTCCCCTCTGGGCAGAAATGATTGCCTGGATCAACGCATAGTCATTTCACTTTTCTGCTCCAAGCTGCTGGGTTCTGCATTAGGTCATTGTGCTTCTGGGGCTGTGGCCGTGCTGGAGAGCCGCTCGTGGGGGCAACTGGTGGCCTCGGTAGGGCGTGAAGGGCGGACCGAAACGCCCCCCTTCCCATGAGGTTTTAGTCGCCCCCACACTCCCGGCTCATACCTGCTGTCCACAAGGCTCCCATGTGGCCGCCATCTTTCTTTCCAGAGAGGAGAGGGCGAATGGGGCAACACCCTTTCCCCTCCGGCAGACTTGATGGCCTGGATCAATGCATAGTCCTTTCACTTTTCTGCTCCAAGCTGCTGGGTTCTGCATTAAGCCCTTGTGCTTCTGGGGCTGTGGCCGTGCTGGAGAGCCGTTTGTGGGGGGCAACTGGTGACCTCGGTAGGGCGTGAAGGACGGACCAGAACGCCCCCCTTCCCATGAGGTTTTAGTCGCCCCCACACTCCCGGCTCATACCTGCTGTCCACAAGGCTCCCATGTGGCCACCATCTTTCTTTCCAGAGAGGAGAGGGCGAATGGGGCAACACCCTTTCCCCTCCAGCAGACTTGATGGGCTGGATCAACGCATAGTCCGTTCACTTTTCTGCTCCAAGCTGCTGGGTTCTGCATTAAGTCCTTGTGCTTCTGGGGCCGTGGCCGTGCTGGAGAGCCGCTCGTGAGGGGTGACTGGTGACCTCGGTAGGGCGTGAAGGACGGACTGGAACGCCCCCCTTCCCATGAGGTTTTAGTCGCCCCCACACCCCCGGCTCATACCTGCTGTCCACAAGGCTCCCATGCGGCCGCCATCCTTCTTTCCAGAGAAGAGAGGGCGAATGGGGCAACACCCTTTCCCCTCCGGCAGACTTGATGGCCTGGATTAACGCATAGTCCTTTCACTTTTCTGCTCCAAGCTGCTGGGTTCTGCATTAAGTCCTTGTGCTTCTGGGACTGTGGCCGTGCTGGGGAGCCGCTCGTGGGGGGCAACTGGTGACCTCGGTAGGGCGTGAAGGACGGACCAGAACGCCCCCCTTCCCATGAGGTTTTAGTCGCCCCCACACCCCCGGCTCATACCTGCTGTCCACAAGGCTCCCATGTGGCCGCCATCTTTCTTTCCAGAGGGAGGAGGGCGGAAGGGAGCAACACCCTTTCCCCTCTGGGCAGAAATGATTGCCTGGATTAACGCATAGTCCTTTCACTTTTCTGCTCCAAGCTGCTGGGTTCTGCATTAAGCCCTTGTGCTTCTGGGGCTGTGGCCGTGCTGGAGAGCTGCTCGTGGGGGGCAACTGGTGACCTCGGTAGGGCGTGAAGGACGGACCGGAACGCCCCCCTTCCCATGAGGTTTTAGTTGCCCCCACACCCCCGGCTCATACCTGCTGTCCACAAGGCTCCCATGCGGCCGCCATCCTTCTTTCCAGAGAAGAGAGGGCGAATGGGGCAACACCATTTTCCCCTCTGGGCAGAAATGATGGCCTGGGTTAACGCATCGTCCGTTCACTTTTCTGCTCTAAGCTGCTGGTTTCTGCATTAAGTCCTTGTGTTTCTGGGGCTGTGGCCATGCTCCAAACTTAACTCTGATTTTCAGGGAGAAAGATTGGGTGGTTTACTTCTCATTGATCACTTTGTATATAGAGAGATGTCGCGCGGCCGCGTAAGCGGCCGCGCGGTTTTGAGAAAAAGTCCTCGTTCCCGCATACTCGAGCTGTGTTTGTAGAGGCTTCTGGTCACCAGGGTTCCATCTGGGGGAGGCGGGATGCGGCGCCTACTCCATCTGGAACTTCCCGGTGCTCTCGGCTCTTTTTGGAACCTGTTTTTTCTTTTTTCTTTTCCTCCGGGATCCCGCACCCTCCATGTGTTCCTTCTCTTATTCTGAACGTTTCAAAGATGGCGCTGGGGGGCGGGCTGTGGGCATGACTTCCGGGATCAGAGGTTACCTGGGAGGTGTAGTCCGGCAGATTTGAGAAAAAGTCCTCGTTCCCGCATACTCGAGCTGTGTTTGTAGAGGCTTCTGGTCACCAGGGTTCCATCTGGGGGAGGCGGGATGCGGCGCCTACTCCATCTGGAACTTCCCGGTGCTCTCGGCTCTTTTTGGAACCTGTTTTTTCTTTTTTCTTTTCCTCCGGGATCCCGCACCCTCCATGTGTTCCTTCTCTTATTCTGAACGTTTCAAAGATGGCGCTGGGGGGCGGGCTGCATGCACTTGATTTAGCTTGATTCCAAGCATCACATAATCCTGCCAGCATTTCCAGGCATGACCCTGAGGATTTCAGCAGTGCTGGGGTGATCTAAGTATTCCAAAAACTTTAGGGCCTACCTGAGTAGTCCACATCCTTTGGTCATTACCTTGAACCAGCACAGTTGGTTGAGAATTGCTTGTGAACAGTTCCTGAAAATTTCCTGGAAAACTCCCAAATAAATATGCAAGATGCAACTTATATAAAAACTTTCCAAATCCACGAAAAGAGATTTTGTTATAGTCAAAATTTAGATCATAAAATAATTCATCCGAATAGCAATTAGAACAAAGAAAACTTGGAGAAAATAGTAAAGTTGATTCTGGAAAGTTTTACCTAATGTAAATCTTATATTAGTAATTTCCATCTACCCCGGGAATATCAATGTCTTCTCTAGAGAGTCTGGGTTGTCCTTATTGTCAGGTAACTTTGATCTCATTGAAAGTATTAACAAAATTTGTGCCTCCAAAAGCAGATAACTTACTACAAAGCATTATACTTCCTTCTCCTGACTCTCCTTGATCTCCCCAACGTGGTTCCACAGGGGTCCTGGTAAACCCCAATATCAAGTTGCTTAGCTATTTGGCCTTAAAGTCTACATCAGTTTCTCTCTATCACTTACAGGTGCTTGGTTCTCTGTGACTCAGATACCTAACCTAGGTCTCTAGAATAATAACAGTTGCCACTAATTGTGAGTTGCTGCAAAGAAAATGCCCAATATGCAAATACCATCCCATTTCCTCTTTACCATAACCTTGACTTGATTTTATAGACAAGGAACCTTAGGCATAGAAAAAATCTGTCTAACTTGTCTAAAAGTCAGTTCCAGCCCTTATGTGATTCCAAATTTTAGTAGTTAGCAGCACAGACTGGTGATATATGCCAACTCTAGGCCTATGATTTTTTGTGACTCTACCCATAAACCATACTTATTCTGAGCTCAAGTTTGAAAAAACAGGTCCTGCCTGAAACATACTTTTTTCATGGCAGAGGAAAATGAATACTGTAAAATAAGCATTCGATGGGTCATCAGTTTTCTCTTTGGACACAACTCTCATCATTCTAGCTTGTATATATTCTACTGTCTAAGCAGGTCACATAGTCAGCCCTGAACTTAATGAGTGAAGGTGAGTCTTTTCTCATAGAGGAAAGGCTCTGGAAGGAAATCACAGTAGATAGGGGCAGTTATTGTCTCAATTATGGCCAAATAATGCAATTGTTCAAATTTACAGCCAGAAAAAGCAGTGGTGGAATTGGAATCCAGCTCTTTTTGATTCTCAGGCATTCTGAAATAGTTTTTTTTTTTAATTTTTCTCCTCTACTTTTGCTGAATTTAAGAATATGTAACCGCTTGCTTGTCTGACTCCAAAGACCATGTCTACTTCTCCATGATTTAGCTTTTCCTTTAGATATGATTTCTGGTCTGAGTGAATTACATTCCTGACAATATCTCTTAAAGTTAGCTGAACTTCAGGTCCCTACCCTCTAATCAGCTTAGTTCTTCTGATTCTCAAGGTCAGGAACCACTTTCTACAGATCAAGTAAAGGTGCTATCACACTCAATATGATGGATACAGAAAGCTTCCTTGTTGCTATAAGAAAATAACAGGGAACAGTTATTACAGCATGACTTTAAAGCGTGGTGAACTATTTGAATATGATAAAATATTTTTGCATGATTTCCTGTTAACAAAAATTCTTTCTTTTGGTGATAAAACACACTCCTTGGGAAGTCTTGTTTATTGATGATCTCAGGGCACTGAGTTAGTGACATTGTACCAACACATGCAGATAATCCTCAGATAGGATTTGATCCTCCAAAACTACCCACTCATGTCATCTTTCATGAAGATGAAAGAGATCCCAGATTTAAAGTTCACCATCTTTATTGTCAATGTGAGATAACAGAATACTTTTCAATGCTTTATTAGTTAATGTATTTTGCAATATTTTTCTGCGATATCATGTCTATAGTTAGTGAAATACTGAATTTTAAATAATCAGAGAGAATGAAAAATTATCTTAGGCTAAAAACCTAAGTTATATTTTAAAACTAAAATCAAAGTTTTATTCAGAAGAACAATTATTTCAACACCCACTAGCTTCTCAAATATAACTTTATGTTTTAGGATTGTAAATTTCAGAAATGATAATTTCAGTACTTTATTTTTACATAGATGGTTGATATATGCAATATAAGCATCAAAATTTCTGTTTTATGTTCAATCCAATATTGTTCTTCATCCTCTTAACTCTTAAAAAACAAAACTATACATAACAGAACTTACAATTAGAATAAGATATTCTTTAAGTGCACACATAATAATTAGACTTTATCTGAGTACTATTAATTTTATTATATAATTTATACTAAATTTTATTATCTAATTTATAACTGAAATAAAGGAAATTCAAATAAAAAGAATGTGCTTCTAAGCAAGGAAGAGTTCTCTCTTTTCAATTTCCTCCAAATTTAATAATGTGGTATCCATTCTTAATCAATATTCACAAAGAAGTGGTGCTCAGTTAGACTTGGAAATTCTAGCTTATTTATGGCAAATGTTTTATAATTATTGTAAATGTAGCAAACATTGTAGTAGTTTTGATTGAATATACCACAGAAATATTCCTTAATGAAATGACAAATGTCCTTAGGAAAAATTCAGTAAACATAAAAATTTTTAAGAGAATTAGTATGTTAGGGCTGGAGTGATAGTGTGATAGTACAATGGGTAGGGTGTTTGCCTTGTATGCAGCCGGCCTGGGTTCAATTTGCAGTATCCCATATGTCCCCTGAGCACCGCTGAGAGTAATTCCTGAGTGCATTGAGTGCATGAGCTAGGAGTAACCCCTGTGTATTGCCAGATGTGACTCAAAATAGCAAAAACAAAAAACAAAAAACAAAAAAAACCCCACAGTATTAGTATATTTCATCGATTTGCTAGAGTGGGCACCAGTAACATCTCCGTTGTGAGACTTGTTGTAACTGTTTTTGGCATATCAAATATGCCATGGGAGCTTGCTAGGCTTTGCCATGCAGGCAGGATACTCTCCGTAGCTTGCCAGGCTCTCTGAGAGGGACGGAGGAAGTGAACCAAGGCCTACAACCTGCAAGGCAAATGCCCTACCCGCTGTGCTATTGCTCCAGCCGTTTCTATGACATATTCAATATGCCAAAAACAGTAACAACAAGTCTCACAATTGGTTATGAGACTTTTTTGGTGCCCGTTCAAGCAAAATTGATGAACAATGGGAGGACAGTGCTACAGTGCTATTAGTATGTTTCAAATCGTGTTATGTATGAGTAATAGCAATGATTTATGATTCAAATATAGTACTTACCTTCAATAGAAAGGAAAAACTGATTTTATTGATTAAAAATTATGGGAGAAAGATGTAAAATGCAACCACCTTATTTTAATGTAAAGGAAAGCTTGATGAAGATTAAATCTTTTTTAAGTACTTGTGGAAAGTATGATGGGTATTTGTAGTTTTATATAGCGTAAGTATGTTGAAAGGTCACTTTAGAGGTGCTCCCTTTCAATTCATTACACTTGCTGTATTAATAACAACTTCTATTTATGTGTCAAAATAAACTTTGGACTTATATAAACTTTTCATTAAATTATAATTATCTTGGATGTATATGTGATAACATTTTATCATTTTGATAAAATATTTCCAAGAGGTTTTAGTAAAGAAATACTAAGGGTACGAAATGTTAGTTCTGTCTTTGTTATCAACCAGCAATGTCTTTAACCTGTTGACTAACGTACATGCTTGTTTTCTTCTATATATAAAGGAAGAGGGGTAATAATAGGACTCCCATGTTTTTCAATTATTCTCTAATTTTGATCATGTGACTATAGGCTCTCTTCAGGAATATGGCATTGTTGGAGACAAAGTAAAGGTCCAAATCTGTAAGAAAATATGAAGCTGCTCTATTGATTCATAAAACATAAATGAAAGGTCTTAAGTCAAATTTCCCTTAGCAACTGCAAGGATGAGTGTAGGGAGGAAGGATAAGATTAACAAAGGCGTGGTGCAGAGTGTAAGCATAAAAGAATAAATCTCAAATATGTCACCAGCAATTCTTTAAAAAGTAATATCAGAAGGACTTTTTTACAGCCACTAGCTTTTCCCTAATATTTGTGATGACTTATTGCCTCTTAAGAACAAGCAGTCTGGATATATAGAGCAGAGGGCAGAAGACCGTAAATCTATCTAATAGTTCACACTGATATAATCCTTTGGATTTATATAACATGTCCTTAGTATATAGCCCACTGTTTCTTTCCAATAATCTTTTGAGGCAGAAAGAACTTATGATGGTCAAGCACTTATGTTTTGGAGTCAGACAGTTCTGGATTCAAATTCCAGTTGCATCTGCTTGGTTGGTTTAATAATCCTCCCTTTTCCTCTTCCTCCTCCTCCTCCTCCTTCCCCTCTTTCTCCTTCTCTTCCTTTTCTTTTTTATTCTCTTATTCCTCTTCCTCTTTCTCCTCTTCCTCTTCCTCTTCCTTTTCCTCCTCCTCCTCCTCCTCCTCCTCTTCCTTTTCCTCCTCCTCCTCCTCCTCCTCCTCCTCCTCTTTTTTCTTCTTCTTCTTCCTTTCCGTTCTTTCCTCTTAATCTGAGGAAATAATAATCTGCTGTTGGTAGGTAGAGTATAAAAAGGCAATAAAAAAGTAGCAATTTTATGTCTGCTAATTTGTGTAAAGAAAACATAGATGATGAAAAGGAAACTAAAAGAGTTCATGTAAATGAATACAAGTTATAAGAAAAAATGCTGTATACTAGGGACAGCAAATATTTCTATTACACATGACATTCCCTGGAATTGTGTTGCAAATTGAGACTATCAAGGCCCATTTCAAAATCAAAATCTTCCAAAACACTTTTTAGTAGGAGTGAAGGATATGAATATAAACAGATTTGAACTGAAATAACATGTAGCAACAGATAATGTTGCTAACAGAGTTTTCAGGGAGGTTATCTGAGATTTAGTTTTTGGTTGTTTCTGTTATTGTTGTTGCTACTTAGTAGGAGTCAGATCTAGTGAAGCTGTGTGTATTGCAGTGGTTGGGAGTGGGGTTACGGAACCTATATTAGGTGGTCCTAGAGTGGGGGCGTGTATTGCCAGAACACAGGAACTGACATATTTGAACTATCATCCCTCCCTTGTAGTCTGTGTTTAACAAGAAAGATGGAGAAATAGTTCCATTAAATAAAAATAAGTATACTACCTCATGTTGTTATATTGGAAGCAAGGAAGAGGGAGCACAGATAATCAAAAATATCCAACTGGTCATTTTAAATTTTCTTATATACCAGTCAGATAAAAGAAACAACCAAGGGCAGAAAGAGATGATATATATATATATACAATGTGTATTAGATATATTATATAGAACAAATGTAACACATCACATATGATGTAAAATATAAAATATATGAAGCATATATCATAGAGCATATGTTATTATATATAAAGTATATAGTATATGATAAATAATCATAATATTTTATGTATTGTATAATATAGCATGAATATATTTATTATGTGATATATAGCATGTTATATATATGTATCATACACTATATACACTATATGACACCCTATATCATACATTGAATCATATACATATAAATATCACATTAGATTTTCAATATTACATACGTGATGTACTATATCAATAATATCATAATATACCATATGTGTCACATAAATCATATCCTATAATGTGTATTATATGATATATATGGCATAGCATATATATTTATCACATCATACATATTATATTTAAATGAGATATAAATTAAATAATGTGTCACATCATATATTATGCATGATATGCATATAATAGATTGCAGGTTTATGCAGGCATGCAATCAGTTCTGACAGCCAGACACATCTGTAGGCTTGCAAAGAACGTATCTAGACTAAACAGAGATAGCCATATCAAGCAACAAAAGTGATAAGATTTTTCTGTTCTAAAATCTATGTGCATAGATCATCAGATGACAGACCCCTCAAGAACATGTGAGTGCCATGCAAGTAGTGGAGTAACTAGCCAGTCAGAGAGTGGCAAGTAGCAGTTGGGATTTTTATCTTCTGCTTTGTCTGACTCAGAGCTCTTAAATAAAAATGTTGTAACACTGAAGGTATTTGGAGTGTGGTAATCTCACACATTATCCACATGAATATGGATCCATGATAGGATCCTGACCAGTGATAGGAGTCTGACAGCACCCCATAACTACCCAGCACACAGAAGCAAATATATGAAGGTTGAAGTACAGAGAAGTTAAGAGCCATGTCCAAAGTCATTCTGTTGACTCATGCTAAAGAACCAGGAAGTGATTCTGGATGACCTTTTGTTCAAGTTTAATCTGTCAACTACATTACTCATCTATGTGCACTGGGTAAAATTAAACATTGATGAGAAAGAATTGGGGTGTACCAAAGTTGTCATCAAAAAGTACAAAAAAAAACACAAAGAAAGATTTGTGGGAATGGCAGGGCAGAGAATGAACATATCTCTATGTAACACTGGGGAATTGAGAGGAGAATACAGCAGGGATGCAAAAATATTTGAAAGGAAAAGTAAAAGGAAGGAAGGAAGGAAGGAAGGAAGGAAGGAAGGAAGGAAGGAGAGAAGAAAGAAAGGTGGGAAAGAAATAAGTTGGAAGGGAAGAAAATGGGAGAGGAATAAAAAGAAAGGCAAAGGAGAAGAAAAGATTGATTATGGGGGAAAATATTGCTGAATATGCTATATACACGCCAGGGGCCGATGTTCCTGTGAATGAAATAGCAGAGGTGTAAAATTCTGTCCTGAAGTTTATAAGGAGTTGATGGTCATTCAAGGACTATAACTAGGATTTACATGCCTTGGAACCGGAAAATATTCCCCCCACCACCAAACCCATCTTTCAATAACTGTCACATATTTTTTACATCACTCAGCTTTGCTTCTTTCATTCCCTTCATGTTAAGAAATGTTCCTACAAACTGTTAAGTGTTTAAATAGGACTTTAGTGTTTAAGTAGGACCCACAAATTAGAGGAAAAGAACAAATGACAGCAGTCTAATCCCTGATGATGTCACATGGATGGTCAGTGGCAAACTTTGCAGGAGGTTTTATATTTAATTCATTTTGGAGGGAGACACCTCCCAAGCAGTGCTCAGTAGGTCCAGGGTCTTTGCTGGGTATTCTTTTCTTTTTAACTTTTTTATTGAATCACTGTGAGATTAACCCTTTTACAAAAGTGTTCATGATTTGATTTCAGTCATACAGTATTCCAACACTCATCCCTTCATCAGTGTACATTTCCCAGCACCAATGTCCCCAGATTCCCTCCCATCACACCCAACCCCCTGAAAAGGTAGAGAAGAGAGACCAGTATGACAATAATAGCTGAGAATTATCATACTTGACAAGATCTGCTGGGAATCAAACCCAGGTTGGCTGTGTGGAAGGCAAACACCCTATCGCTCCAGCTCCCTGTTGGGTATTCTTAGCCAAAAGAATTCTCCATTCAGTGCACGATTCCTAGAATGAAATGCTACTAGGAACCTGAAGTGTCAAGGATAGCTGGGTGACCTCGCTGGCACTGGGTTCTCTAGGGGCACAGTTAGTGGAGCCCAAGGAACCATGTGGTGGCAGGAACTGAACCTGAAAATGGAGCGAGTACCCTAATGGTTGTACTATCTCCTGGCCCCAAGGTTGCTCTCTTTAGTTTCATGGAGGACACCTGCCTGAGTGACTTCATAATTCACTGACTCAAGGCTACACAAGCAGCCCTTCTCCCCTCACCAGCTCATTCTTTCTCCTGGTTTGCCACTTCCTTCACTGATCCTTAGAAAGCCCGAGAGGAAGATGGTTTGGGAACAGGTCTAACACCTTCTGCTTGCGCAGAAATAAACCTCATGTCATTGACTCTAGTGGCTTGAATACAGCTTTGAGTAGTAGTGACTGATCTTCATTAACACTTCCTGGATGTAATAACATTTTCTTTCTGCTTTCTGTTCTCATTTGTTTAGAGGCCACATGCTGCAGTGCTCCAGGCCTAATCTTGGCTCTGTGTTCAAGATCACTCTGGGCAGGCTGGGGAAGCATGTAAAATGCTCGGTATTGAAGCCAGTTTACCTCATACAAGGCAAGGATCACCTTGTACTATCTCTATGGTCCCCTGATGTGATTTCTGAACCTTAAGTAAAGCCATTTATTAAAGATACTTATTTTCTGTTAAGGGAATTTTCTACCAATTTCAGGTGCAAAAGGCAGCCAAACATTGCAGATATTTTTTGGCATTTTAAAGATTTTTTTTATGATATATAACTGCAGTAAGAGAGACATTTAAAACTGGAATATCTCAGAAATTCCAAAATATGTAATTATAATAATTAATCCTTTTAAATGACAAGTATTATTTTAAGTGGTTAAGCCACTTAATCCTCTCATTATCCTGAAGTATATTCTTTTATTAAACCCACTTTACTGATAAGCAATTCTTGGCAGAGTGGATAACTTTACAAGGTCACACAAAAAAAGGAAAAATAGACAGCTGACTCTGAATTTTATTTCTCCCCAATACTATGCAAGGTGCCTAGAGTATTTAATTACGTTTCTTTTATTCCTCTTCATAGGTGATGCTATTCCAAAGGGCTGTAGAACAGAAAGAGAGGTAATGAGTTCTACAGTTTTTGCTAATATATATCAGTGAGTTTAATTAGTTATTCAAAAATTATATATAGACAAGTAAAACATTATGAACTGCCAGATAGTTGAGGCAAAGAGCTCCAAGCTCTTTATATGAACCTGCAATGGAACTGTTTGCTTTTTCTTTGAAAATGAAAAAAGTACCTTGCCAGACAAAGGTGAAAAGTCCCAAACCAAACACTAAAGTAGGTAGTAATTCTTTTATGTTGCTTTATAAAATATTGGCAGCAAGACATATTTCCCAACCCTACAAGATATAAATCTTTCAGAGGGAAACCAAATTTATTTGGTTTCATTGCCAAACTATGACTTCAGCCCCAACTCTCATCTCAGAATCCTGTAAACACCCTTTTCCTCCCCTGGGTTTAATTTTAATCATGCCTTCCTTTCCCAAAGACCATCTTCCTTCCCTTTATGTCCCTCATTCCAATCTTTCCCTGCATGCCAGCCTATGTGTCCTGACCTTCTGAGATACAGGTGGCTCAGACTTACTACAAACTCTCCACATTTTCACCTCAGATTTATTCCTTTCTGACCTTTCTCTGCTTTTCATCATTTTTCTCTTTTTACTAACACTTTTTTGGCTTTCCACCGACATTCCACTGAGGTTGATAATTTTGCTCTGGGTGATTTTTCAATGAACCTGTTCCTGTCCTCTTTATCTGAGTGCCTTTTTGTGTGTACTTTGTGGCACAGGGCAAACGGGTTCAAAGGTTTAATTTAAAAATCATCTTGCTTCACTTTTCTAGTAAAGAGGACAAATTGAATAGGCCAAGGCATGAGCAATTAAGTCTACATAAATATTCAGGCATATCTCCACCTATCTGTGCTTTAGGTTGAGATTAATTAATGTGCCTGGAGGAGAAAGCTTCATGCTCTAGAAATTCTGATCAGCATGCTATCTTGTGTGTGTCAGTATGAAGGAAACAGCAAGAATGAGCACTGGACTAAGGAAACTAGAAAAGATTAGATAATAGTCTTCCAAATTCTGACCAATTATGTAACACTGGAAAGAAAATGTTACTGTCATCTATGAGTGCAGTGGTCTTGGAGCATCTGCCTTCTCTACTTTGAATGAAGTCTGAGATGATCCTAAACTTAGGGAAACCTTGGAATCACTTAGATAGTTTGGGAGACTTGGGATAAAAATAGATTTTACTACTTCATCACACTTAATTAGAATTCTTAGTAGTTGACCTGAGAATCTGAACCTTAGAGTATGACTAGATAGAAAAGCTCCAGCCTAGATTCAAGGACAAGCATTAGAGGACATTTGGATTCATGACATTTCTGTGTCCAAAATCTGTCAGCTTCCCAGGCTACACAGTACAGAGAATAATAACACCCACTGAAATCCTGTACAACATGTTTGTGCTGAACTGGGAAACAGAGAGATCTAAAAAAATTAGTATTGCTGCTTTGGAACAGCTTTTCAGCTGCCTGGATGCTCATTTGTTCTATCAGATTAAGTTACAGAAAATGGTTTGTTTTCATTTCCCCCACCTTCCAGTAGCTAGAGAGTTACACGCACCAACTGCCGTGTAACCCCATCAATGGCCAAGATCCAGAGACTATAAAACCAAGTTCCCGGAAGAAAACTACGCAGTCTCCTGCCCCCACTCCTGGCTGTCCTCACCAGGGCCCCATGAAGGGTGGCGG
Source organism: Sorex fumeus (assembly GCF_029834395.1). Taxonomy (NCBI): domain Eukaryota; kingdom Metazoa; phylum Chordata; class Mammalia; order Eulipotyphla; family Soricidae; genus Sorex; species Sorex fumeus. The sequence continues at coordinate 5,699,459 of NW_026606163.1, forward strand.
CTTGAGTTTCCTTCTCTGCCCTGAGCAGAGCCCCAGCAGCTGAAAACCTCCGGGACCCAGTCAAGCCATGCTGAGACACTCTCCACACACTAGGACGGGCCTCATGCATGAAGGAACCAGCAGAGGAACCAAGATGTGCGGGACCCAGGGCTGAGATCGCCAAGCCTGCTTGGTTTGGGACTGGGCCTCCTCCATCCAGATCCCTCATCTTCCAGTAACTAGACAGTTACACTCACCAACTGCCATGTAACCCCATCAACGGCCAAGATCCAGAGACTATAAAACCAAGCTCCCGGAAGCACAAAGCAGTATTTGCGGCCGTGCGATCTCTTACTGTCTAGTTCTCACTCTCAGAGAACCCAGCAGGCTACCAAGAGTCTCCTGCCTGCATAAATGCCTGACTGGGAACACTTGTAAAGGTGATTAGACGCTTCCCCAAAAGCCTCCATCCCTCTCAGAGAGCCCGGCAAGCTACCGAGAGTATCCTGCCCACACAACAGAGCCTGGCAAGTTACCCGTGTCGTATTCGATATGCCAAAAACAGTAACAATGAGTGGTCCTCATTCCCCTCACCCTGAAAGAGCCCCCAATAAGCCATCGGGCTACACTAGCATGTGAGAGGGATGAATGGTGATGTTACCGGTGCCTGCTCGAGCTAATCGATGAACAACAGGGTGATAGTGATAATGATTTCTTTTCCTGTATGATTTCTCTATTTCAATGTATTGATATTAGAATATTTTTTGAGGATTCTTTCTAAAAGTATGCATATTATATATCTATTATATGATCAGATAGGTTAATATTTTGTTTGCTTAGTTTTGGAGACGACACCAGTAGTGCTTGGGGTCCATGTTGCTATTCTGGGCATCCGACCCACATGCAAACTATGCAGTGCTCCAGCACTTTAAGATATATCCTCAGACATCTTTTTATGACTTAAATCACTGGTCCATCCCTACCATCACGATCTTTTTGTCTTCCCTTGGGAAAGGAAAACATGGTTCTTGGAGTCTTAGCGTAAAAGGCACAAAGTACTTGAGACTGAAGTTCTTAAGAATCAGGTTAGAATAAAGCATTCTAACCTGAATAAAGGTTAGAATAAAGCATTTCAGGAATCAGGTATTTTTTGATTCCCTTTTTGCTGCAAGTTTTAATTCTTTTATTGGGGATTCATGTTTACAATATAAGTTCATTTTATAATAATCTCTTTGAATACTGGATAATGACCCAATAGTCCCCAAATGTTACAGGGCACAGTGCTGGAGACCTTTGGAGCAACTTGGGGTGAAGCCCTGGGCCATCAGCATAGCCAGGGTATTCCCAGCATCATTCCTCGGACCCTTGACCACAGTTACTTGATTTGGTCAATGAGCTATTAGTGCATATGATATGATGAAACCCTTGCACTCCTTGCACTGTGAGACTTGCACCTTCCACTTTGACCTGGGAAGTTCCTCTGCTATACTGCCACCAACCCCTCCTGACCTGGCATACAATCCGGGGAGCAAATCTTTGCCATCTTGAATCAAAAAAATGCAACTGAGTTAATTAAAAAGGCTGATTCCCAGTCATCTGTAGAGAAAATTCTAAGCATTATTTCAAACCACAAAGTTCTGGAGTGGTTTTGTTATCTATCTATATTGCTGACTAAGTTATAATTCCTTGTCTTCCTCAAGTTAATGGGTATTATGTGACCCAATATCAACCAATCAGATCTCATTACAAGAATTACAAACCACTGATGAAGAGCTGGGACTTTCTCAGCAATCAGTTGTAAATTCATTAGTTCCTGGTTCACAGGTTCCTGATAGAGTCCTTTGTACTTGTCCTGGGCATACTCGGTTCTTTATAAGCTTTCAACAGAGCTTTTGTTATTACCATTCTGTTTGGTCATCCCCGATATTCCTGATATCTAGTTAGGTAACTTGACCTAACTAAAATTGAGTGGGGTCAGAGTATGGTTGTTAGCTGTATCTTCTCAGCCCATTTCTGGAGCAAAATCTGCATCTGCAGCAATATAAAGGGATTGTTTTATAAATCTTTTGGTTTTGCAATTTATTTTTAATGAACTCTATTAAGGTAATATATAAATTAGTTACATTTAATTTCTTTTTTTAAAAAAAACTTCTAACTATTTAGAAGCAATATTATTTTATAAATTACTTTACCACAATAACTCCACACGTATAATTGAGCAGGATGTATCCCATCTAAAATACCTACCTTGACTGCCTAGAGGACCATCTTAAATTGTGTTGTCTGTACTTGGTACTATCAATAAACACACATTTGTTGCTTTCAATGACTTTCCCTCTCTTTGTGAAGATTTGTAAAAGATAAATAAAAGACTTTACTTAAAACAATTACATAAAAATTTTATTTGTGGATGGATCATCCGGAAATTTATGCGTTACTCTGGATATTACACAACTTATTCAAAAGTCAAATAGGTGTCATGATATAGGGTCGCGCGACATCTTATTATCTCATTCCTACTTTGGACAAACTTGCAGGCTATCGAATGTAGCCTGCCCACAGGGCAGAGTCTGGCAAACTCCCCATGGCCTACCAAATATGCCAAATACCAGTAACAATGATGGGTCTCATTCTCCTAAAGAGCCGTGAATATGATCTCAGGGCTAGGATGAAAGAGACGTTACTGGGGCCTGCTCGAGGCAATCGACGATTAACAGGATGATGAAATGAAAATGAAATGATATAGGGTAAGGATGTGGTTTCTGACAGATGTTGATTATGCTTTTTTTCACTAGAATTATGAATCCTTATTTTAATAAATGTTAAAAATATTGTCTAATTTTTAAAAAAAACTGGATATGCAATAGAAAACCTGTCCATCATAATCAAAAAGTGACATAAAGGAAACAAGAGTTCAAAAAAGAGAAATAAGAAATAAAATCAGCTGCCAGATACACAACAGTCCCCAGAATTGTTACACAGCTGTAACCACCTTAAGTGAATAGGTTTTGCCAAACCCAAAACCAAGATGCTCTTTGGATGATATCCTAAGTTTTTCACTGAGGCATCTCTCTGAATTTTGTGCATTCTCAAATCAAAAATATTCGTTCCTCTCCAAGGACAATGAAATGCTGTAAAAAGTATGTTGTTAAGGGATGTATCTCCTGACAGGCAGAGGTGACATATCATAGCACTTTTTCCCTTCTGAGAGACTTTGGGATTGTGTTGACACTTATTTTCAGAACTACGGTCTCCAGAAATAGTGCATTAGTAAAGTATCGCTCAATGGAGAAAGTGGAAAATGCAGTAACAAAGGAATTCTGCTCAGAAGCCTAGAATTGTTTTTATTACACACATTTGATAAACTTTTTTTCCAGTAATATCCTTCCTTCCTTCCTTCCTTCCTTCCTTCCTTCCTTCCTTCCTTCCTTCCTTCCCTCCTTCCCTCCCTTCTTCCCTTCCTTCCTTCCTTCCTTCCTTCCTTCCTTCCTTCCTTCCTTCCTTTCTCCCTTTTTTCCAGTCTTTCTTTTTCTCTGTATATTTTGTAATATCAGAATTAGCAACATCAAGTTCACATAATTTTTTCACAATTATTATTATATTCCAATGACCTTGTGAAATTTATTCTAAAAGACAATTTTAATTCATTTACAAATAAATATGAAGAAATGGATGAATCTACAATAATCTAAGCAATTTAATTTATCTCACCGAACAAATGTTTATTAAACTTATCATGTTATAAAAATCAAAGCATGTGCAATATGGGGAATCCAAGAATGAAGTTCTTTTTCATCTTGAGTATCTCATAGCAAGAAAACATTCAAAAATTTAAAATTAGATATTCAATATGTATGCCATTTTATATACTAATGTATGTTAATTATTTATATATGTATATTATATAGGTATATAGTATAAGGTAAAGGTAAAGGTAAAGGCCCTCCCGTTGATCGTTGATTTGCTCGAGCGGGCCCAGTGACGTCTCCATTGGAGACTTTGTTGTTACTGTGTTTGGCATATCGAATACTCTCATAAGTATAAAATATAGTACATATATCATATACTTTATAGGACATATATTGTGCACTATATTAATATACATTAAATATGCTATATAAACATATAATATATACACTATGCAGTATATGCTATATACAATATATACTGTAATCATTGTTCTATATTATATATAATATATAGCATACTGTGTGCTATGTAGAAAATATAATATAATATATTTAATATAAATAATTTATATAATATATAATGCATAGTATATACCATAGAGTGTTACAGTATGTAATATATAGTATACATAATACATTAAAATCTTTATTTTAAATAATTTTATCAAAAATTTTATTCAAAATTTTTATTAAAATATTTGCTAGCATATTAATTATATACATACAAAACATTTTACCATGTTTTATATTTAAACACATTAGGAAAATATAAAGTTAATTTATAACTGTAATAATTAAATTTTTTCACTTTATTATCTTCATAACTTCTATAATTATCTTTTTTTAAAAAAACAATGATTTTATTTTTATTTCTTAATTTTATTGAATCACCGTGAGATAGTTAAAACATTTCATGTTTGGATTACAATTACACAAAGATCAAACACCCATCCCTTCACCAGAGCACATTCCATAACACCAATAAACTCGGTGTACTTCCTCTACCCCCTCTTTCCCACTCTTCCCCTGCCTCCATGGCAGACAATATTCGCCATACTCTCTCTCTACTTTTGGACATTATGGTTTGCTACACAGACATTGAGGGGTTATCATTTTTGGTCCTTTATATACTCTCTGCACACATCTCCCATCCTGACCAGTTCCTCCAGCTGTCATTATCTTAGTTATCCCTTCTCTATTCCAGCTGTCTTCTCCCCTTTGCTCATGAGGCTGGCTTCCAGCTATGGAGCAATCTTTCTGTTTCGTTTATCTACTATCCTTAGGAGTCAGACTCATGTTATATTGTTTTATACTCCACAAATGAGTGCAGTCTCTCTGTGTCTGTCCCTCTCTTTTTGACTCTTTTCACATAGCATGCTGGTCCTGGGGCTGAGATCTCCAAGCCTGCTCGGATCAGGGCTGAGCATCCTCTACCCAGATCCTCCAAATTCCAGTAGGCAGGGGTCACACCCACCAACTGGCCCCCTGGCATCGTGTTATCCCATCAATGGCCAAGACCCAAAGACTATAAAACCCAGCTCCCAGAAGACATCTTATTATCTCATTCCTACTTTGGACAAACTGGCAGGCTACCGAATGTAACCTGCCCACATGGCAGAGTCTGGCAAACTCCCCGTGGCGTACCCAATATGCCAAATACCAGTAACATGATGGGTCTCATTCTCCTAACCCTGAAAAAGCCTTGAATATGGCACTTTAAAAAAAATATCAGGGCTAGGATGAAGGAGACATTACTGGGGCCTGCTCAAGGCAATCGACGAACAACAGGATGGTCGCAATTGTGATTCACATAGCATGATACTCTCCGTGTCTATCCATTTATAAGAAAAGTTCATGACTTCATCTCTTCTAACAGCCGCATAGTATTTCATTGTGTAGATGCACTAAAATTTCTTTAACCAGTCATCTGTCATCTGTTCTAGGGCATTTGGTTTGTTTGCAGATTTTGGCTATTGTGAACAGTGCTGCAATGAACATACAGGTACAGATGTCATTTCTACTGTGCTTTTTTGCATCCTCGTAATATATTCCCAGAAGTGGCATTGAAGGGTCATCTGGAAGCTCAATTTCTAGTTTTTGAAGGAGTCACTATATTATTTTCCAGAAAGGCTGGACTAATGGGCATTCCCACCAACAGTGAAAGAGTGTCCCTTTTTCTCCACATTCACGCCAGCACTGGTTGCTTTTGTCTCTTTGAATGTGTGTCAGTCTCTGTGGTGTGAGATGATATCTCATTGTTGTTTTGATTTGCATCTCCCTGATATGGAGCATTTTTCATTTGCCTTTTGGTCATTAGTGGTCATTTTGGTCTTTTTTGAGGAAACTTCTGTTCATTTCTTCTCCCCATTTTTTTATGGGGTTGGAGGTTTTTTCGTGTACAATTCTATGAGTGTCTTGTATATCCTTGATATTAATCCCTTATCAGATATGTATTGGATAGATATTCTTTTCCATTCTGTGGGCTCTTTCTTTATTTTGATCACTGTTTCTTTTGAAGTGCACAAGCTTCTTAGTTTGATGTAGTCCCATATGTTTATGTTTGTTTCCACTTGCATGGTCAGTGCTGTTTCATCCTTAAAGATGCTTTTAGCTTCAATGTCGCGGAGAGTTCTGCCTTCATTTTCCTCTCTGTACCTTAAGTATTCATGTCTGATATTGAGGTCTTTAATCCACTTTGATCTGACTTTTTGGGGCTTGAGCGATAGCACAGCGGTAGGGCGTCTGCCTTGCTTGCAGCCAACATGGCCGACCCGAGTTCGATTCCTCCACCCCTCTCAGAGAGCCTGGCAAGCTACCGAGAGTATCTTGCCCGCACGGCAGAGCCTGGAAAGCGACCCGTGATGTATTCGATAAGCCAAACACAATAACAACAAAGTCTCCAATGGAGACGTTACTGGTGCCTGCTCGAGCAAATTGATGAACAAAGGGAGGACAGTGACAGTGATAGTGACAGTGATCTGACTTTTGTGCCTGGCATTAGACAGAGGTCAGAGTTCACTTTTTTGCAAGTAGCTATCCAGTTTTCTCAGCACCACTTTGTTGAAGAGGCTTTTCTTTTTCCACTTCACATTTCTTGTTCCTTTGTCAAAGATTATGTGGTCATATATTTGGGGATCTGTGACAGAATATTCAACTCTGTTCCATTGGTCTGCAGGTCTGTTTTGAGCCCAGTACCATGCTGTTTTAATTACCACTGCTTTGTAGTACAGTTTGAAGTTGGGGAGGGTGATGCCACCCATCTTCTTTTTCCCAAGTATTATTTTTAGCTATTCGTGGGTGTTTATTGTTCCATATGAATTTCAGGAGTGTTTAGTCTATTTCTTTAAAAAATGTCATGGGTATCTTGATAGGGACCACATTGAATTTGTATAGTCCTTTGGGCAGTATTGCCATTTTATAATGTTAATCCTCCCTATCCATGAGCAGGGGCTGTGTCTCCATTTCCTGGTGTCCTCTTTTATTCCTTGGAGAAGAAGTATTTTGTAATTTTCTTTGTACAGGTCCTTCACCTCTTTGGTTAGACTGATTCCAAGGTACTTGATTTTCTGAGTTTCTATTGTGAATTTTTTTGTTTTGTTTTGGCTTTGAGGCCACACCCAGCAGTGTTCAGGGCTCACTCCGGGCTCTGCGTCCAGAGGGTCACCCTGGTGGGCTTTGGGGGACCATATGGGGTGCTGGGGATCGAACCCAGATTGGCCTACTGCTCCGGGCCAATGCGAGGCTTGTCTTGAGTTGCACTATTCACTGCGTCTGACCGCGGCTGGCTCCTGGCACTGGCTGACACCACTGGGGGTGACACCTGAGCACAGAACCAGGAGCAAGCCCTGAGAGTGTCACCGGGCGTTTGCGCCTCTGTGCCCACCAGGGAGCCAAGAGGCGAACCTGCTCCGTGCTCTGAAGGGGCAGCACAGGGCGGGGCGGGCAGGAAAACGCATTGGGGGGGCGGGGCAGAGGGGAGGGCAGATGCCCTGCTCAGGCCTGGCCCGGGTTCCCGGGTCCCACCCTGGGCACCCCCTCGGCTTCCCCGGACTTGCCAGGAGGGAGCCCCGAGCACAGCAGCGGGTGCGTGGCCCCAAAACAGAGAATAACTCAGGAGGAGGCGGGAGCCTGATCCCGATCCCGCTCTGCGTGGTCCCAGCAGAGGACCTGGAGGTCCCAAGCAGAGGACTTGGCAACACAGCCCCCTCCCCCCCCCCAGAGCAGCAGAGAATTAGGGCTGGAGCGATAGCAGAGCGGTAGGGCGTTTGCCTTGCACACAGCCAACATGGGCGACCTGAGTTCGATTCCTCCGCCCCTCTTGGAGAGCCCAGCAAGCTACCGAGAGCATCTCACCCGCATGGCAGAGCCTGGCAAGATATTCATGACATATTCGTTATGCCAAACACAGTAACGACAAAGTCTCCAAATGGAGACGTTACTGGGCCCGCTCGAGCAAATCCATGATCAACGGGAGGGCCTTTACTTTTTTTTACTATTGTGAATGGTATTTTTTTTTTAATGTCTCTTTCTTCTCTTTCGTTATTTGTGTATAAGAAAGCCATGGAATTTTGGGTTTTGATTTAGTAGCCTATTGCTTTACTAAACCGACCTTTTATTTCTAGGAGCTTTTTTGTAGAGGCTTTAGGGTTTTTTTAGTATCATATTGTCTGCAAATAGTGATCGCGTGACCTCTTCCTTTCCTATCTGTATGCCTTGATACCTTGCCTAATTGCAATAGCCAGGACTTCCAGTATATTGAATAGGGGTGGCAAAAGTGGGCAACCTTGTCTTGTGCCTGATCTTAGAGGGAAGGCTTTTAATTTTTCCCCATTGAGAATGATACTTGCCATGGACTTGTGGTAGGTGACTTTGATTATATTGAGGAAAGTTCCTTCGATGCCTATTTTGCTGAGAGTTTTCATCATAAACGGGTGCTGGATCTTGTCAAATGCTTTCTCTGCATCTATTGATATGATCATATGCTTTTTATCTTTTCTTTTGTTGATATGATGGATTATGTTGATAGATTTCTGGATATTAAACCATCCTTGCATCCCTGAATGAATCCTACTTGGTCAAGGTGTATGATCTTTTTGATGAGTCGTTGGATTCTATTTGCTAATAGAAAAAAAAATTCTTTTTATTTTTACATTGCAGCTTCCATCATATTTATATTGGATTTTAAAAAATATTATTTCACGGGGTAGAACTTTCTATATGTTAATTAATAGAAAAGGTATGAGCAGAGTATGCTTATATCATTCCAAAATCACAAAGACAGTACTATTTTTAAATAATTTTTTTATTTTCTAATCTTTGTTAAATTGAATTTGTAAAAAATTTCACTCTGAAATGCTGTTAAATTTTTCCTAATGCCTTTTGAAGTCATATTGTGATGATCATATTAACAGTCTTTCTTTTCCCTTTTATTTTGATGTGGAAAAGTCTAATATTCTTTTAGTCTTTTTTATTGTCAACCAATTAAGACCAATTGTATCCAATTGTATCCAATAGCATATTCCTTTCACTTGTTTATTTTTTCTGTCAGGGAATCAAATTCAGGACTCCCCCAAGTGGGACATGCAGTGTACCACTGCATGTATTGAGTCATATCCCTAGTTTCACTTATTTGATATTATTAGATAAGATTTTCTAAATTTTCATTGGAAAAATTAATGTTTACTTTAGTGAGCTAAGTTAGTCATATGACCAAGATTTTCTAACTTCTCTGATATTAAAATTGTGCTGGTCTTATAAAATTAGATAGTGCCATTATTAGAGGGAAACTTGTAGATCAATGTGGATATATTAATTCATTAAGCACTGTAGCACTGTAGCACTGTCCTTCCATTGTTCATCAATTTGCTCGGCAAGCTACCAAGAGTATCTCGCCTGCACGGCAGAGCCTGGCAAGCTCCCCGTGACGTATTCAATATGCCAAACACAGTAACAACAAAGTCTCCAATGGAGACGTTACTGGGCCCGCTCGAGCAAATCGATGATCAACGGGAGGGCCTTTACTTTACTTTTTACTTTACTAACGTCTCCATTGTTGTTACTGTTTTTGGCATATCAAATGCGTCACAGGGAGCTTGCCAGGCTCTGCTGTGTGGGCAGGATATTCTTGGTAGCTTGCTGGGCTCTCCGAAAGGGGCAGAGGAATCAAACCCGGGTTGGCCGTGTGCAAGGCAAACGCCCTACCTGCTGTGCTATAGCTTCAGCCACAATTCATTAAAAAAAGACTAAAATTTTATAAACAATTCCCCTTTCAACTGAAATTCAAAGAAATTGAATAAATAAAATAGTTAAGAGACGCTGTCATTAAATTCAAAAATACAATTCAGTAAAGAAATTAAGGCCAGATTGGTAGTATAGCCTGGGAGGGCGTTTGCCTTGCAGTTAATTTATTCTCAGTTCCGTCCCCTGCAACAATATTGGTCCCCAAGTCAGTCAGGAGTGATTCCTAAACCAAGCGCCAGGAATAAGCCTTGTGCACTGCCTGGTGTGGTCCCAAAACAAAACGAAAAATAACATTAACAGCAAAAAATTACATAGAGGTCCCAGAAAGATAGTACAGGTTTTAAGCGGCTGTCTATAGCACCAGTAGAAGCAACCCCTTCCCACCCAAAAGAAGGAGAAAAGGATTTTGGGTTCTTCCCCTCACACCCTGGTAATGAAAAATAGAAGAGAATTAAGCATGGTCTCATGTCTTTTCCCTAAAAATACTAATAAGAGTAAAGTAAAGAGTAAAGACCCTCCCGTTGATCGTCGATTTGCTCGAGCGGGCCCAGTAACGTCTCCCTTGGAGACTTTGTTGTTACTGTGTCTGGCATATCGAATACTCTCGGTAGCTTGCCGGGCTCTCCGAGAGGGGCGGAGGAATCGAACTCGGGTCAGCCATGTTGGCCGCTTGTAAGGCAAACGCCCTACCACTGTGCTATCACTCCTAATAAAATTGTTAAACTTCTAGAAAAGTGATAAATTAAAAAGATAGAAAGTGAAAAATTACCAATAACAAGCAATAAGAAATAACCTTGAAAAACGGTAGAAATATTTTTGAAAATGTAATAATTCTATTTAAAAATATAGAGAAATGAATAAATTCCAAAATCTAGGTTACCCGAATTGACAGAATTGAAAATCTTATTTTTCTCAAATCTTTAACAATTTGAATATACATTTAAAACTCTCTCACAAAGAATATTTCATGCTTAGATAGATCCTTTGATGGATTCTTACAAAAACCAAAGAATGAAATCATTCCATTGAAAAGTCAACTACCACTTTCATGTTCCTTTGAAGATAATGTGTCTTTTTATGATATGGATACTTTTAGAATTTGTTCTTTGTCTTTGGTTTTCAGCAGATTTACTATGATGTGTATAGGTGTGATGTTCTTTGATTTTTTGTCCTGCTTTTGATTTATATATATTCTTGAATTAGTGGACCTTATGGAAAATCTTGATGGTTCTAGGCCATGGTCTTTTTTTTTAATGCTTCTTTGCTATTGTGTCTCATTTCTCTTTCTGGGCATTTATACTGTGAAAATTACACTTATGCTCAAAATTCTCCCTGCATCCCATATCTCTTACGGCTTATAGAGCATCTTTTTCTTTTCTCTTTGTTTCAACCTAGATGTTTTCTATATAAACTCTCCTTTATAGGGAGGGTGCTGCTAATCTACTGTTAAATGCATTTTTATAAATAGTTTTATCGTTTTAATAATTTATTTTCTGTGAAATTATCTACAGTTCCACACTTAATCTCCCCATTTTTTCCTTGAATTTTTAGTCTTAGTTATTTTAAACTTAATATTTTGCATTCCAACAATTCATGAATAATTTGTAACAGGTCTCAACTTTCTCTTGATTTTATAGATTTGGTTATTTTCTTGTCGTGTCTGGTAATTTCATAATGCATGTTAAGTGGTAGGTATTATTTTTTCTCCTTCACACAATATTTAGGTTTTCTTTCACATTTTTATATATACTAAGTTATGTTTAACTGATTTAATAAGACCAGTCTGTTTCTGGCTTGCTGTTTTTCCTTGGAAGTAACCTTTAATGATTCTGCACTAATTATTTTTATATTTATAAGAACTACTCATCCTTGAAAATCCTGATGCTCTAATTACCTCTTACTTACTGATAAATTTTTCAGCATCCTGATCTGTTCAGTCATTGATTAGTGATAATTCCTTGAGAGGAAACTGCCTACCAAGTATTTTTACCATTATATATTTCCCTTCTCTCTAAATTGTTAGTTCCTTTATGATCCCAGGAGCCGGGGACCAGGCAAGTCCTCCACTTTCAAAGTCTGGCCAGCCATCCTTCACACCCCAACACCAGCCAGATTCCACTGCCCCATTATTGAGCAATGCAGAATTTCCAAAATCTCAGGTACAAAGGGTATTTTTGGTTGGGAATTCCAGACCTTCTTGGAGTAGTGCTCAGCATACCCCCCTTCTACCCTCTGACTCTGGAAGTCCTGATAGCCACACCAATATTTTACCACTGCCACCATATAAATTCACTTATCAGCCCAGATTCAGAGACTAATGGTTAAATTTTGAAAGACATCAATTAGCCACAAAAATTTCTCAGATACACAGTGTCTACCTAAGAGCTCTGAGGCAACCTTAGGAGGGGCAATGGGCCAAGTCCCAGCCCTACTGAAGCCCTAGCAGAGGCACTCATGTGCCAATAGCTGCCAACACACTTATGGCTGGACTCCACTGTCAAAAGGCTAAGTTCCTCAGAGAGACCAAATTGCTGAACATTTCAAGAACACTAGGTTCTGGTTCTGAGAACTCCAGGTCTTCTCGGAGTGGGGTTGGGCAACCTCCTCCCCGCCTCGAACCCCACACCTTAGCTGTGCTTCCTGAAACCCCAGAAGCCACGCCCACATTCCACCACTGCCACCATGTAAGCTCACTGCCCAGTTAAATATTCTGGATTTTCTGGAGCACTGTCCATGTACCATCTCCAAACTCTATAATACTAACATTGCAGTAGGAGCACACCATATTTGATGGATATATTATGTAAAAGTCAACTAAGCTCAACTGAAAAAGCATTAACACAGAAGACTCAACTAGCAACAACAATTTCGGAAACCTGCAGACAAGGGCTTAATGTTCCCATGGTAAGCTACAACAACTTTTACAAATTTCCTCTTATTGAAGTATTTCTTTATCATTCCATTAGCCATTTAGTGATAACAATAAATATAAAATAAAGTGATTTGGACCTGTTTCAGGGGCAGGGCAGGTGGTAGGGAAAATGGGGATAGTGGTGGAGGGAAGGTCACAGTGGTGGTGGGATTGGTGTTGAAACATGAAATGCCTGTAACAAATGCATCATGAACAACTTTGTAAATCTTGGTGTTTAAATAAGTGGTGGAAAATATTTTAGCCCCTTTTGTCCTGGCTATTTTGGTTGTCATCTGGTGCTATTAGAAAACAATTTTGAGAAAAGATAGATATTTCCTTTAGTTACTTCACTGTATTTAACTTTCAAAGTTCATGTAAAACAATTTGATAGAATTTACTCCACCTTGACAGGCTGGAGAATGCTCTTTAAAAATTTTTTCATATTATCTCATTTAGACAAAACAGTATAACTAAATCAGGGCAGCTGTAATGAAACCTATGTTCAAGATGAAGAAATAGAAATCATATGTAGTAATAATTCTACCAGTTATTGTTAGTCTTGTTTTTTTTCTGGGAATATATAACAAGTAATGCATAAAATGAAGTATGAAATATTTTCACTAATATAATTTATATTAAAGATTAAATAATGATTTTGGTCCCTTTTATTAAAAAATGTTACTTTATTAGCTCAAAGTAAAAATTACATATCCAGTTTTCTTTTTCTAATATTTTTATAAAAAATGCTAAACTATCCTTTCATAATAGAGAAAATGTTGGCATTGTTTAGCAACTGTCAGAGAGGCATAGATAATTTTATTATATGTTGTACTAAAATTATGAAGATAATTCTTTGCATATAGTATTGACCATGTTTGTTGCCAATGGGGTCACTGAGCAGAATCTAAAACCTAAAGCATCAGAGCTTCAGATTAGATATACAGTAAATATATTATTACTCTACTCTAGTTACATTAATATTTGGGAAGTATTTTATATTCTATTTGACATATTTATACAGACATAAATATACACATGTATCTTGAAAGTAATATGGTTCATCAATAATTTATTTTTAAAAAATAAAGCAAATCATAAAGGTTAAGAAATTATTCACTGTCACTGTCCTCCCATTGTTCATCAATTTGCTCAAGCAGGCCCAGTAACATTGTGAGACTTGTTACTGTGTTCGGCATATCGAATACGTCACGGGTAGCTTGCCAGGCTTTGTCGTGCAAGTGAGATACTCTCGGTAGCTTTGCAAATATTTTGAGTTTGGTAGCATAGAAGTTTTTGCAACAAAAACTTTTATGCTATAATTGATACTGAAATGAAAACACAGCAATTTTGAAATCATAGTTTCAGGCTATCAAAGACTATTAAATCACATTATTTGGATGAAACATTTCAAATAATAAAAAGATCTCATTTAGTGCTATTGATTTTATGAACACATTTAAAAGTTTCTTTCGTCATTTCAATGATTTATCTAGATAACTCTCCAAAGTGATTCATCAAATAATAGTTGAACTGCAAATTCAAATTATAGTAATATCCTACACATCTATGATATTGGACAAATTTAAAAGTCTGACAATATCAAGGGTTGGTGAAATATAGAATACCAATACTCAGAGTTGATATTAGTGAGAGTTTACTCAACCACTTAAGAATACTCCTCTCCTACTATGTACTTATGACAAAACATCTTGCTACCGAGCAATAACAATTATATTTCTAAAGATCTACCTAACAATGCACTCATACATCTGTCATGAATCATGTAAGTTAAACTTTTCGCAACAATTTTTTAAATAGTTAAAACAGATTTAAGGGCATTAGGGTGAAAAAATCATTAGTTATTACCAAAATAAATGTTTGCATCACAAAGTGAACTAGCTATGTACATTAACCTAATCAAATCATTAAATCATTTAAAATGTTTAAAAAATATACACTGATAAAAGTTAAAACCAACAAATATTAGCCATTTATTTAAAAAATAAAGTATTTTGGGGCTGGAGCGATAGCACAGCAGGTAGGGCGTTTGCCTTGCATGCAGCCGACCTGGGTTCAATCCCCGGCATCCCATATGGCCCCCCAAGCACCACCAGGAGTAATTCCTGAGTGCAGAGCCAGGAATAACCTCTGAGCATCGCTGGGTGTGACCCAAAAAGCAAAAATAAAATAAGGTAAAATAAAATAAAAAAGTATTTTGGGTCTGTTACAAGGGCAGGCTTTGAGATGGTTGAGAAAATGGAGAAAACTGTGGAGGGAAAAGAATAACCATACACGTAATATGAGTGAATAAATGATACTACATCTCAAGATTTTTATTTTTTAATATAAAATGAATGAAGAAAATGTGCACAGAGAAACAAGAAGCGGTTTTTATTAGTATAGCCAAAAGTCAGTCTTTAGGTGATAAAATAAAGAAGTATTTTCTTTCTACTTATTATTGAGTACATCTATGTGTTATTTACTTTCGCAATGTGTGTTATACTTTGTAAGTTTTAAAAATGGTCCTCTGGCTCCCACCATCCTTTACAGCTTAAAAGTAAAGCCTCATTTCCCAAAGCATCTCAATAAAAGACCTATTCTGACATTTGAATTTTGCCACACATATCTGTATTTCTGCAACATACGACTACGAGTAGAAGCCTTATGGATGATGAAGCCATTTTTTTTCTACAAAGAGCAAAAAACATAGAATGGGAATATGGCACATTTTCTTCTGCGGCTTAGCAATATTTCATCTGGTTGTATACAATTCTGATGCCTTATTAGTGATAACAGCACACTCTTTTCCAGTATATATCATGCTTCAGAAAAACACCAATAGGAGACAAATAATCTGGAAAGGATTTTCAATAATTAATAGAGTAACAACACACTTATTTTCCAAATATATGTGCCAACAACTACTCCTACCTTACACACTGGTGGTTTTCCCAAAAGAAAAGCAAAATAACTCTGGGACTCGGCACTTTATATAGCATTAAAGTCGCATAATATACAACTATACCAAGACTGATAATTATTCATTACTAATTACTCTATAAATTTTTTTAAAAAATTTTATTAGTGAAACACCATGAGGTACAGTTGCAGACTTACACATTTTTGTGCTTGGGTTTCAATTATACAATGATCAAATACACATCCCTCCACCACTGCCCATTTTCCATTACCACGTGTCCCAGTATCCCTCCCATACCCCATCCTCCCCATCCCACCCTGCCTCTGTGGCAGGGCATTCCCCTTTGTTCTCTCTCTCTCCTTTTGGGTGCTGTGGTTTGCAGAAGAGGCATTGAGTGGCAATCATGTTTGGTGTATAGTCTACTTTCAGCATGCTTCTCTCATCCTGGGAGGATCCTCCCAACACCCTTTTTTTTTTTAACTCAGTTTTCACCTAACTAACTTTGCAGCTACTTGTACTAGTTACCTTTATAAAAATGTTACTTTGTAAGTATCTCCTTTTTCTAAAAGAAAACTAACCTTCTATTCAAATTATAATAGCTTTGATTGTTGAATTTACTTCAATAATAAAATCCAATAATTTCAAACTAGAAAGAAATTTCTCTAGAAAGGAAAAGATTGCAATGCATAGGCACATGCTACTTATATGCAAAGGTTTAATGGCTCCATCCTACTAGTTAAACAAGTTATATAAAAAGCATTTAGTGCACTCTAGGTAAAAATTATTGTCAATCTTTTGAAACAAAATTTTTTATTGTGCACCTTTGGATTTACTATTTTAACTTTTGTAAAAATATATATTTTCAATTTTTTTATTAAAATACCATGAGATACACTGTTATAAAATTGTTCACAAACAGATTTCAGTCATAAATGATCCAACACTCATCTCTCCACCATTTACATTTTCCACCACTAATGTCCCCAGTTTTTCATCCTGTTTTCGTAGGGCCCACATCTCTGAGGCATAGGTTAGTGCAGAAAGAATGGTGGAGTCAAAAAGATGTGCCCAGAGCCAGAGGTCCTTCGTTCTCTTAACAACTTCTTTGATGCTCTTAAAGGCGTTCCACGCCGATCTCTTCCTCCTGTGCAGTTCTGGCACCCAGTCATTCGTCATGTTGAGTTCTCGACCCAGGTACACATAACTGCTGCATTTGGAGATATTCGTTCCATTGAGAGCAAATGGAATGTCAGGAACTAGTTCGTTTCTCATGAACATTGTCTTTATAAGATTCAGCTACGGTCCAAGCTTTCCATAGTCATGGTCGAAGTTGGCCAGAATTCTTGACACTTGGCTAATGTTCTGGACTAGAGCCATTATTGACTGGATTCCATGGGATCTCAAAAGAACACCTGGCCACCCACCTATGAGATGGTCAGATTTCTTTTTCAAGACCCTGAACGAACAATTTGATGCTTTTCGTGTTCCTGGAGCAAGCAGATGCCATTGGGCTATGCTAGCACATAGCAACAGGGATGAATGGAGACGTTACTGGCTCCCACGCGATCAAATTGATTAACAATGGGATGACAAGTGATACAAGTGTTCTAGATTATATAATATATTCTATAATAAAACATGACATAATGTGGGCTGGAGCGATGGATAGCACAGTGGGTAGGGCGTTTGCCTTGCATGTGGCCGACCCAGGCTCCATCCCTCTCAGGGAGCCCAGCAAGCTACTAAGAGTATCCTGCCCACATGGCAAAGTCTGGCAAGCTCCCTGTAGCGTATTCGATATGTCGAAAACGGCAACAAGTCTCACAGTGGAGATGTTACTGGTGTCCACTTGAGCAAATTGACGAACAATGGGAGGACTGTGCTACAGAACTAATATGAAATATAATAAAATTTATCATATTATAAATAAATCATATTGCATGTCTATTATATAATATTTTATATAATCATATATTTTCTTATAAATATATAATTATGTTTTTAATACTATGACACTGAGCATAGCATACCCATGTTCATTACAGTACTGTTAACAATAGTTCAACTATAGAAACATCCTGAATGTCCAGTATAGGATGAATAGTAAAGAAGTTGTAGGATACAGATACAATAAGCTACTATGCAGCAATGTGAAAATAAATCAAGCTGTTCCCTGAAATATGAATGGAACTGGATGGATTATGTTAAGTGAAAGAAGCCAGAGGAAAAACAAATATCAGATAATCTCACATATTGTTCATTTTCCCACTTATTCCTGAAGTTTTGAATCTCATTCTTCTAGATTTTCATATAAAGAGGTGATAAGTTTGCTATTATAAAGAGATTTTTTTAAAAAAGAATTATCTTAAATACATTACAGATTTTATTTTTATTATAGGTTTAAAATGTCTTCGAGTAAAGATAATTCTTGATATAAAAAGCTTTCTATAAGAAAGCATGCACTAAATTTCAAAACAACTGAACGACAAATACACATTAGAAGAATTATCAGGGGTGGCGAGAGATAGGACAGTGGGTTAGGTGCTTGTCTTGCAGCTTGATGACTTGGGTTCATCCTTGGCACCCCATATGGTCCCTGAGTCCTGTCGGTTGTGTCCCTGAGCTCAGAGTCAGGAGTAAGCCTTGAGAACCACTGGAGTGGCACCAAATCAGAAAAAATAATAATAACTTACAACAAAATCAACTTCTAAATATAAAATTTTCTGTAAATTTGTAAAATGGGAAGACTCATTGACTCTCTTGTTTGCCCCAATTTTGCTGATAATACTTTAATGACATATTGGATTAGGATAACCAGTGATTACTCTCAATGTGAAACAGTGTCGTTTTAATTAATAACAGTTTGGGGACCACAGCAGTGTTGTTCATGGCTATTCCTGGCTCTGTGTTCAGGGGTCACTCCCGGTAGGCGGTTCTGGTTCAGGGGGAACCTACAGGGTTCAGCACTCAAGGTATAAATCTAGTAGGCTGTGTACAGGTAATGTCTTAACCATTGTATCATTTCTTCAGACCTGGTATCATGTAAAGCAAAAGGAATGGTAGACGATTAAAAATTTTATCATGCTAAGCGAAATGAGTCAGAAAGAGAGGGATAGACATAGAAAAATTGCATTCATCTGGGGGATATAAAGCAACAAAATATGAGATCAATACCTAAGAATAGCTGAGATCAACACCAGGAGGATTACTCTATAACTTAGAGGCCAGCCGGATATTCTAGGGGAAAGGGCAGTTCAGATAGAGAAGGGAACACCAAATGAAAGGTGTTTGGAGGATCCTCCCAGGAGGGGAAATGCGTGTTGAAAGTAGACTATGGACTGAACATGATTGCCACTCAATGCCTCTTTTGCAGACCACAACACCCAAAAGGAGAGAGAGAACAAAGGGGAATGCCCTGCCACAGAGGCAGGGTGGGAGGGGGGGGTGGGGGGAAATGGGCACTGGTGGAGGGATGGGTATTTGATCATTGTATGACCGAAACTCAGGCACAAAGATTTGTAAATCTACAACCGTACCTCATGGTGCTTCACTAATAAAAATTAAAAAAAAAAATTTACAAAAAAAAAATTTACTTATCCTAGCTGAAAGATTCAAGTGACCTCATTACATAGGGCCACCATTTAGAAAATTATGAACTATTTTGGAAACTTATCCTGATGAAAGAAAAAAAAAACTGAAACACTGAATTGAATGAGGATAGGATTTCAGAATTTTCCAAGTAACAATAGAGGCAACTCAATCTGTAAGAAGGCTCATTGTAAGGAGAATAGCTCAGTTAAGGACAATAGAATTAACCCCCAAGGGTTAATTCTCACTTGCTCAACTTGAGCTCACAGAAATCCTTGGCACTCCACTTTCCTTTCCTTTTTTTCCTTTTATTTCAGCCACAATTTCAGTGAATGACTATCTAGAATTATCTCCGTGTTGGCCACCTCTGCTCAATTGGCAATGCAGTATTTGTACTCAAGAAGCTGACACAGTTGTTTGAAGGTTGTGACTGAGACCAGCTAAAATAAATAGTGCCTTTGATTTATTAGTTTTTGAAAGGTAAACACCATGCCCCACTCCTAACTGCGGGGGTGTCTTTAAAAACATATACACAAAAGGACAAAAATATTTTAACTTTTCAGTTTCTTGCAAAAGTGTGTGTTGCCTTCTTTGTGATTTTCTCGTTCATTTTAAAGGGGTTTGTTTAGAAATGCATGTGAAGATGAAAGTTGGTAAAACTGACCTCTTAATTTCATTTAATAAATTCTCAGCTGAATGCCCTTGTGTTCAAGGCAGTTGGATGTTAGGAAAGAGGGTCACTGCCAGCAACTTGAACAATAACCTGGCGTAACATCATGTATCTGCCGGACTAGCTGAGGTCCAAATGACACAAAGGAAACGAGGCTCAGCTATGGGGCCGGCGATACAAAAATAAATCCTGCTGAAGGAAAACAAAAGGGAATCATTAAGGCCTTCAGAACAGCCAAGTTTTCTATGGGGACAGGGTAAATAAATCTCAACTTATTAATCAAAAGATGTTTCCCCCCGGACGGGAAGGAAATGGTCTGCTCTCCCGTTGTGTGAGCACACCGAGGGCTTAGTGTAAAAAGCATGGGCTCTCTTTGTCATGAATTATACTAACCAACCTCAATCAAATTAGGAAACCACAAATGAAAAGCATTAACTTACAAGTGAGAGGGTCACCCCTTGCTAAAAAGAAATGATCTCTGATACCCAGGTCTCGGATTGGAAGACTCTCTTAGATAGAAAACAAGCCCCCCCCCCCCCCCACCACCACCTTGGGTACTGTTTTATTTGACTGATTTAAATGCAGTCAGAGAAGTACAATGTCATAACTTTCCCTCTAGACAAATAGGTTCTTTATGCCACTGTTTCAGTTGAGGGAGCCAAATAATACCTTTTTTATTGCAGTATTTTTAGACATTGGATACATCTGGAAAAATATTCAAGCAGATAATTAGATTGCATTAGCAATGTGTCTGTTGTGGTTTTCCTGATCCCAGAGAAGGCAGCCCTTTATGAAGCACTTGGCCGCAGTCCCCACGAAATCTACTGTGTAAATTGGCCCACACTAAAGCATGTGGAAAACATTTTTTGGCTGAAACTCGAAACCATTCATGTGGCTTCGAGACTGGGAAGCTCAGGCTGCCAACATCAATAGAACTTTGTACTACAAACCCAAATGGTCATTTAGACATGTGTACTTCTATGCTCACAAATGCACTGAGGTCAAATATTTTTTAATCTTGGGAATTTTTCCTCCTCTGTACAGCCTCATATTTCATGCAGGAAATGAGGCTGAGTACAACAAACACAAATCATTGAGACTGACAGAGCATATTGGGTTCAAAACCCCAGCTCTGACTCTAATTGCTCTCCAAAGGCCCCTGGCTCTAGGTAACTGTTGATTTAATTCAGCTGTTTTCAATCAGCACGGTAAGGTCTTGCAAAGACAAACTGGGGAGCCCGCCTTACATTTGTACCCGGCATCCCTTGGGTATAAGTATAACACAGTTAGCATTTTAAAAGATTGTGTTTGTCTGTACACTGCAGGCAGTAATTACAAGCAGGCAAATCTTTTGTGAAAGATGGTGTGACCTTCCTTATGGTGAAAGAGTGATGATGGCTGCTGGTGGAGGAAAAATAATGTTTCCATTCAGAGTTCAGAGAGATGGCCCGCCTCCTTTCAAATGGTTGCCAAACTTGACAGCCAGTTTGTTGTGTTGTGGTGAGTATCAAAGTAATTTATTGCTTGTGGGGGACAATTTCTTGGTATTACTTAACTGTTGAAGGATTTTCAAAAGCTAAACTTCGGAACTCAAGGGAAATGATTGCTAAACTACACTGAAATGGTCTTCACCAGGTGTCTGTGCTTTATTTCTTTGTCCTTAGTTTTGCTCTGAGGTCTACAAACTCGGGTCTTTAATCTTACTAATAAGGTTAAAGACCTAAATATGCCTGTTTCTGCCTATAATTGTGTTTTCAGTCTGTTGTTGACTTTGAGACTGCAGAACGTACTTTATCTGGGACTATGATTTGGGACTGTGTGGGTATAGGACTGAATTTGAATATGAGAATCAAGTATAAATGTCTAGTCTAGACTAATAGACTAAGCTTAAGAATAGACTTTTTTGATAATAGTACCCAAGAGAACTCAATTCCATATGTTGTTAATAACTTCCCAAGAACTAACAGACTGCTGAGACTGAAGAACGATTTTTTTTATTTCAATAAGTTTCTACTTGAAATTTCATACTTAAACTGTGTGTGTGTGTGTGTGTGTGTGTGTGTAGGAGTGCATGCAACAAATACGTATATGACCTCTCCCTATAACTGACAGAGTACTAAGTGTAGAGTAGGAGCTAAATAAATATTTTGCTTTGTTTTCAGGGGCATACCTGGATGTGTTAAGGGCTCTTCTGACCTTGTGTTCGGGGAACCATAAATTATACCAGGGATGGAACAGGAATCAGCCACATGCAAGACAAGAGCCTATACATCTGTACTATCACTGTAATCCTCTTTGTTGAGAAGGTGAGACATGCCTTCTATTTCATAAATTCTGTAAATTACCCGAGGAAACTTAGCTTTACAACCCAGTCCATTAAATACTGGTTTTTAAAGTGAATTAAAATCAAGTTAAATGAAAATTTGATCTACAATAAATTTTTCAGAACCATTCTTGGATAGGTTGGTTCATGTATGTACAATTATGGGGGAATATGTATCTGCCTATGATAATGAGTGACTGTATCAATCTAGCACTGTAGCACTGTCCTCTCGTTGTTCATCAATTTGCTCATGTGGGCCCAGTAATGTCTCCATTGCGAGACTTGTTGTTACTGTGTTTGGCATATTGAATACATCACAGGTAGCTTGCCAGGCTTTGATGTGTGGGTGAGATACTCTTGGTAGGTTGCTGGGATCTTCAAGAGGGGCAGAGGAATCGAACATAGGTTGGCTGGGACAGCTGTGTGCAAAGCAAATGCCCTACCCACTGTGCTATTGCTCAAGCATATTCATTACTATTTTTAAGTTCAAATATTTCTTCCAAGTGTATATGTATATGGATATGTGTAAATGTAACCATAAATACAAAAAGATGGTGATAGTCACTTTACAACATTGTAGCACTGTAGCACTGTCATCCCGTTGTTCATCGATTTGCTCAAATGGGCACCAGTAATTGATTTCAATTTATTATTGTTATTGTAACCACTTAATTATAGCAATTTAATTTTTCAAAATTATGTTGTTTAATGAGACAAATATGACCCACAGTTAAGATAAGACTTTGATATAAGTAGGAAAATTTTAGAAAGTTATATTGAACTCTTAACCAGAGGGCAATAAATATAAGTTTCAATTTAATTTATCCTAAAATATTTATTGCAATTCCCAAATACATATACGCTCAATAGAGTTTACTCAGGGGCTGGAGCGATAGCACAGCTGGTAGGGCATTTGCCTTGCATGCAGATTTCTCTGCCCCTGTCGGAGAGCCAGGCAAGCTACCCAGAGTATCTTGCCCACACAGTAAAGCCTGGAAAGCTACCCGTGACATATTCAATATGCCAAAAATAGTAATAACAAGTCTCACAATTTTTTAAAGATGTTATTGGTTCCCACTTGAGCAAATCGATGAACGATGGGAGGACAGTGCTATAGAGTTTACTCACTAAAAGAAGCTGGTACATTAAAATTAATTTATATGTTTTTTAAAGCAAAAAAGTAAAAAGTCTTCATGCACTCATAGAAGTCGAACAATCTCAGTGTTAGATTCCAGAGTAAACTGCCTGAAAATCACAGATGTAACTTGGCTCTAGAGGAAAGCTTCAGAAAGTGGTGGTTACTAGGTAAATTGCAAAAACCATTTCCATTTTCTCTAATGCATTCAAAATGTCTGAAGTGATTGTTGAACTCTCACCTACATTGCGTTCAGGAGCAGAAATTATGGAAACCATGTCTAAGAACATACTCTCAAGTATGTAGTCATGGAATCCTACATACTTTAGAGAAAAAAATATACTAGGGATTGAAGTTTTCTAGCCCCCTAGATAGTGAGTTAGTGTTTATGCAGGTACAAGTTTAAGTTCTGGTATTGTAATAATCAGATAATATACCCTTGAAAAAAATCTTTTACTTGTTTGAGGATTACTATAAATACTAAATCAGATATTATAGAAAGACATTAGAAAATGGTAATAGTTAGTATGCAATGTTTCACATAATCTATTGTTTGAATATAGCTCTAAACATTTTAGGCTTACCATTGGTTTTTCCTTTCTTCCTTGTCACAGGGAGCTTAGGTTTATTGGGTTATACCTATCACAGTGCTCCCGAGTAACTCCCATTCCTTTGCTTATCTGTAACCTCTTTGTGCTCTGCTTCCCCAACTGGTCTATTGCCTTTCCCTGCTATTCAGACTCTGTTAACTTGTAAGGTCAGATCCTTTCAAGGACAGTGAACTTGTACTGTAGGTTAAATACTGCCTTCTCCTCTCCTTATGCCTTTTTGCAGTTACTTCAGAACAGGCTGGAGCAATAGCACAGCAGTAGGACGTTTGCCTTGCATGCGGCCAGTCTGACCAACCCAGGTTTGATTCTTCTGCCTCTCTCAGAGAGCACGGCAAGCTAGTGAGAGTATCTCGCCCACATGGAAAAGCCTTGCAAGCTACCCGTGATGTAGTCGATATGCCAAACACAGTAACAAGTCTCACAATGTAGACATTACTGGGCCTGGTTGAACGAATCGATGAACAATGGGAGGACAGTGCTACTTCAGAGCAATGTCCTTTTTGTATAAACATAGGAAGACAGTATTATGCTTTTGTAACTTGGGAGTAAATTGACTCCAAATAATACTCACTCCTGGGCATCTACTTTCTCTACTAAAGCCTCTGTTGCCCTTAGTTTCTAGCACCCCAACAGCAGGGTACCAACGAGAGACTGGTTGGACCCAGGGCAAGCTGTGAGCTACCCTGGCATCGAAATGGGCCAGGCTAAAGCACCACAATACTTAACTATAAGTTAAGAGCTTGATTATGGACAAATTCTGTCATGATCCATTACGGTAACAACCGAATTAGGACCCTACTAGGGTTAGGAAAGACTAATCTCGCCTGAGCACTGTATTCTGAAATCTATAGTGATATGACCCCAGGAGAGCAATCCTATAAGCTTAATGTATCTCTTACTGTGTCCATACAAAATGACTAATATTGTGAATGTTAATACGTTTGTTGGAGTAGGAGAGGAGAAACACCCATAGATGGGATTTCACTCTTGGATGGGTTGTCCTGCTGAATGAGAGTTTGTTCTAAAAAAAAGTTTACCCTGAGGGAAACTTTACCTCTTTACCTCTTTTGATTGTGTGACCACGCCCATGTGTAATGATTACCCCAATCCCTCATTATTTGGCATTTAACTAATGCTGTAAGAGTGGGAAAGGGTGAAGATCCAAAGGAGAATGAAGCAGAACGTAGAGAGAGAATCAAGGAGAATACAGGAGAAGTATGAAGGAGCAGGATCCAAGAGGAGGATGAAGGGAATCAGGGAAGGGAACCAGGAAGAGAATGGAGATGGGAATAGAATTAACTACACCTGACACCAACCTAGCTGGCCCTTGTTCGCTCCTTCATCTGCCAATTGCAATCACCCGTCCATGGCGGGGGAAGTGGCAAGCAACCACTGAACACTGGCAGAGAGAGAGAGAGAGAGAGAGAGAGAGAGAGAGAGAGAGAAGAGAGAGAGGAGAGAAAGAGGAGAGAGAGAGGAGAGAGAGAGGAGAGAAAGAGGAGAGAGAGAGGAGAGAGAGAGGAGAGAGAGGAGAGAAAGAGGAGAGAGAGAGAGGAGAGAGAGAGGAGAGAGAGAGAGGAGAGTGAGAGAGATGAAAGAGGGAGGGAGGGAGGGAGAGAGAGAGAGATAGAGACAGAGAGAGACAGAGAGAGAGAGCGCGCCACCACAGCCTTTCATAATATATTTTTTAATACTCCTCTGTCCGTCTCAGAGAGCCCGGCAAGCTACAGAGAATATCTCGCCTGCATGGCAAAGCCTGGCAAGCTACCTGTGATCTATTCAATATGCCAAACACAGTAACAACAAGTCTCACAATGGAGACGTTACTGGGCCCACTCGAGCAAATAGATGAACAACGGGTGGACAGTGCTATAGTGCAGTGCCACACATTCTATAATTATCATAGTTTCTCACTTTAATACTCTCAAGAATGAAGGTCTCTTACAAACTTTAAACATTTTCCTTCTTTTCCATAAAAGTGATGGTTTGGATGACATATTACATTGCAGAATTATAATACTTCCTTCCTCATTCTACTCTGCTTCTCACCACCATCATGCTTTCATTTCTGGAATTCAACTGACAGTATTTCATGGTGGCTGAGAATTCAAGCTTTAGAATAAGTAATTTCTTGTTTGATTTCCATGTCCCCCACCAAGATAATTGTCCTGCACATTTTTTTATGACTTAAGACTATCAATCATAACGAGATACATGTTATATGAAATTTAACATATATTTATACTTACTGTATGGAATTCAACATATTATTTTTCTAGGTTTGGTACCATTTATGCACATCTATAACATGTAATAAGGTAAAGGTAAAGGCCCTCCCGTTGTTCAGCGATTTGCTCGAGCGGGCCCAGTAACGTCTCCATTGGAGACTTTGTTGTTACTGTGTTTGGCATATCGAATACATCACAGGTGGCTTGCCAGGCTCTGCCGTGTGGGCAAGATACTCTCGGTACCTTGCTGGGTTCTCCGAGAGGGGCGGAGGAATTGAACTCGGGTCGGCCATGTTGGCTGCGTGTAAGGCATACGCCCTACCGCTGTGCTATCGCTCCAGCCCAACATGTAATACAGATTCATTATCAGGTTTTAGTATTGTGCCTGGTTTGTAAAGTCCATACATTTTCCACAAAGTATTAATAACACTTGTTTTATTTCTGGATAACCTCATATGAGGGCTGGAGTGATAGCACAGTGGTAGGGCATTTGCCTTGCACACAGTCAACATGGCCGACGCGAGTTCGATTCCTCCACCCCTCTCGGAGAGCCCGGCAAGCTACCAAGAGTATCTCACCCACACGGCAGAGCCTGGCGAGCTACCCATGAAGTATTCGATATGCCAAACACAGTAACAACAAGTCTCATGATGGAGACGTTACTGGGCCCGATCGAGCAAATCGATGAACAACAGGAGGACCGTGAACCTCATATGAATATTTATCACTCAGAACATTAGCTTCATAGATTTTGTTTTAATTGAAGTTAGAGTTTTAATTATGTTACAGGTCATAATCACTCAGAGTTCCAACTTACACATTTTCTAACAGTTATTTCTAAAAGAACTCCCTTTGATATCATAATTGAGGTGCCCATCTCCTTTAGGTACCATAACTCACTGTCTGCTTTTGATAGGATCTTGACTGGATATGTCCATCATTTAGTAGAGTCTGATTATACTACTATTACTGCTTTAGAAGAGGAGTTCCTAGCCTATTTGACTTCTCTCTTTTATGCACTAATGAAGCCCATTAATTGATCATATTACATTTAAGATTATATTGTACAATTTTAAATAAGTTGATTAAATTTCAAGAATCACCAAAAATATTTTTATTTATCCAAAGAATAATTTTTCTTATAGCCTATGATTGTTTTTCTCATCCAATATTTTTACCAAATATATTTGAGGTAACTGTGTTAGGTAATCCAAGATCAATTATGGCAGAGCCTAGAGCAGAAAGAAGGTCTTTGTCTTTCTTTCACAAGATTAAATGTTTATTTGAGTAAATAATCCTAACTGAGTCTTGATCTGCTTCCAGTTTATTTGAGATGCCACTGTTTATATTCCTCTTTTCATTCATATTCTCCATCAAAAGCAATTGTTCTGAGTCAGAGTCCTGAAAATGACCCTGTCATCATTGTTCAGAAATTCAGATTCAGTCATTCTGGAGTGCATCCTTAGCTGTTTCTTTCAAGTTTGCAGGTGATTCAAATTATGATTGAAAACCATTGCTCTGTATTCCCTCAACATTCTCTCCCTTTATATCCATCTTATATCCATCGTACCAAGGCAGTCTGATGCGAAGGTGGAGAATTACTCCTGATTCAATTATGGGTATAAATATAGGAGATAAACAGTGAAATTTTCAAATATAAAAAGGATAAACACAAACACGAAGGACTAAATCATAGAAAGAAAAGAGAGTGAAGAGAAACATGGGTGAAAAGTTAGGATAAATGACAACTTGATTCTAAAACTTAAGGCCTGTCATGGTTTCTACCCTTATATATCTTCCATGATAGAGCACTTAAAATTATCTTTCCTCTACTTCAAAAATATCGCGTTGGGTGCTAGAGCAATAGCACAGAAGGTTAGTCTCTTGCTATGACCCAACTGACATGGGTTCGATCTTCATCACCCCATCTGATCCTTCAAGCCCCATGAGTAGTGATCCCTCAGTCTGTAGATCCAGGAGTAAAAATATGAGCTCAGCAGGGTCTCCCCTGCTCCCCAATACTGTGCTCATTCTGTTCTTCTGTCTAAATGTGACCTATGTCATGTTTTAGATTTTGCTATGGATAATGTTGCTTTATCTTTTTCTAAAAGGGGAAGACAATGACTGAATGAGAGATGAGAGGCTACACAACTGGAAGGCTTTTTAATTATTCTGGGACTTTACATATCTATGCCCTGACTGAGCTGTGAAGCACTGCTCTTTGAAAAGGCATATTTGACTCTGTCAGAAAGAATAGCTCAGGAGCAGAAGCAGTGGTATATCTCCCCAATTGTATATTTTAAATTGATAAAAGTCCTCTGAGAATAATTTCTGTTATGTCAAATGCACCAGAGTAAAGACTTATTCATTTATAACCTGCTATTGGCTAGACATGTTCTCGTTAAATTGGATTGCATTTATTATTGTATGTGGGAAGGTCGGGTTTAAGTGGTAAAAGGTACTTTTGAATCATGAAAAGAACCTATATAAGAGGACCTGAGTTGCTGGTATGGAAATTTGATCCCAGATGCCTTTTATTCAAGGGGAAAATAATCTTGAAGATCAATGAAATGTCAGACATTTATGATAAGTAGCTTTCTATCTCACACTGGGCATGATGGGGACAGCATCAGAGAGAGTCCATAGCTAGTGGTGCTTTTGAACAAGCACTCTGAATTACATGAACGGGCTGTCAGAAGTGCCCATTAGCTTATGCTGGTACAACGAGGATAGGGGAGAAGGGTACATGGATAGTTAAGCAGGGAAATGGCTAAGACAAACAGAATCTGGATCAAATATCCCATATGAGTTATTTCTCTACCATCTATTAGTTGAACCTCCTATAGTGGGAATGGTGTGGGGTGAGTGTGCGTGTGCATGTGTGTGCGTGTGTGTGTGTGTGTGTGTGTGTGTGTGTGTGTGTGTGTAGGAGAAAGAGAGAGAAAGCGGGAGACGGAGAGAAAGAGAGGGAGAGAAAGAGGTAGAGAGATGAGGTGAACTTAAAGGGCTGCCCTTATAGGTAGTAGGGCCTAGTAACATCTTACATCTTACAAAATCTGATATTTATATCAGAGGCCAGCACCTGTGATTATTATTAAAGTTTTGGCCATTACTGAGAACCATGTGAAAAGTAAGCAATAATATAGAGAAACTATTTATGAACATATAGTTTATATATATATATATATATATATATGAGCACATAGTACATAAGATGCTGACAACCAAGTAATCAAAGAATATATTCTACTGAGAAAAGCACTCAGCAAGTCATATATAGAAACAACAGATGCTGCTCACAGCAGCAAGTTTCTGTAAATTATCTGACCATGTAAGAGCCATTTAGTTGCATAATAAGAGTATTGTTTCATAAAAGCACAGCTCTTGTCAGCTTTCCCTGGATAAATTTCATCTTCAACTCCTGTGTGATATTGCCCAAAATTTTGAATTAAAAATATTTGCAATCTAATCCCAACTCTATCCCAGGTAGTATTAATATTAAACAGTTCTTTATATTTTGTATTCTATAATTTGGATTCTTTCCTGGAAATAGAAAGAAAGTTGGATAATATGGTTTTGAAGGCCCAGAAGCCTGACTATAGAATTTTTCACTCATTGAGAAAATATAAGAATGTTCATTTTTCAAAGCTGATATCACAATCACACAAATTCAAAAGCTTCAGCAGGGAGCACTTACATTAAAAGAATTGTAAGTAACTGCTACCTATTCTAGTTTTAATTTTAAAGCAATCAGCACTGAAGCACTGTTCTCTCGTTGTTCATCGATTTGCTAGAGTGGGCACCAGTAACGTCTCCATTGTGAGACCTGTTGTTACTGTGTTTGGCATATCAAATATGCCACGGGTAGCTTGCGAGAATCTGCTGTAGAGGCAGAATACTCTCCGTAGCTTGCTGGGCTCTCCAAGAGGGATGGAGGAATCAAACCGGGTCGGCTGCATGCAAGGCAAATGCCCTACCCGCTGTGCTGTTGCTCCAGCCCTGTAAAGCAATTGAGAATTCTAAATTGTTGCAAAATTTATGAGCTTGAGATCCTAAACTTAAACTTTGTGCATTGTTTAATAATAGAAAAATAAAACCTGCATCTTTGAAAGAACTGCTATAGTAGAGAATTACTTCTGATTATAATCTTGAAGCATAGTAGTTCTTTCACTGAAGTTTCCTCCACAAATTTTGGTTTACACACTTAAAAGTAATGCAAAAATCTTCTATTAATTTTGACAATAATTTTGGAGTAAATCAAATGCTTAAGCTCAAATAACCTTAACTAAATACAAATATTATAGTGTTGGACACTGTATAAAGAAACTTAAATCCAATAATAAAAACAAATCTGACATGAGTTCAGATGTTTGTATATAGAAAAATATAAAAATTTTCAATAAAATATCTATGGCAATATCAGGCTAATGAATAAATAAAAGAATCTAATAAAAACTTAGGTTCCTACTTGTAAAACTTCCTTGTGTGGCACTAAATGATTTATGATATTTATGTCAATACATATTCTTAAAATTTATATATAACATATCACTGTATCACTGTCACCCTGTTGTTCGTAGATTTACTCAAGCGGATGACAGTAACGTCTCCAATCTCCCCATTCCTGAGATTGGAAGCTCTTTCAGGGTCAGGGGGATGAGACCCATTATTGTTACTGTTTTTGACATATTGAATATGCCATGGGGAGCTTGCCAGGCTCTGTTGTATGGGCAGGATACTCTCAGTAGGTTCTCCAAGAGGGACAGAAAATGTATATAAGAGAATACATGCAAATACGTTAAAACCAAACACATGTGTACTACTTTAGATACTTCACTGGGCTAAACTATAAGAGGTCGCTTCTGGAAGCTTTGTTTTATAGTCTCTGGATCTTGGCCACTGATGGGATTACATGGCGCTGGGGGCAGTTTGTGGGTGTGACTGTCAAGCTACTGGAAAATGGGGGATCTGGGTGAAGGAGGATCAGTCCTTATACAAGCAGGCTTGGAGATCTCAGCCCCAGGTCCCACATACTTGGGAAACACACACACACACACACATATAATAAATATATAAACATATGTATGTTTTATGTATATATATATATATGTTTTCAGGATACATACCTACATAAATATACAAATATATGAACAAACTTTATTATGTGAATCTCAGGATATTCTCCCTTTTAAGATTTTGATTTTAGTTTTAAAAATTTAAAAACAAATTTAAAGCAATAAGTATTTTAATGACATAGTGCCTTCAAATATAATCCTAATGCAAATAACAATATAAAATTTCATATATTGTGTGATAAACAGGTTGGAGCGATAGCACAGCAGGAAGGGCATTTGCCTTGCACGCAGCCTACATGGCCGAACCGAGTTCGATTCCTCCGCCCCTCTCGAAGAGCCCAGCAAGCTACCGAGAGTATCTCGCCTGCACGGTAAAGTCTGGCAAGCTCCCCATGACATATTCGGTATGCCAAACACAGTAACAACAAGTCTCACAATTTGTTGTGAGATGTTACTGGTGCCCGCTTGAGCAAATTGATGAACAAGAGGAGGACAGTGGTACAGTGCTACAGTGTTATAAACAATAAATGCAGAAGGAATGGTTGGAATGAAATGCACCATCACATAATGTTTTTTCCTTCTATCTAAATAATTATGGTGGCTTTCTTCCATTTTCCTTTTTTAAAATATTTTTTAAAAAAATTTAGAAAGTTATTTTAAATATCTTGAGATGTCTTAATTCCCTTTATTATTTATATACTTCATTGCTCAGATTTTTATGCTGTTGGCTATATAAATAACTCTTTGGAAATAGTAGTCTTATAAGCTCTCTTTTAAGAACTGTCATTGTCACTGTCCTCCCGATGTTCAACAATTTGCTCGAGTGGACCCAGTAATGTCTCCATTTTGAGACTTGTTACTGTATTTGGCATATCAAATACATCACAGGGTAGCTTTCCAGGCTTTGTTGTGCGGACAAGATACTCTTGGTAGTTTGCAGGGCTCCCTGAGAGCAGTGGAGGAATTGAACCCGGATCAGTCGGGTCTGCTGCATGCAAGGCAAATGCCCTATCACTCTGCTATCACTCTAGCCTGAAAAAGAGCTATTGATAGATATTTGTACTTGACCTGTTTAATAATTATCTTTAGTATTATTATGTAATGTGATTAGTAATCACATTTTTCAGTTACATATTTATTAAGAGAACTATTTTTTTAATTCAGCAAAAATCCTTCCAATTGTAAAACTTCACTTTAGAAAACACTTTCTCGTCAATTGAAGAGGTTCATACCTGGGGAAAAGATGTATTCATGAAGACAAAATACATGTGATCTATCTAAACAGTGGTATGACAGAGATCTATAAGGTCAAGGGGAAAGATTATGGAAATGCCACCAACATGTTTAGTTCTTACAGAACAACCAAAGCCTATTGTGTATTAACCAAACATTATGATCCTCACATCCCAAGTAGAATCACTTAACTGAAACAAAACCCAGAAGAGTTCTTGTGGATACTTTATATTTTCTCAAAACTATTAATTTTCTAATATACTGCTATGGGTTATGGGTTTCATTCAGTCCACTTGATATGGACCTTAATTCACGTCGAGCCAACCATAAGGTTGATGAGAGTACCTCATTCTTTTTTTTTTTTCCTTTTTGGGTCACACCCGGCAATGCACAGGGGTTACTCCTGGCTCTGCGCTCAGGAATTACCCCTGGCGGTGCTCAGGTGACCATATGGGATGCTGGGAATCGAACCAGGGTCAGCTGCATGCAAGTCAAATGCCCTACCCGCTGTGCTATTGCTCCAGCCCCTGAGAGTACCTCATTCTTAAGAAGACATATCCATGGACTCCCTTGCTGAATATTCTGATGTGATAGGTCTAGGTTGGGTTTTATTAATCAGTATTTTTAACATAGTTTTCAGGTAATTTTATTTATTTATTTATTTTTATTTTTTATCTGTTTGCTTTTTGGGTCACACCAGGTGATGCTCAGGGGTTAGGTCCGGGCTTTGCACTCAAGAATCACTCCTAGCAGTGCTCAGGGGACCACATGGGATGCCAAGGATAGAACCAAGGTCACCTGCATGAAAGCCAAACACACTACTCACTGTACCATCACTCTGGCCCAGTTTTAATTAAATTTGGGGAAAGAGTCCTTAATAAATGTATAATTTAAAGCAGTATATGTATGTGTGTATGTGCGAGTGTATATATATACACACACACATATATATATTTCACATAAAAAATAGTGAGAAGGAAGATGTATATGATTCCTGTGTTAACACAATTCTTTTATAAAACTTCAACTTAATCCCAAACCTAAAATTCTTAATTAAAATTCCAGGGAATAGTCATTGAATTTACTAAGAAAGAGATGACATTTTCATATTAATTTTTTCCTTCTCAAATGTGTCCCCTTAAGGATTCTCTTAAAATAATTCTATCTTCATGCCCTTCCAAAGCCATGAGTTGCCCCCCATGGCCATGGCTCCAGAGGCACAAGGACTTAAACCAGAGCTCGGCAGCTTGCGGCAGAAAAGTGAATGGACTATGCGTTAAACTATGGCACCATGCCTCCCCAGGAAGGAAAGAGTGTCTCTCCCTTCCGCCTTTCCACCTCCATCCCCTTACCCCCCGCAGCAAGGTGGCGGCAGACTCAGAGCTTATTGGAAAGACAGGTCTGAGCCGGTGGTGACAGGGCAACTGCAGCCTCATGAGAAGGGGGGAGATACGGGCTCGTCCTTCATGCCCTACCAAGGCCACAAGTTGCCCCCCATGAGCGGCTCTTCGGCACAGCCATGACTCCAGAGGGACAGAAACCAATCTCATAATTAACTGGCTCTTGGCAGAAATCCCTCCAGACTTAATTAGTTAAATATCAAAAATTCAAAATCACATGGCCGCGAAAGCGGCTGCGTGACATCATATGGTTCTCATAAACAGCTATAGAAAACAAATTATTTCACGATGACTTTTCAGCAGTTTTGATTGTTGGGTGGAAATTCTAAACAATAATGGTACATCTTTTGTCAAAATAATGAATGTAATCAAAGTAAAGAGAGAGAGTTAAGTAGAAATCATCTGCCTCACAGGCATTGGGAGGAGTGGGAGGGGGGTTTATTGGGGTTCTTGGTGGTGAAAAATAAGATGTTTTAAAAATAAGGTGGTGAAGGAAAAGATGTTTGATTATTGCATGACCGAGACAAACCTGAAAGCTCTGTAACTTTTCCCACAGTGATTCAATAAATAAATATAACAAAAAAATTAATAATCCTAGTAAGCCATTCAACTACTGCACATGCCTTGCAAATGATAAATGAAAAAGAAATCCATGGTTTAAAAAACCCACTAATGCTTATCATGAGATGTATCATTGGTTTATGATGAACCTGCAGCCACCAGGATTCCTTTCGCCTGACAACTTCCGGCCTATCATGTCAACTCTACACAAGGCATATTACTCTAACATATCCACCAATAGAAGGGCTTTATCCCTCCTTTGATGAGGCCGTATACCATGTCCTGTGGACTGAAGTTTATTGCCCTGGTTTGGACAGGCAAATATTAACAGTTCTCCATTGACTAGAGTTTTTTTTAAAATGTTTTTAAATTTGATTTTATTTTTATAAAGTTGTTCACAACAATTTATTGCATTCAATATTCCAACACCAATCCCATCATAATTGCACCTTCTCATTACCATTATTTCAAATTTTCCCAACCACCACCCATGCATGCCCAAAGAGCAAGCCCTAAATAATTTTGTATTGCTTGTTATGAATAATTCTCTAAAAATGATCACAAAAGTTTTCCTTAGAAAAAAAGTGTGTGAAGATTGTTGTATTTCATCCTGGAGCCGTTGAGCCCTTGTATAAGAGATTAGAACATGTTGTTACAGGTTGAGTCTAGTGTGCTAATTTTTTTTTTTTATAGAGCTTGATTGCCTTCTACTTTATATCCTATCCAGTTTTTGCTACTCCTGGAACATCAGTGGTACAGAGCTGTTTCTTCAGGAATTTTAAAATTTTAAATAAGGTGATACAGCTGGAGTTAAATTTTAACTGGATGGTGACTCTGGGGTCTGAATGCATCTCTGCAGCTTGTTTATCTCATCTTAGATTTATTTGCGAGTCTCTGGATTATGACCTGTTAATGTGCTTGTATGGCACTGAGACAGTTCATGAGCATGACAGCCAGGCACCTGGAAAAACAGGGGGGTATAGGGGAAGGTTACCAGTCCCCGGCTCTGTGAGAGCCTGGAGATTTTGTTGAAAAACTCAGTGGCATACCTGAGTTTTTCAACAGATTCATTCATCAATGAAGCTTATCCAAGCCTGTGGAAATTGACTGTGAGCATGGCATCAATTGGGTTGTATAGGTTTTTGGCTGCTGGGGCTATATTTGGGCAAGTGAGGGACTCACCCGCCCCCGCTCTGCTGTGCCTCAAATATGAGACTCAGCCTGGAATGGGGTCTAGAGGCATCTCTCTTGAGATGCAT
The DNA here is from genome assembly GCF_029834395.1 of Sorex fumeus. NCBI lineage: Eukaryota > Metazoa > Chordata > Mammalia > Eulipotyphla > Soricidae > Sorex > Sorex fumeus. The sequence continues at coordinate 5,735,281 of NW_026606163.1, forward strand.
CGCTAGACCTTTAGTAAAGCTAAAGCACCTTTTAGAATTCTTTGACTTCTATTCGTAATGGCATAAACCAGAGTACGCACTGAACTATAGAACCCATCTAAATTGGAGGGCAGAAGTTCTTTGCATCTCAATCTGTGTCAGAGACCACAGTGTCATAGATTGGACTTGACATTCTCTCTCTTTTATGATTTTCTCCACAGCAAAATTCCACCTTTATTTCTGAGCTCAACCAATGGATCTCTCCTGGATGCTTCATAGTGCCATCCTATTTAATTGCAAAATTGTAAGAGAATGTTTGACTCCATTTATTTATTTATTTTTATTCAATCACCATGAGATATAGTTAGAAAGCTTTCATGTTTGAGTTTCAGTCATACAACGATCGAACATCCATCCCTCCACCAGTGCAATTTTTGATGAGTAACGGGAAGTCAGGTGATCAAGTGATCAAGTGATCTCTGTGGGAATATGGGTGGAGGTGGGAGTGAAGATTTATATCACACAAGTGATTCCCTGCAAATATATTTGAGAAACATCCCCCCTCAATTCACACATAACTCCAGATTCAAACAGACATTAGATCATATGATAAATTTATAAACAATTCACAAGAAAATCAGACAAAACAGAATGTGGCATCTTGAGAATGAAAACAATAACAAATTCTATATTGTATATAGCATGTTTGTCTCTGAAACACAACTCAAAATATGAAAGTCCTAGAGAGCTGCCAACTTGTAACAAAGTTGGTGCAACTTACTATATAGGATAGGGAGTCTTTTTTGTATTTACAAAGGTTCCCAGAGTCTGTGTAAAATCTAGCTTCCTGTTTCCATAATGCAATTCTACAGGTTAGAGGCAGCAGCAATTGAGAAAATACTGTCTTGTGAAGTGGTCCACAACACTTGAAGGAGAAGCAGAGTTGTCATTGTATAGGTTATCTGAAAGGCAGCAAGAGTACAGCTTTAGCATGAGAGTAACATGATAATAACATGAGAAGCTTGTGACTAAACACTAAAATCAAGTTTAGTACTTTGTATTTAAGGTGTCAAGCTAGAGAGGATGTTTTATTAAAAAGTACATGAAAATATTCACTCCAAAATCACAACATCTGTGCTGAAGAAGACCGATCAACAGATTCCCTCACAACTCTAATTTAATTCTCTTCTAAGTGTGGGCATAATCCATGCTTCTCAAGTACCAGCACAGAAGGGAGACCACCCCTGCCTATCTCTACTTCATTCTTTTTCGACTTCTGAATATGTGAATTTACTACTTTGAAATAACACTCATTTCAATGTTTCCTTTAACAACGTGGCCTTCAAAAGTTATGAATGGTCTGACTCTTATCCATTTACCAGCTAACAATTATCAGCACAGTTTTAAGGATGATGGCAGAAAGCAGAAAATTCCTTCGTCATATGTAAAGGACAGTACATAAGTCACAGAAATATCAGTAGCCAGAATATTGGCATTTGGAAGTATTTCCATGAATTACAAGTCCCACAGAATAACATGAAGAGTCCAGAGGGCACCAACACCTGCAGAAGTTCCATTATTACAGAGCAGCCTGAAGCTTAGGGAATTCATCTATTTTATAATGACAATACACATACCTTCTCTTTGCTCCATAGGGAGACATAATCTCTATGACATGGACAGAAAGACAGCTGTTTGATCCTGAGAGAGACACTCTCCCTGATTTACCAAGTCTCTTCTCTATATAAATACCCTTGCAAAGACAGTCAGAAACAAAGGGCAGAACATGCCTTCCTCTTCTGAGTCTCCTCACAAGAGACTTATGGAGAGCTGTCTCCAAAAATTTGTTTGGAAAAAATAAAGATTATAAAAAGTTTTAGGAAGCAAAACATGATACAGAGACAGGTATACTGGATTTCTGAGTAGCATTCCAAGCCATAACCAAGTCAAACAACGGTATCTCAGGACTTCTGACTACTGGCTTGTCAAGGTGACTGGAAATTAATCAGGAAAGACAGACATTAATCAAGAAAGGATCTTAATGTTTACTTATAAGAAACATTTTAAAAATGCATGCATATAAAATTTTACAATTTAAAATAGAATCGTTAAAATAAAATGAATATAAAAATAGAATGTTCTTCAAGAGCCATGTCTGTCTGAGCCCAAGTTCTTAAAGATATGACCCCACATACAAAAGACATCCAGTAAATGTTTACTGTTTAATACAATATATGAGAGTAACCTCATAGCTTTTTAAGTGAATTGTCAGTAACAGGTTTTATGTTATTCTATCATTGCCATCCTGTTGTTCATTGATTTACTCGAGCAGATGGCAGTAACATCTCCATTCGTCCCAGCCCTGAGATTTTAGCAGCCTCTCCTTACTCATCTTTTCCACTGACTGGAGGCACTTTCGTGGTCAGGGGAATGAGACCCATTATTGTTACTGTTTTTGGCATATTGAATATGCCACAAGGCTCTGCTGTGTGGGTGGGATACTTGGTAGCTTGCCAGGCTCTTCGAGAAGCACACACACACACACACACACACACACACACACACACACACACACATATATATATTTCCCTCTGTGATTTGTTGCCTACTGTCTGAACCCCATCAAATAAGGTGTGATAATTATGGAAAATGGATAGGAAGCATCTTTTGATGTGTCCAGAAATACGTTCACTCAAATGTGAGGCTTGACCCGTGAATGAGGAAAGCGGCCTGGAGTGTGGCAGCAGTTGGGTAGTGGAGGTCGGTTGCCAGGGCTGGGTTCCTTGAGCCGGGGAGGACTCTCACCCTCCCCCCTCTGGTGCACTCCAAGTGAAAATAGCCTGGCGCGAAGTACAGTGGCATGGTTATGGGGGCCTCATTTTATGCTCTCTTCTGGGAGCAGCAGCTGTGAATTCTGGAGGGAGGCCGATGAGGAGATTATCTGGCACCAGCAAGGGGTGGCTTATGGATGTGACCCCTAGGTCACCGGAGACTGGGGGAAGCAGGCAATGGATATCTGTTCCCAGGTCCCATTGAACCCAGAGTCCAAGTTCACAAAGTTCCGCATTAACTGGGTTATGTGGGACTTCACTCATGCTGAGGCTTGGCCTGAGCGTGTGGAAAGTGATCAATATGTAATCAATATGGAGAGATTCAAGATTCCCTTTTGATAATGTGTCTGCCACTCATTTGAATTTCAATCTACTCCTTGTTTGAGTTATGGTAGTAATAATTTTATATGAAACCCTGAAGTGTGTAAAATATTTTTGTGCCATATTTCTATATTCTTTTCAGCTTCGAAAACATTGCTTTCTGGATCTGAAGCACAATACACAAAATGAGATACATGTCCCTTCCATGTGGCTTTCTCCATTTCTATCACCAACTCTGGATGGTCTCTGAACACCACTCACAAGTGACCTAAAAATATATAGCAGAAAGGGTTGGCCCAACCCTCCCAGATAAAATTCTATTTATTAATATATTGATATAATTTTCCTTGAAATGTATGCATTACATTTTTCAGTACAAATACTGAAAATTTTCTGTATATGTTCTCTGATTATGAACATATGGATTAAGAGTGAAAAGAAGTGAAGATAGAATTGGAAAAGAAAATCATGCACTGTATTTTATGTATAAGGTGAAAGAAATGAGCCATTGAGACAAGTAGAAGTTTCAAGTGTTCCTTTTTCCTTTTCTGAAGAAGAAAAGGGAAGAAAATAAGAAATAAGAGAACAAAATATAGGAAAGAAAGGGTATACTAGGCAGAGACAGTTTTCCATAAGGTGACTACACCAGTGTCAGTATGGCACACTAGGAATTGCCATTTCAAATTGGTATAGTGAATGAGTATAGAATGAGTATAGAAGAGGCCCAGTAGGGAAGTTTTAGAGTAGGTTGAGAACATAGGAAGAAAAAGTGCAAATCAATTTTACAATTTACTCTTAGAGTCTCACCTCAAATAATTTTTATAGCTAGTGTAGAGATGCCAATTTTACTGCCAAAATAAGTAAAATATCAACTCACCAATTATCATTACTGATTTTTTATAGTTATTTAAGCCAAAATGTGGGAATCTTGCATGCCACTAAATTAATAGCACATGCAATACAGAAGTGTGTAAAATCAATCAAAAGAGTTTCTTTATAGGGGCCGGAGCAATAGCACAGCAGATAGGGCATTTGCCTTGCACGCAGCCAACCCGGGTTCGATTCCCAGCATCCCATATGGTCCCCCAAGCACCACCAGGAGTGCTTCCTGAGTGCAAAGCCAGGAGTAACCCCTTGGCATCGCTGGGTGTGACCCAAGAAGAAAAAAAAAGAGTTCGTTATAGACAAAGAACCAACCATGATGATATGTCAGTGTTTGTATTGCAAACCATAATGCTCAAAAGTAGAGAGAGAGTAAGAAGGAAGTTGCCTGCCATAGAGATAAAGCTGATGGTAGTGTTAGTGGGGACACTGATGGTGGGAAGTGTACACTGGTGGAGGGATGGGTGTTCAAACATTGTATGACTGAAAATCAATCGGAAAGCTTTATAACTATCTCATGATGATTTAATAAAAAAAATTAAAGTTTATTGTGTTGTTTACTTTAGAATAATGATTTATTTATCCAGGGAAGCACATGGTTAAGTAGTTATCTTCTGTATTCACAGACATAAAATGATATTATGTTTATGAAGAATCCCATCTGAAGTTCTCAAAACTATATTCACTTATTATCATAAAAAATAGCTAACTAGTTAACACCCTAAAAAGTAGAGAGTTGCAGTTTTTGCTATCTTATAAATTTAGGGAAGAAATTTTTACCACTGTTCATCATATACCATCCAGACTCTATACCTTTTAGGATATTAACTAATTCAATATTATAGCATTTATAATATTTACTAATTTATAATATTTACTAGTATTATAAACGCTACAATATTTATAATATACTTGTAATGCATCTGTGAAAAAACATATATGTACATATATAAGATATATTACTCAGTTAATTTACTCAGTTAAATTACACATAACAAATTGACACTGACCATCAAGAATTAAGAACTTATTTCCACGAGAATTAAGAACTTATTTCCATTCCTTATTACCCTAGGACACATGTGTCTCTCTCTTGTTCCCTTGGATTTTTCACCTATCATCCATGATCAAACTGTCAGCTTCCTATTTTCTATAGATCCATTTAATGTCACATAATGCTGAAGAATCACCGAGTTGAGTCTTGTGTAAATTTCTAATTTATAAAATTATAAGACATAGTTTTTGCTTTAAGTCATTAAATGTTGTGATTGCTTGAGTAATATAATAAATAATCCCTCAAAGTATGAATATGCATGCACATGCAGTTAAATGAATAAATGCATACATAGTTATACCATTCTTTTCCCCAAGCATTAATAAAGAACCATCAATAGTGTTCTCTCTTAGAGATAGACACAAAGTTAATGAAGACTTTTACTTCATAATATAACTATATTTAATATTAGAAATTGTGTTTAGTTTTATTAGTTTTAAAATAAGATGTTCTATATGGTTTTTCATGTTTTATGTGAGAGGAAATAAATGCATTGGTGTAATTTAAGACTATTTGCTTCTAATATTTAATTGTAGTTAAAAATGAAAACAAATGCAGCTAGGAATATAGCTCAAAACACTAGTGAGTCTGCTTCCCATGCCAGAGGCCCATGTTTGAACACTGGCATTTCTCAACCTGCTGCCAGGGATGGCCCCCAAACAAAATGAAATGAAATAAAGTCAAACTATTAAATATTTTTTAAAAAATTAAATTATTCCATAGGATTGAATGAAAAAGGAGAAGACATACTTTCTAACCACACAACCAAAATATTTTTTCCTTAATTTGTTCAAGGAATTATTTTTCTGAAATTCCATCCTCCTGCATTTAGGTATATTTTAGAATATCTGTAATACTTTAGCTTTATTCTAATTCTTTTTCCCATGATCCATTTTGTCTTCTATGCTTTGAAATCATCACTCTCCACTTTGCAGTCCTCAGTCACTATATTCTTGCAGTAAGATACAGTATACTACAAATCTAATATACTAACATCTAAACTACTAATAAATATTCTCAAGAAAGGAAGAGTTAAGGGTCCAGGAATATTGCTCAGTGGTAGAGCACTTGCCTTGCATTTGTTATACCTTGGGTTCAATTTCTGGTACCACCAAAAAAAAAAAAAAAGAAGAAGAAGAAGAAGAAGAAAAAGAAATAAAGACAAGAAAAGAAGTATTGAAAGGTCACATGCTCTCTTTGTCTTGGGAAGTGTAACTGATGATATCAAATTCGTATATTTAGGCATTGCAGCACACAATAGGAAAGCCCTTTCGATCTCTATTCAAGTTATTCAAAGAAATAACCCCAAATGCCCTCCCTCAGATGGAAAGTATCAGCCATTTTCAAACACATTGCACTTTATTTGAAGTCTGAAGGAATTGTATATAAAACTGACTCTAAATTTATAACAGCAAGTACATTATAGTCTTTCCCTCAAATGAAAAAAAAAAAGAAAATATCGCTGGAAATATGTCTGTCAATGGTTCCATAGAAGCAGATGACGCAGTGAAATATGTCAGCCAAATACTTATTAAGTTTGATTAGGGAGGCAGTCCTGTATAAAGGAGAAAAAAGAAAGGAGAAAAAAGAAAAATAGATTGACAAAAGAGAAAAATGAAACTGTTAGTTATGCTCAAAATTTTTTCCAACACCATGGGGAATTCTGGAGTTTCCATGGCATAAAACTGCCCCATAATAGCTGGAGATTTGGGTCTTCTGCATAGCTGCAATAGAATTGTATTTGGGCCACTTTGGCAGGGTTTGTCCTCAGATGTTAGAGCTTTCTGACTTTGGAACATTTAAAAAGTTTTGAGAGCTGAAAGCTGAATGCTAACAGCATTCTCAGTATCTGGGCAACAATTTCTTTCTTTAAAAAATCTGGAACGTGCGTTCTTGTGCCCATCACATCTTTTTTCAAAATCAAGCAACTATTCTGCACCAGATTCTTATGTACTCTGAGGTGACTGACTTTTCAAGTTCTCCTTTATTCTTAAAGATTCTTAGCTTTCTCCATTTTTCTGATGGCTCATACTACAGTATTTTTGATAGGGTTGGGGTGTAGCCTTGAATCTGGACCATCCCCAGTGGTGCTCATGCTTAATACATGCTCTTGGGTCATTGCTGGTGATGTTCTAGAAGTGGCTGCATGCAAGGCAAAAATGCTCTAGCAGTTATACATTTATCTGCCCCCACACCAGAGATGTTTAAATGTGTAATAAAGACGGTAAATTAGAATGACACACATTTGTGTCATGTTGGATAACATTGAGTTTTCGTTGCTCCTCCCACAGGGAATTTAGGATTATTGAGATACTCCCACAACAGTGCCCCTGAGGCACACCCAGTTCCATTAAGTACTAATAATCCTATATTGCTTTTCTCTTTCCTTTTTGTCACCTGCATGGTTTAGCAGTGTCCTTTTGTATAGACACAGGAAGACAGTTCACACTATGCTTTTAACATGTAATTGATTCCAAAATAATATTTACTTCTGAGCATCAATATTTACTTGCCTTAAACCTCAGTTGCCCTTAGTTCCTAGCACTCCAAAAGCAGAGTCCTGACGAAGGGCCTGGATGGACCCAGGCAAACTGGAAGTTACCCTGGCATCAAAAGGGAACAGGCTAAGTGCCATCAGAAGTATAATAAGTTAAGAGCACGGTCATGGACAAACTCTGACATGACCCAAAAAGAAGTAACTGAATAAGGACCCTGCTGGGGGAAAGACTAACCTGGCCTGAGGACCGTGGTCTGGGATATATAGTGAGATGTCCTTAGGAAGAGCCAACCTTTAAGCTTAATGTATCTCTTACTGTGTTCATACAAAATGAGTAGACATATTATAATAAGTAAATTTACTATAATTGTTTAAATGGATTACTGGCTGAGGAAAGGAGAAAGCAATACACCCTGGATGAAATCCCTCCCTTGAGTGGATCTCCTAGTCATCTGTAGTGCTGAACACTCAGATAAGATTTTGTCCTTGAGTTAATCTCCTAGAACGTCCCCTGAAGGAGTGGCCTTATCTCTGTTTGTTGTTATGGCAACGTTTAACCCCACCTATGTGTATCCCAGACATTCACTATTTATGTATAACTATGCTGTAAGGGGAAAGAGGGGACTAGAAAGAGGACTAGACAACTAGGAGAGGACTTTGTGGTCTATGAGGAAATGAGGATGACGGAACTACAATGACTGGGACTATGACCAAAACTACGACTATGATTGTGCTCTAAGGGAGAGATCAGACTACACTGGGAGGAGAGAAAAATAAATCAACTACCAATCAGCCTGAGGCCCTGTTTCTCCATTTCCCCATTCTTTTCTGTGTGGGCTGGCCAGGGGAATAGTTCTCAGCCACTGAGTGTGTGTGCCTCCACAATTTTCTCTTGAAGCTCACAGTGTAACACATTTATATTAGTAAATATTTACATACATCAACTCTTGGACAATAATGACATGGTAACTTTTTATAATCCAATGTTTAAAACAGAAAACTTGTGGTTCAAATGTCAAGGAATTTGCTTATTCGTCTTTGTTACAGATTGAAGCAAGGTTGTTTATTATTTCAAATACAGAACTGCTTATTATTTCAAATTTCACTATCACAGAAGCAAAATATCATGGCAAAAAATGCTATATACCTCAGACTCAGAACAATTCTGCTTAAATACAAGCTTCTTCATGTATTAGACATGTAAACTTAGACTGCCTAAACATTATAGGACTCAATTATTCACACATAAAGTCATAATAGAAGCAATATAATTTTAAAGTTATAATGTATATTATTTTACAACAATTTTAAGGAATATGACACAGTACATAACATCACAAGAATTAAGAAATTAAGGGCAAAGTGACTACAGTGGGTAGGGTCCTGGCCTTTTACATAGCTGACTCAGGTTTAATCCTTGTCACCACATGTGGCTTCCCCAAGCCATTCCGGGAGTGATCCCTGATCATAGAGACAGGAATAAACCCTGAGCACTTTCAGGTATATATAAAAAAATAAACAAAAAAGGAATTAACCAATTAAAATTTAATGTTTTTATTTAAAAAAATGTATTGAAATGACACTTTTTCGCTAAATCTTCAAATTACCAGTATTGATTTGATAACATAAATGATGCATTCTCAAAATTCTAAACTTCAGTTATACAGAGATGTATTGTTTAGAGTATCAATTATATTTTTATTCTAAATTTAATGCATAATAAACCTTAATTAGCACGTATGCTATGCAGCAATACCACTGATATTTTAAAAAATACTTATGTTATTAGTGGATTCTTTATAAACAAATATTTTGGTAATATATGTTGTCATAACTTTTTTGTATTTGTTTGCATAATTCAGTATATTTTATGAACAATATTAATCCTGTTACACTAACAGTGTTCCCCAGAAGAGAATAATTGTTAAGTTGAAAATCACTCTGAATGATAGTATTACCTAAACAAGTGTACATAATACATTAGAGACATCACAGAATCCATAGAACTGAAGTCAATATCTGGTTTCAATACATGGGAATTCCAGAGTCTTCATGGATGTTGAAAAGTTATTCAACTTTGCACAAATTACATGTCATTTTGGCCTGTGTCTTTTGTAAGATCCATATTTAGAAGCATGGAATAGAATTTCTGTGATCCTATCCATATTTAAAATATGAAATTCTGGCTGAAAAGATAGTATAGGAGGTACATACACCTTACATGCGTCAACATCAGTTTGATCCCTGGACTCACATCATATAGTCCTTAGTACTAACAGGAGTAACCCCTGAAGAGTAGATCCAGGAGTAAACATTGAGCAATGCTGGGTGCTCAATGAAATAATAATAAAATCTAAGATACTTAAATATATATCTTACAGTTCTTTTAGATGAGGGGAGAAAGAAAGGAAAGAATTGAGGACATTTTTGAGTACTCAAGTCTAGAAAAAATCTGTGCTCTCATAAAAGAAAAATTTAATACAAACCCTCAGCTGTCTTTATTTTCGTGATGTTCATATAGAGACACACTTCTTCATTGACCTGAAAGCACCTTCCATCAAACCTTGTCAACTTTTCAGTCATAAGAGTATTGAACCAGAAATATTTGTTTAGGCATAAATCAAGTCTGTAGATTTAATGACCAAAGTAAAGAGTGGGAGAGGGATAGGGAAAGAGCAGAAGGAATTGGGGAGAAGGATTCAGTGGATTGAAGGAAATGGGGATGGACTCATTGGAAAAGCAAAAAAAAAAAAGTTTTTGTGACGGGACAAGCAAAACACAAATCCAGAATGCTTTGCTTAAAAACTTCTTTGCTGATAGTGAGAGCTAAACATGGATATTGTAGAAACCACTGTAGCACTGTAGCACTCCCATTGTTCATCGATTTGGTTGAGTGGGCCCAGTACCATCTCCATTGTGAGACTTGTTGTTATTGTGTTTGGCATATTGAATACATCATGGGTAGATTCCCAGGCTTTGCTCTGCGAGCAAGATGCTCTCAGTAGCTTGCTGGGCTCTCCAAGAGGGGCGGAGAAATCAAACTCGGGTCAGCCAGGTTGGCCACAAGGCAAACGCCCTACCCGCCATGCTATTGCTCCAGCCCATCAGAAACTACAGTTTCCATAAAATAATAGAGATGACTTCACATCTCTTATGGCAAATACCTACAGAATGTTATTGGAACTCCATGTCAGAAAAAGTTATCAATATTTAATCCTGAGAAGTTGTAAGTTGTTCTTTAACTATGTTGATCCTTAGTCTTCAGGTGGTGCAGATAAATGTTAAGAGCTGTTTTTTTTTGGGGGGGGGGGCTAGCATTTGTATTCAAGAAAGATTATTCTTTTAAAAGGTGAATAATTTTTATTTTTCAAAGAATGCCTGTTCCTATGAAGTAAATCTAATTCACCAGTGAAGAAAAACATTGTCTTCAGAGAATGTTATTAGTGTAGATAAAATAAAGAAATGGAGGATTGTAGGACAAATACATTTCATGCTTAAAGTCATGTCTATGTTTATTCTATATATAAATTGTTCCATTGACGGCAGTGATCAAGAATAGAGACTTGAAACGTGCATTCAGACAAACATGTGTGTACATTATACCACCCACATATAGGTATTCATGTAGAATGGAAGAGTGATGACTGATGGTTTGTGATGTCTCATACCAACCCAATTATGATTGATAGCTTTCCATTACCTTTATGCTTATTTTAAATTCCCCTTGATAGAGATTGATTAAAGGCATGGACCTCTATGAACCAATGAAAAATTTATGGATTTAGAAATAACATTAACATGTACCATTTGAGCACTAATCATTTCCTGGCTGTCACTGTTTTCCCCCACACTCTCTCTTAGATTGGTAATATATGTATAATAATCAAAACTGATGCTAGGGATTAAAGCATCAAGATGTTACAGAATAAAGCAACAACAACAACAAAAAGAAATTAGATTTGTATGATTTTAACTATTCTTTAATCTGCTTCTGGGCAACAAAAGTGATTTGTGTCAGCCGTTATTGCATTAAACTTTAATTTTCTTCCACAAGCACAGGATTATATAAAGGAGTATTGGATTGCACTCAGCATGGATTAGCCTAGCACTGTCTCTGCTGCCAAGGAGCAAATGGATTTCCTTCTTTCTTTGATTTATATTTTTATTGCTGTTTTCCCCCTCCTTCTAATTCCCATTACCCTTCTGTTTGCCAGCTCTGAGAGACCCTGTAGGAGCAGCAGAAAGGCAGGCAGAATTATTGGCTTATTGCATATGTTTATGTTCCAAAGCTTCTCAGTCATCTATGGCAGAGGAATAAAGTAGCCTCCAGCTATGGAGATTGCATGCCAGTTTGAAACTATAAAATGAAAACTTTATAAGGTAAAAAAGTCACCTTTTACCTGCTTAAATTTTCCAAGACTAGTTGGGTTTTGCCTCCCTTCTGGTATCCCGAGTGTACTTGCCACCAAATGAAGAAAACAGCTGTTGAAGCTGACCCAAAGTTAAAATCCCAAGGCCCCTATTTGCTCATAAGTCAGTATGCAAAGCAGAGTCACTGAGATTTAGAAGGGAAAAGAGGATTTCTTTGGCCTTCCCACCTTTGCAATAAAGACTTGTTTCTAGAAATTAGGGCAGATAGTATCTTTCCCTCTATTCAGAAGAATAAGAGAATGATCGTTAGTGTTTTGTGTGGAACTACTTGATGGGCTATAGGAACAGAGCCCTAAGACTATAATTGAGCGCACAGTTGACTCAAGCTGAACCAAGTCAAGCAAATCTGACCAGCTGTGGCAAGGAAACAAGACTGGTGATGTGGGAGGTCTGCTCTGCAGATATCTCGGGAATTTTGAAGAAGTAAACAAGCCTACCTGATATCCATGTGAGTTTTGGTCATCCCATAATTGCTGATAATTAATTTTTTATTTTCAAAAGGGTTGGTCTTAAGGAGCTGCTGCACAGCAGATTTTACTTAGCAGTACTTTTCAGGAGGAACCCAGGTGCCAAGCCAACGTCTGATGCTTCTGGCAGTGAGTTGTGTCTGGGATTGATTCTTCAAAGGAATCCACCATGGGTTGACTTAAGCCACACTTGCATATATGAGACCAAGAAAACCTTTTCAAAGATCAGAATAAAGTTTAAGAAAACCATTTATGTCATTACATGAATAATAAGAAGTAAAAACCTAATCAATAGAGCAAAAAAATTTTCCTAAGATTTCAGAGGGTAGAAGACATTCATAAATTCAGTGTCAGATATCTTTGGATACATCACACACTCAAATTTTTTGAACCACAAAAATGTGATTGTAACCTATATTCACTAAGACCACTTTGTACATCTATAAACAGACGAAGTAAAGTTGGATGTATTTCCAAACTGAGTCACTTATCATTTGTCTTTTTAAATTTTAATTATTTTTTATTTTTTAATATCTTAATTATTTTTTAATTGAATCCTCATGAGATACACAATTACAAAGTTGCTCATGATGGGTTTCACTCATAAAATATTTAAACACCTGTCCCTCCTGCTTCTATGACAGTCTGTTCTCTCTCTCTCTCTCTCTCTCTCTCTCTCTCTCTTCTTTTGGACAGTATGGTTGGCAATACGGATACTAAAAGGTATTATATATTCAAAGTAGCTCACATATTATATATCACTAAGTCTTAAGTTATAGTTCAGAGTCATTTATATTAGGTATATTTACATTCTTGAATGATTATATAGAGCAAATGAGTCTCACTGAAGGCATATAAAATTTGGTTTTGATACTAAACACATATTTCTTCTATTTGTCTTAAGCTAATGAGAATTATCACAATCATTTTGTTAAACTCAAAATTTTAATAGACTTCTTTGGTTTTTAAATTAATTTTAATTTCTTAAATAACCCATGGCAACAAATTTATAGAAAATTTTACTCCTCTTGGATGCAATTTTATCCTAATTACTTTTTTTGAATAACTAAATTTTGTGTCATTTCTGTTTCTTCTAATCTATTTTTAGAACAAGTACAGGACTTTCTATTTCTATTAGTAATGTCGACCTGAAAGGAGTTTCTTGTGCATAGGAAAATGATACGAAAGCTTTTATCAGAAAGAAATTTCTAGGCCATGCTACAGGACCTCAAGATCACACAATCTTGGAGTATGATGCTGCCAAAAGGTCAATGTGTACCTGCAGGGTGACTGAATCAGCAGCCTGATGGTGTCTTCAGGCTTCCTGATACCCCAAAATTGTCGCTGTGCCTTTGGCTGGACCCCAACAACTTGGGACCAAGTTTACCAAGAAATTAAACGGCCAAAAGTTGGGTATGTGGGAGCCATGCCCACAAACCACCTTTGGCTCAGCTATATAAGCTCATTTATTGGCCATATTTCAGAGACCCATAGATAAATCTCAAAAGAGACGAAAAGCCACAGTTAATCTTGGACCTGCACATGGCTGAACAGACTACAGTAAATCTGAGGGGAGCAAGTTGGCCTGTGCCTGTCCAAGTAGAGCCCTCAAAGAGCATCTTGCTTCTACAATGCAAATTCACAGCCATACCCCAGGCCTGACTCCATTATCTTAAGACAGACTTCACCAAGCTAAAAACTGCTGAAAATTTGGGTATGCGGGTTCTATGACTGAAATCTCCAGGCTTTCATGGAGTTGGGGTGGGCTACCTCCCCCCACTTCCCAATACACATGGAAGCACTGGCAACCCCCATAAATCAACTCTAGCGCCACCCTGTAAACTCTATTAATGGCCTAGCTTCAGAAATCCATAAATAAACCTCAAAAGAGATCAAAAGCCAGAGACACAGCAGTGAGTCCGGGAGATACCACAGCACCAGAGATCTCTCTGGACTCCACACCAGGCCAATTTCATCCAGGCACCCCAGATGGATTGGGTGCAGTCTCCTCGCCTACTCCAGTGACCAAGGGTTTCTAAAAAGCAAGGCCCAGGTATGCAGGTTGCAGGATTAAATCTCCATGCCACATGGTGGAAAAAGTCCCAGGATGTCCTTCCCTGGCTCCCCGCCTGCTTGTCAGCCTAGTTGTCATACCCACAATGTGCCCCCTGGGGCACCATCTTAGTGCACCAACAGCCCTGATCCAGAGACACCAAGTTGAATCCCAAAATGGATTAGTGCCCTGTATAAAATCTTTAAGGGGAAGCCAGGGAGAGGCTGCAATGGCTCTTCCCCTAGCCGCCTGGTTTTGGGCAACCCCGGGCCACTTGCCCAATGAGGTGGCCAGGGACATGTTGCAGATAGTGAAGGAGACAAGAGCCAAGCTGGTTGGTCGATCAGTTGCCGTTTATTCCATTCTCCCCACGTGCTTGCTCCAGTCTCTCTGAGCCTCCCATTCTAGTCTCTGCTCCTCATTTCCATCTCCTCCTGTTTCTCCCGCTCATCTCTTTGCACTACATCTCACAGCCTGGGCTCTCCCCTTTCTCTCCACATGCCTGCTCCGATATTCTTCTACATTCTTCTCTCTCTTTCCTCCTTGCTAGCCTCTCCATGGTGCACATGCTGCCCTGCTCTAGCTCTCTCCAGCTCTCTTGTCTCACCAACTCCCCAGCACTCTGGGCTGACACTGAACCCAGTCATGTAGCAAAATCGACATAAGAAAGCCCTTCCTGAGGACGCACCATGTTCAAAGGGAACACCACTTAAGAGGTATTCCAAAGTCCTTCCTGACTGCCCCAGGCAAAATACCTCTTATGTGTTTTTCTCCTTTCCTCAGTCCAATAGCTCCATCAACATCTTAATACTAGCTATTTTTGTATAGACACAGTAAGAGATACCATTGAGGCTTGTAGGACAGCTCTCCTGGGAACATCTTGCCACCGACTCAGACTACACTGCTCAGGCCAGATTGATCATTTCTAACCCTAGCAGGGTCCAAATTTAGTTATTACTTTTTGGATCATGACAGCATTTGTTCATGCCCATGCATGAACAAACTTAACTTATAGTTAAGCATTATGGTGCTTTGGCCAGGCCCATCTCGATGCCAGGGTAGCACATAGCTTACGGCTTGCCTGGTTCCATTCAGTCCCTCTTCGGGACCCTGCTTTTGGGGTCACTAGGAAGTGAAGGCAGCTGAGGCTTAGGTGAGAGAACATATGCCCAGGAGGGAAATATCACTGAGAGATACATTACAAAAGCATAGCATATACTGTCTTCTTGTGTCCATACAAAAAAGTACATTGCTATGAATAAACTATGCAAAGGACTTAGGGAAAAGAGAAAAACAACATCTACAAGTCAACAGAGGCCAAAGAAAGAAGTTACAAACAAACACAGAGGAATGGGAGCACTGTGATGGGAGCAACCTAATAAACCTAAACTACCTGAGGCAGGAAGAACAAAACAGTGTCATCCTACAGTGCCCTACATAAATGTCTCTGTAACCCAACCATTTACAATCTAGGATTTCAGAAGTGCATTACCACAGCACCCAAGATATTCAAAATGAGCAATGGAAAATAAATGATGTAGCATCTGCCCCTGACAGGCAGACTTGAATAGTGGTGGGAAAATTCAAGCAAAACATAATGCCCCAAAGTAGAGAGAGAGTATTGGGAAAATTGCCTGCCACGGAGGCAGGATGAAGACTGGGATTGGCAAGGAGGAGCAATAGACTGGGAACATTGGTGGTTTAAAGTTGCATTGGTGGAGGGATGGGTGTTCGATCATTGTACAACTGAATCTCGAACATGAGAACTTTGTAACTGTATTTCACAGTGATTCAAATAAAAAAAAAATGTAATGTGGAGCTCATGTCTAATTCAGTAAAGTAAAAGTAAAGGCCCTCCTGTTGATCATCGATTTGCTCGAGTGGGCCCAGTAACGTCTCCATTGGAGACTTTGTTGTTACTGTGTTTGGCATATCGAATACATCGCGGGGAGCTTGCCAGGCTCTGCTGTGCGGGCGAGATACTCTCGGTAGCCTGCCGGGCTCTCCGAGAGGGGCGGAGGAATCGAACTCGGGTCAGCCATGTTGGCTGCGTGCAAGGCAAATGCCCTACCGCTGTGCTATCGCTCCAGGCCTTGCTATCGCTCCAGCTGGAGCTCCAGCTCTAGCTCCTGTCTAATTCAATCAGCTTTTAATCAATGGCTGAATAAAAACCAGTACTCCTACATTAAAAAAATTGCACAAGTATAAACAAAGTCATAAGAAGTTAGAATTTCTTCTAAATGAAAATTTTGGTCAGGATGTCTAAGCAATAAAAAAGATACCAGGCCCATCTTCCTCTCCCTTTTTTTCTGTCTCTGTCTCTCTATCTCTCTCTGTGTGTATGTGTCTGTTTCTCTCTATATTTGTATTTATAACTACATCTATCTACATATCTCTCTAAATCTACGTATATGCATATATTTTTGTGTTTGTGTATGACTTTAAGAAAACCAGAGGAATGTTGCATTAGTATATTAAAAATAAAAAGTGACAAAAATTTTGGAATGGAAGGAAAATTGTAAAAAAATGGTACTTTTAGCAAGAAGAAAAAGAACCACAGCAATATAGTATCAAAGATATCAAGGACCATCACCATACAAAGGACCTTAATACCTGGAGACTATATTTAAAATGGAGGCGCACACATTAGGTGTGGGGAATGGGAGGTAGATTCTCCAAAGTACGTTGGCTTCTGGAGAGCCAAATTCTAAGATAACCAATATACATCAGAAATGTTGGATGCTATAACCTTAAAATTCAACTAAAGATCAAGGGCAGAGAGAAAAGTATCCTGCACCCTTGTCATTGGGATATCTGAGGCTATTGGTTTTTCCTGCAGTTATAAGCACAGCATGTACAGGGAAGTGTGTGTAACTTGATCGTAAAACTTGATCTTGAATATAGGCAGCTACATTTTGAGACTTTTGGGGAGAACCTGTTAGTGGAATTTATTTGAATGGAACAATGTTCCTTTGTTAATAACTGATAAAAAAGCATCCCTTCTGTTGCTGGCTTCTGTGTTATGCGAAATGTGTATGTTCTATGTTCTGTGCAGACTATTGTTGGGATTACAGTTTTATATGCTTCTTGCATCTAATATCAGTTTAAATATCTTAGTTCCTTGTAATTAAAGATCACATCTTGAGGATAAAGGTTTGTTGGTGTAATTTTCTGGGAAAAAATTGCATTCACAACCTCTACCCTACCTCCTTCCCAAGTTAATGACCACAAGAGAATACTGAGAGATACCTGGAATGGAAGCAATGAGAAGACAGTGCCCACACTTCCTGGAGAGTTCCTGGAGAGTCCCTGCTATCAGGGCTGCTGTATTCTATCCAGGGATCCCAGATCTCTCTTCTCATGCCCATGATGCTACGAAAATCCCAGGTTGCAACAACTGTTGAGAATGAGAATAGTAATTAACACCAGTGGAGTGAGCAAATTCTTCAGCTCAGATGCCATTCTGCAAGTGGAATACCACCATTCCAGACAGTGTTTACTTAGTAGTAAAATCACATTATCCTCGACAAGCAAGCTAGTGTTTTTTTGCATAATACATAGTCTTTTATTTTTATCTTCTTATTTGGGAAGCTTACAGTACTATTAATTATGGCTTCTCATGGACATAGTTCTAGCACCACATGCCTCACTCATGGCCCATCTCCCTCCCCCAAAAGCCGCAATCCCTTTCCCTCTCACCTTTCTCCCACCAGACACAGTTGTGTGGGTCAGTTTCCTATTTATGTTACCTTTGGCTCTTTGTTGCTACCTTGCTGTATATCTCTAAGTCTCACTTACAAAAGAGATTATTATTCTATATTTATCTCTTTCATTCTGACTTTACTCAGCATGATATCCTCTAGTTCTATCCATGTTTCTGAAAACTACATGAATATTTTAGAGCTTCATAGTATTCCATTATGTATATATTCCACAACTTCTTGATCCTTTCACTATAGTTGAGGATTTGGGTTTTCTCCTTATCTTGGCTATTATACTAAGTACAGTGATGAACATTGGTGTATATGTCTTTTCAAGTGAATGTTTTTTGTTCAAGGGATAGATGCCAATAAACAGTATTTCTGGATAATATGGGATCCATTTTGTTGAGAAATCTCAATATTGCTTTCCCTAAGTTTGAATCAGATGACATCCCTGACAACAGTGAATAAGGGTTCCTTTTTCACCACTTCAGGCCACAATTTCAAGTTCAAGAAAGAAAACTGTTCATCTCAGTGCATAAATGTAGTGTTGTTTAAAAAAGTGATGTAGACACAGCACAGAGAAATATACCACAAATGATGCAACAACAACAACAACAAAATCCCAAGAGCTGGTAAATCTAAATACAGCGGAATGAGATAAATTATTTAAAGAA
Source organism: Sorex fumeus (assembly GCF_029834395.1). Taxonomy (NCBI): domain Eukaryota; kingdom Metazoa; phylum Chordata; class Mammalia; order Eulipotyphla; family Soricidae; genus Sorex; species Sorex fumeus. The sequence continues at coordinate 5,754,174 of NW_026606163.1, forward strand.
GACTTCAAAGTAGTTGTAATGATACTGACTGAAATTAGAATGGGTGAAGAAAATTAGAACAATAAGGACAAAGAAAGCATAAGAACATTTCAAAATCAAATAATAGATTCAAGAACATAATAATTGAACTGAAAACACAACAGATGGACTGAACAATGGATAATAAGCAGAAGGCAAAGCACTGGCAAATACCTATAAATCATCAAAAGAAAACGAACATTCAAAAATAGCATGAAAATCTAATGGGATAACATCAAGAGAAAACTAGTCACATTATTGGTCTCTCACAGAAGAAGAGAGCTAGAAAAGGAATGAAATTGTCTTGATAAAATAATATCTGAGAATTTCCCCTACCTGTAGAAGAAAAATAATATCTAGCTCAAGGAAATTCAAATGGTTCCAAATAAAATGACCTTAAAAAGACATGCCCAGAGTTGACATCAGACAGAGCACACTAGAATGCTTTGCCTCTCTTTATCACTAGTGTCACATCCTGTATTTAAGAGATACCAAAGTATAGTAGCAGCAGTAGCCCCAGGGTGAGTAAACCAGGTCCCAAATCACAGTACATGCTGTACCTGCTCTGAAGCACCAGGCAATGCTCCACACACCACATCTGTGTCTAAAAGAGCAGCAGCAGCAGCAAAATTATTGTGCTCCTAGGTCCCTGGCCCACCACAGAGAGTCAGACTGAGCCATGCCCTTGCACTGACAACCACCAAGGACAGAAGTGGCAGTCCCAGGGCAGAAGTTGCCCAGCCCCAGCCAACACCCCTTCCCCAAAAAGATGCAAAGAGAGCCCTGCTGTGCCTATTACCACCTAGGACAGCAGGAACCCTGAGTGAATGAATAGAGTCATGTCTTCTGGTTAAAGAAGCAAGAATTAGGGAATGGCAGGAATGGAGCACCAAGAAAGGTGGAAAAAGGAAGGAATTCAGCTATGCTAACAGAAGTTGAGGAGAGTCCAGGATGATCACAAAAACATCACACCTTTTTACTCTGCATGAATACCTCAGAACAACAGTCATATAGATGGTTAATGATTTGAAAAAAAGTTCTGAAGAGAGAATCAATAAACTTGAAGGTAGCCTGGTAGAAAACAATGAAATACTGACTCAAGGATAAATAAATGAGTTTAAGATGCAGTGAGTCTCTGAAGAATAATTCATGAAGCTGAAAACCAAATTAGTGATGTTGAAGATACAATATACAGCTGCCTCAATTAAAAATGGGGAATAGAAAAGAGAATGAGAAAAGATGGAGAAAATATGAATTATCAATGACAATGCTAGGAGAAAATCTCAGAGTCATAGGAATCATATAGAGAAGAAGAGAAAATATATTTTGTGTTATTATACTATAAACCATTATAAATATACACATACACAAAAGATATTGGAAAAACCTCAAACATTTGCAGAAGAAAAACTTGATTCTCAGTAATCATTTGATTGATGACATACAAAGTGCTGAGGTAAAAATATACATATGGAGACCAAATTATTAAAACATGTGCTTTCAGAACCTGTGGTGTATATCAATAGCAGCACTAGAGTAGCGTTAATAGCTATATAGGTCTACATCATGAAAATTCTTCCCTAAAGTAACATAACAATTTAATGTTATGTCTAAAGAAACTTGAAAAAGAATGATAAACCAGAAGTTAAAAGAAGCAAGGGAATATTAAATATTAGTTGGATATAAATAAAATAAAAATCAAAAATACAATTAAAAGAGCGACAGAACTGAGGCTATTGTTTTTAAGACAAATTAATAAACCTTTAGATGGTCTCAAATAGAAGAGGAAAAACTCAATAAATAGAAACAGATAAAGAGAAATTACAAGAGATAACCAAAAAAAAAAGAAATAGTAATCAATAAATTTCATATTCTAGAAGAAACAAATCTTTGAACAATACAGTTTGCCATGACTGAGTACTGTAACTAGAGAAAAACTAAATTAACCAATCAAACTAAGGAAGTTGAAACTAGTACAAAAATCTTCCATAAACAAAAGTCCAGCAAATAAAACCAATTTGGACACTGACTTCTAGAACTAAAATAGATTCTATAGATTAAAGTCTTTTTCTCGTGAAGACTGACCTAATTTCTGAAGCCAGTTACAAGTAGGGTGTTCACACCACCTGTATTTTTTCCCTGGATGATATATATTAAGGAGATTCTACACCTCCCACACCCTATTAGGTTAGATAATTCATTATATCAGCTCATGGAAATAAGAAAAAAGATTCATTTAGGATTAAATTTTTTCTATAAAATATATATTATAGAACAAAAAAGTGGAAGAGATATACAAGGTAACTTACAATGAAAAAGTGCAAGAGATACACAAGGTAACTTACAATGAAGGGGAGAATATAAAGATTCTAGGACACCTGTGATTATGTCATTTTGCCAGCATGTTGGTTCTTAATCAACTGAGGAGCTCTACAAGCTCACTCCCTGTTCAAAAATTTCTAGGTTGTTTCCTTATGTTTAGGATATAATGGCTACATCACTCACCCATCTCACCAGTATAACTAAAGTCCTGATGCCTGTTCACCCATACTTTCCATTCTATTCTTCTCTCCAACCCTTTATATATTTCCCTTTCTATCCTCCTTTCTAAGGGGTCATCTAGACATTCCCTCTTTGGAAATTCTGTCCAGTACAACCTCTGTAAAAATGTCTAACCTTAGTTTTTCTGTTTTCCTAAAGCTTCTGTATGATTTGGGCCATTAGCACACAAAGGAGAAAAATTTCAAAACTGGATGGATAATATAGGGATTAAGGTATTTAAGGAATCTAGCAGTTGACTAGATCCAGAAGTCACCCCTCAGTGCAGAGTCAGGAATAATATAGTCCTGCACCACTACAGCACACCACAAGATGTGGCCCAATTCACATCCTCAGAAAAAGAGAAAGGTCAAAGGGTTTTAGAAAGCCTGTCCTATGAATTAGGGATAAAGACTGAATGTTTATTTTTAATGCACACGATAACTTACAAAACAGCTATTAGTTTGTCTCTCAATAATCTCAAGCTAGCTTTGATCATTGCAGTTTAGTTTGGGTCATTTGAGCTTGGTATAAGTTGTAGTTTGGTGTTATACCTCATGTTCTTTTCATTTTGATCCCATCAACTTTCCACTGCATATATTTTAGTGTTGATTGATGGACAAAACACAAGAGTGGTGAACATAGATGTGCCATGTTTCTTAAGTTTCTATCTTATAAGTGTTTTATATCACTCACATCCACAATAACCAACCAAAGCAAGATAGTTGGCTAAGTCAAAGGTCAATAATACAGGGCAGAAATGTATGATCTGAATTGAGGTATTAAGGTTGTAGAGAAAGAATTTTTGGCAAATACTGGCCCTGGACCATTTTCTTAAAGAAACTTATTATGAAAAAAATTACCACAAAAGTTATGAGTTAGAGCCAACTAAGTGGGCTATTGTTTCTTGAACCATGCAGTATAACATAACCTCACACACATGTGCGTGTGCATGTGTGTGAATTGTCACAGGGTTTCTTCACAAGTGAAAATTATTGAATCCCCAGGAGTTACACTCATTTAGGATCAGAGACCAGTTTCATATGTTAGTATATTGCATTACAAAGTGGGAACTCATGATACAAACACTTATAAATTTAAATTGCTAGCCATCTACATTGTGTGTATGTATATGGTACATATATAGATATATGTACATGTATCAAAGATATGTAAACACACATATATGTTCATACATACATATATATGCACCTACAGTAATGGAGGGACAGAATACCCCAGTTAACATATGGAATATGTAAATCTACATATGGAATAACTGGTTGAAGTAAAGAGGGGTGGCAAAATCATTCTTGGTCTCATATTATAGGGAAGAGAAGGACAGAGAAGAAAAGAAATCAAGGTGGAAAGAAGAGATAGATGGAAAGTAACAGAGAGCAGGGGTGAAGGGGATTTGGGTACATAGTGATGCATAGCTAAATGTTCAAACCACAACACTGAAAACAAGAGATTTGAACAATAACAACCAAACTTAAAAATGTACCTGTCAATGTGGTAAGTTGGAATAGGGATGATTGGGAGGGAAGTTGGGAACCTTGGTGGAAGAAAGAAGACACTGGTGGTGGAATTGGTGCAGGCATAATATGTCTAAATTCCAACTATGAATAACTTTGTAAATCATGATGATTTCATAAACTTTAAGAAATATACAGATAGAAAAGGAAAAGGTTTTTAATATGTTATTATTAGCTAAATCAATTTTTAGGATAACTCTCTAATTGATTACTCTTTGTGATTCTTGCATATGCCCTTGTGATATATTATTCTTGGCCACATCTGAAGAAACTTTTGGAAAATAGGTTTATCTAAAAACCTAACCTGCTTCCTCAATGTGGAGAGTGAGCACTAGTGGAGGGATGTGTACTCAATCATTGTATAACTGAACCCCAAGTACAAAAATTTGTATGTCTACAACTGTACCTCATGGAGTTTCACTAATAAGTAAAGTAAGTAAGTAAAGGCCCTCCCGTTGATCATCGATTTGCACGAGCGGGCCCAGTAACATCTCCATTGGAGACTTTGTTGTTACTGTGTCTGGCATATCGAAAACTCTCAGTAGTAATAACCTAACTGCCCATCAACAGATGAATTTATAAATAGTGTCATAAACATATATTGGAATTTTGTTCAAACATAAAAATGAATGTTGTTTTATTGCAATGCAGATGAATTTCAAAAGCATGATACATGAAAAAAGATAGTAAAAAAATGACATATTTTATGATTTCTTAGGTAAATCTATAGAAAATAAAAACATTACCAGAAATGACTTCCAGAAATGAAGGAAAGTAGTTAATGAGGAGTGGCTTATTAGTGGCATGTGATTTCCCCTTGAGGTGATAGAAATATTCAAAACAAGACCAAAAATTTAAAAATAAAGGACATTTGATGCAATCCAGCAAATCTACACAAAGATATTTATATAAGGGAAATGAAATATAGATATGTTTGTGTATTCTGTCAAAACTTTCATTGTTGCTGTATTCATTATTGACAAAAGTGAGGAACACATATGTTCATCAACTAGTGAATATATAGACAAACTTGCATATCTATACAATGTAAAATTACTGAGAAATTAAGATATACAAACAGCAAATTTATTGTTGTCAAAATGTTTTGTTTTGTGAAAGAAGCCAGATTCTAAAGATTATATATGGTTTGAGTCTATATATGCAAAATTCTAGGAAAGGTACAACTATAATGGCAAGAAGTAAAACTATCATGACAGAAATTGTTCACTGGTTGACAGAGATTCAAGTTAAAGGGCATACCTTCCTGAAAAGAGATAAAAAATCCTGTAGTAATAGAAATGTCTTGTCTTGCTTTGGTATGAGTTGTATGAGTTGCATGTATGTGTATGTGGTATGTGTGCATATGTGCATGTGTTGTGTGTCTCGCTATGCTAACCCAGGTACTCAAATATGCAAAACTAGTTTTCTACCACTGACCTATCGTCTCCCAAGAACCCATGTATGGTTTTCTTATTTTTAAACTTAAACTTCCAATTCAAACTATTTTTTAATTTTAGATTTAGAAAAGTTCTTCCATTGATGAACAGAAATATTGCCTAGAATCAATGAAACTCTTTTGTTCTCTCTATCTCAGTGCTCATGGGAGAGATTAAGATGAATATGTCCTCTAAAACAAAGAGGGATTGAAGCAAATGATATATTAGCCATAAACTCTCATCTCAGCCCGATCATCTGCTGGTTGTGCTCTTAAATATATTATCTAGTTGTCTAGATAGATGATTTCCATTGAAGAGAGAAATAAAAGGTTAAAAAATATCATTTCCAATCAAACACAAAGTTGTCATGTTTAAAAAAGATAAGTACACTAATATCTAAGAAAAACCTGTAAAAACTTGTACATCCTCAGGTAAATAAAGCATCAAGGAAACTTTTTAACTTTTCTGTCCATAGAAAAGATATGGAATTTGAGCTAGGTTATAAAATCTGGGCTTAAGACAATCAAAGAGAAAGACCCATTATATAATGTCTAGTGATTATTCTCAAAAATAAATCATATATAAATTAGAGTTACATGACCAGGGAAAATGGGTAGGATGGTTTTCTTGTATGCGGCTGACCCAAGTTTGATCTCTGGTACCTCATATGTGCACAAACCTTACCTGCAGCTCACCATGAGTGATCCCTAAATGCAGAACCGTGACTAAAACTTGAGCATCTCGGGCTGTAGACACAAAACAAAACAAAGTTTACAGTTAAATTGACCTTTCCATTGCCAAGTTGAAGTCTATGTTTCTGTCTCTTTGAGAATTCTAGTAGCACTGTAGCACTGTCCTCCCATTGTTCATCGATTTGCTCGAGTGGGCACCAGTAACATTTCAAGTGTGAGACTTGTTGTTACTGCATTTGACATATCGAATACACCACCAATAGCTTGCCAGGCTTTGCTGTGTGGGTGGGATACTCTCAGTAGCTTACCAGGCTCTCCAAGAGGGACGGAAGAATTGAACCCGGGTCGGCCAAGTGCAAGACAAACACCCTACTCGCTGTGCTAATTCTAGTAGTGATGGTAAATAATTCAGGTAGTTGAGGTGCATTTGTTTCTAACAAGTGTAAATTTCTATTCCTATCTCTATTGCCAATGAGCTATGATTTTTCCTCGAATAGTTAAAGAAAATTCTTGGTTCTTATTTTCTTTTTTCTTCCCAGGAAGAAACACAATTTTTAAAGGATAGTAATAACTATTTACTAACCTACAAAGCATGTTAATTTCCAGTATTCAGTGCCCAGAGTTTATATTTGTGAGAGTGCCTACATTTTTCTTTTGTTTCATCTTTTGGACTGCAACACATGGTGCTGTGGGCCTACTCCTGGCTCTGTGTTCGGGAATCAGTCCTGGCAGTGCTGGGGGGGGGGGGGGGCATCTATGGTGCTGGGCATCAAACATGGGAACCTGGGTCAGCCACATGCAAGGCAAGTGCACTAGAGTATATCTCAGCAGGCCCAAGTGTATAAATTTTTAACTAAAATCACATCAGCAAAGAGAGGCATTATGTTTCAGTCTTTTCTTTATTTCCCAAAATGTTACAATCAGGATAAAGTTCTGACATCATTAAGCACATCTTTTCTTTGAAAGATTATTCTCATTTCAGATTTTTCATGTCGAAGCTCCTCTTTCCCCTTTACCATTGACAAAAAGCACCTTTTTTTCGATCCCCCTTTTCCCAATGCAGCACTTAGTACATTGCAGTTTGTGTCAGAAAAGCAGTCTGTCAAAGACTAAATCAGAAAGGATGGAACCCGCTGTTTCCTTCGCATCACAGAGAAAATCCCCTGGAGTGACTTTAAAACAGTGCTCACCTGTCATTTCTAGTTCATCTGCAGAATCCACTTGGGGTTCTTTTCACATTGCCAGGTATTTGTATTTCCTTCCTTGTGCCTTTTATTTTTGGAAAAGAAAAAATCCCAGTGGAACATCAAATCAGGATGTTTTTCAAAAAAAAAAAAGAGAGAAACCATGAAAAGTTAGTGAGGTACAGATAGCAATTGAATAATCAACTGACACTGCACTGCTTTCAAGCTGGCTTAAAACAAAGCATTTTATAAAGCTACATTGAAATTCCAGTATAAACACACTAAGAATCCCTCATTAGGTCTTAATGTCCAGGAGGACTGCACGCTGACCTAACTTGAGGTAACTGAAATAAGACATAGAACACATTCTTCCACATCTTCTGACTTCCTGTTAGTTACTTTAGTTTATGATCATCCAAGGCACCTCAGATCTGAGATTGCTTGCTAGACACATAGTTTGAGGAAGGTAAATCTTAAACTTAGGGTGAATAACTACATTATTTTTTCAGTAGTGCATTTAAATCAGCTTATAGCATCTGAGCATAATTCTTAAGCTTATGCTTAAGTGCTCACTCTAATTTAGACTTCTTTCAGATTTGCTAAGTGATTTCTTCATGCAAATTTTATGATTACCATTAGGCATTTTATAGAAAAATTCTATAGTTATATCACTTGATCACTTGATGTCCCATGACTCATCTATTCACTTGAGCAGGTGCCAGTAACATCTCCATTTCTCCCTGTTGCGTGCTAGTGTAGCCCGATGGCGTCTGCTTGCTCCAGGAACACGAAGAGCCTCAAACTGATCATTAATGGTCTTGACGAAGAAGTCTATCCATCTCGTAGGTGGGCGGCCACATGATCTTTTGATGTCCTGTGGAATCAAGTCAGTAATGCCTCTAGTCCAGCAGTCATCTCCAAATCACATTACATGTCCAGCCCATCTGATTTTCAATGCCTTGGCAAATGAGACAGCATCCCTGATTCTTGATCATCGATGGAGGTCAGAACTCTGGATTCTTTCTCTCATTTGAGTGAAGTGGGATACTCCAAGCACAGCTCTTTTGATTCCTCCTTCGAAGAACCGAATAGCGTTCTCATCCTGTTTTCATAGGGTCCAGGTCTTTGGTCTCTGAGGCGTATGTTAATGCAGGAAGAACAGTGGAATCAAAGAGATGTGCCCAGAGCTGAAGGTTCTTCATCCTCTTAGCTATTTCTTCAACGCTCTTGAACAAGTTCCAAGACATTCTCTCCCTCTTGTGCAACAAAGATGCCAGGTCATTCGTCATGTTGAGTTCTCAAACTAGGTACACATAACTGTTGCATTCGGAGATGTTCATTCCATTAAAAGCAAATGGAACATCAGAAGTGAGTTTGTTTCTCATAAACATTGTCTTTGTGAGATTCAGCTGTAGTCCGACTTTCCCATACTCACGGTCAAAGTCGGCCAGCATTTGTGCTGCTTGGCTAATGTTTGGTGTTATTAGAATGACGTCTTCAGCGAAGCAGAGGTGGTGTGGTTGCCAACTGTCTATCTTCATTCCCATTCCTTCCCATTCCAGTTGTCGCATGACGTTCTCAAGTGTGGCACTGAAGAGTTTCGGTGAAATGGTATCACTAGTTATGTACTGTGTACAAAAAGCTGTGGAGAGGGGACTAACTTCTGACAATCTGGGAGTGTAGAAAGGTCACTATCCTCTTTAGCAGGGAAAAGATTGATAGGGAATATCTTTAAAATGCTGAGTCTTTACTACAACTCACTTTCCAGCCCAGGCCAGACTAAGGTCACAAAATTACCTGCTCTATTTTATTTAAGTTCTCTCATTGAATGCAATCCACATCATTATAAATTAAACTATTTAATGAAAACTATCCCTTTCATTAAAGTGCTTCTATTATTAAGATTTTTTCTATCAGATATAGTTCAGCTCTTTTCTTTATTCATTCAAGAAATATTTATTGGATACCTACTATATGCTAGACACTAAGTCTCAGCTGTCATAGGAATGATATTTCAGGGAGAAGGAACAGATAATATGGCCCCCATAACAAGTTGAAGTCACATATGATTGTGGATTTTATTTGAATTTTCCTGATGATATAGTGATGCACCAATTGATAATTTTTATTTTTTCTTTGAAAAATCGCTCGAGCATTTCAAGTACTTTTTAAAATTAGATTATTAGTATTATGTCTGATACTAATTTTTGCTATTACTTCAAATAGATTTCTTAGAGCCTTTGAATCTCATCCTATATAAGTGCCTCCTATTTTGTGGGTCTCAGTCTTATTTTTTGGTTGTTTGCTATACTGAAAAATTTCAATTTAGTATTATGTCTTAATCTTTCCCTTAATTCTCTGTGTCTTTAGTGCTATATTCAAAAACTATTACCAAGTCTCATCATAAGGAGATCTTCCCTTATCACTTTTTCTATAGTTTTATTGTATGGGTGTTATATTTAAATATTTTATCTAATTTGAATTGGTTTTCATCAATTGTATAAGTCACAAGTCCATTTTTATTGTTTGCATGTAAATGCTCAGTTTTCCAAATTTCATTTATTGAAGGTATTATTCTTTTGCCATTCTTTTCAAAAATTAATCATTTACGAAGTCCAGATACATATATATATGGACTCTCTATACTGTAATATTTACCTGTCTGCCATGTTTATGCCGGTGACATCAGATTCTTGTATACCTTGCTTTGTAATATAGTTTGAAATATATTGAGATAATGTTATTTTTATTTTTAATAACTTTGAACAAGGTTTGTTTTTCTGCCATATTTGGATATCCTGAATATTTTAATATGGTTTAGATTTTTTCCCTTAAGTCTGGCAAGTTTCTTAGCCTAAATATTACATTTCACTGAGGTAAAGGTAAAGACCCTCCCGTTGATCGTCGATTTGCTCGAGCGGGCCCAGTAACGTCTCCATTGGAGACTTTGTTGTTACTGTGTTTGGCATATCGGATACTCTCGGTAGCTTGCCGGGCTCTCCGAGAGGGGCGGAGGAATCGAACTCGGGTTGGCCATGTTGGCCGCTTGTAAGGTGAACGCCCTACCGCTGTGCTATCACTCCTAAGAGAAGCAAGCAAGCTGTACCAGGAAAAGACCTTCTATTTCTTCTTTTAATTCTTTTTCTTTTTAAAGCAACATTTTTTCTTTTTTAAAATAAATTTACTTAGAAATATATAAGGGGAGAGAGATAGAAGAATACTTGTTCATGAGAGAATAGGGACTGCCCTAGTGAAAAAAGCCTTGAATGACTTTTGGGAGAAGGTTCCATACAATTTCTCCAAATGGTCCCTGCCTGGAGTTCTCCACGTGTATAAAAGTTAATCTGAGCATTGTCTCAGAGAACTCCTTGCACTGTTGATGCTCCTTTCATGATCTCATCTCTACATTTAGATCCTTCTGTAGGCTCTCCTTCCCTGAGGGCTCCATCCTGATTTGTTGGGGCTTTGAGTTCTGTATCTGGCCGGTGCCTCCATCTCCAGAGAGAACAGGTCTTGCATCTCAAAGGATGTCGTGTTCATGCACTTGGGTTACTTCTGTGCTAGGCAATTTTTTGTTTTATGATTTCCTAAAAGCTTCTTGTCAAGTCTCTTTCATCTGTTGGCAACATTTGCCTCCCTAGAAATTCTAGCCCCTGGAATCTTTAAGAGAAACATGGGTGAAGGTCTGTCTTCTGTAACTTCTTTATGTTGACAAATGTGCATATACCTTTCTTATGTAAGAAAGTTAAATCTCAGGCTAATTTAGTATTAAACAGGGACCAAGACAATGATTTAGATTTGGATTTCAAATTTGTCTGTCTTAAAGAAAAATGAAATTGAACAACTTAAAAAAATTAGGCCCTGGAGGAGAAAAGTTTTCTGTGTCCCAAGAAGACCAGAGTGTTTAAGGAGACTAGAAAGTAATAACCACTGCATAAATTGTTATTTCTTTATTTTGCATGCTGAATCAAGTATTGTTTTCTGCTTTTTCTAGATACCTATAAAAATATGTCCAAAGTTAACAGATATATAACTAAATTTTTTGTATTGGGTTTTGTTCAAGAGAAGTTGTCTTCAATGGGTTCACAGCAACAGCTCGGTTCATAGTCTGTCAGAGTCCAATCACTGGCTGACTTAGATGGAGCTAGTTTTAATCTGGAGATATAAACCCAGCTAGGAATCCCATTAAACTTAACGCAGTAGGGGTGCTAAAGATACCTTGAAAAGGTTCCTTCCATTTAGGACACATCAAAAGGGATCTAATTTTCCAAGTTTTTAGTAATACCCAGCTGAATTTTGTTAGGGATACAATGAACTAAAGGTGAGCCCAGTAGGATGACTGAAGAGGCAAACACTCTAGTATCTACCTCCCACATTTTGGTTCACTATGCACAGACAATAATATATATATATATATATATATATATATATATATATATAGTAAAAACAAAGCAAGGAAGGAAATGAGTGATTTCTCTTTCACCAAAGTCTTAGCAAGTACATGTAGTTAGCAAGTATATGTAAATGAGTCATCTAATAGCATAGAAAAATAGGCTTTTCAGGACCAGAAAAATATAGCAGTAAGGCACTTGAAGCCTATCTAAATTCAATCCCTTGCACCATAAATAATCCCTTAGCCCCACCAGGAGTGATTCCTGAGTACAGAGCCAGGTGTAATCCCTGAGCCCAAGCCAGATGTTGGGAAAACAAAAAAGGAAGGAAGGAAGGAAGGAAAGAAGGAAGGAAAGAAGGAAGGAAGGAGGAAGGAAGGATGATATTTTCACTCCAAAAGCAGTAAAAGTTCTAATATTTAAAGCAAGCATAAGCATGTTTCCTTATCTTCCTATTTATCCTTCTGTTTTAAATTTAAGAATAAAACTAGCAATTTAAAAAGAAGCATAGAATTAAGACTTGGTATGAGTTGAAGCAGAAATTTCCTTGTTCTGATCAGTTGCTGACAGATGGAACAAGCATCTAATTAACTTTGTACATGTGACTGTCAAATATTTTCCAAAATAGGTATAGACAGAGCCATGTAGAATTAGATTATCTCCTGAGGAAGGTTTTGGCCAGATGCAACGGTTCTAGTACACATTCACTCATGCCATTGGGTCGGAACTTCACCAGCTCCCTAACAGGGAGGATATTTAATTAGTACAAAAATCATTGAATATAATCTGAAAGTTATGAAAAATATTTATACATAAATTCTCTATTAGTTAAGTGCACCTAAACTATTTCATAATATCAGCATAGTTTTTCATATAGCCTTTTGCAATTCTTCTGAGTTTCCAATTAATAAATATGTATTATTAAGTGGAAATCTGCCTTGGATAAATGACTACTATATTGATAATTGTTTTGCTACCCTAATTATTACAAGGTCCAAAGGAATTAACATATCAGAGTGGAGATCTGATTTTGTCTAGTATACTAGAATCAATCCTCACTTTCTAAGAATATCCAGTACATAAATGATATATTAGAAAGGCAAAGTCTCTGGCTTGACTGAATGAAGCAGTGAATTATTGAACTCAGTACATGTGGTGAGTCCAGAAACTTCATTCAGAACTCTGAAATGTCTACAGTTACAGGGTAGAGTAGAAACTTGTAACTTGGGTTTCAAAAAATATTTATAATTTTCTTCTATATTGAAGAAAGGGATGAAGAGTCACAGCCGTCAGTGTCAAGTTTTACTCCTCTTCCTCTACTTAGGACTTACTCCTGATTTGGTGCTCAGGAATCACTTCTGGCAGGGCCTGGAATCCAACAAGAGGTCTACCACATACAAAAAAAAGCACCTTAACTATTTTGTTTGTTTGATTGTTTTGGGACCATTCCCAGAGGTGTCCAGGGATCACTTCTTACTCTGCATTAAGGAATACTACTTACTTTGCACTACTCAGGGAAACATATGGGGTCTGTAATCAAACCTGAGTAGATCACATGTAAGCCAAAGATCCTACATTCTGTTCTATCTCTATGGCCCTAGAAGCACATTAATTTTTGTACTATCTTTCAAATCCCAATTTTTTTCTATTAACCCTAGAGTTAAGTCGGAGCTACACTGATAATATTCAGAAAGCATTATGATAATCAATGTTATTAATTTGCTCTTTTGCTGTGGTAAGCAGTACCTATAGCCAGTTTACAATGTACTCTGAAAATGTATTTTTATGCTTTTAATTGAGCATATATAAGCCTACAAATGTTTTAAGTTACAACAGTATTGGAAACTACAGTTTATATGCAAATAAATTCCTCCCACTTTTAAACTAGTCTCTCAAAACCAAGGCAAAACTGTAATCCTGTTCGACTGCTTATTGTCAGTTATCCTTTACTGGTCTTTATGTAGGCATTAGATGACATTTATTATTACTTTATTTAAGTATCTAAATGATGATAGTAAAGCAGGCAGAAAAATTAAGGGATTCTATTGGGGCCAGGGTAGTGAGTACACTATTCTCTGCAATTGATTGTTGGTAAAGAGGTAACAGAAAAATCTTCCAAGTTTGCTGTTTACATGAGACCAACGTAATTTTTAAAGTGGTTCACAAAGAGTTCTAGTTTATAAACAGCTGAAACTCTCCAAAGTTGGCAGTTGATATAAGATAAAATATATGGGACTCTCTTTTGATTACCATTGCCAAAAGGAAAAAAAAAGAAGATAAGCAAATCTGGAGTGAATCTTACCTGGAAACCAATGCTTGTATAAACCCATAAGAAGTGTAGAACAAGATAAGGAATAAGATCAGATTCACTCTGGTGAACAGCATGGTGATCCATACTACAGATTTTAGTACAAACTGCCAGTGTTTGTTGTACTGCAAAGATATTTGAACTGAGTAACAATATTCAGACATCACATATGAAAATCAGGTATTTTTCTGACCTTCTGAAAGTCCTCTAGGGAGCCAAATCTAGAGTTATTTCCAATTTAAGAAGCTCAAGGCATTAGATCAACTTCATAAAGTAATTACAAAAAGTTTTCCATGTTATTTTTCTACTTATTGAGTTATTACTTAAAATTTAACAGATACTATTTCAACTTGTCACAATAAAATATTCATTTATTTTACTATTTTTAGAATCACACTAATGTATGATTATGTTTGTTTGAATGTGTATAAATGTATGAATACTGAATGTGTAATATGTTCACAGGTATAGATGCACATATTTATAAATGGACATTACTCACACAGAAATATTCACAACTATTTACATATGATTTTGTTTTATCATAGCTCATTGTACAAAGCCATAAACTTGGAACATAATGTGACTAATTTTGCCTGTGTAGAAACAAACATATTTTACTTTAATGTAGTCATTTTAATTTTTAAAAATCAAATAAACTAAATTCATGATCCCAATAATTCATTAAGAATACTAGTGATATAAACCAAAAATAGAGAAATGTACAGAAAAAAACCCAGAAGAGCTACACTTTAAATAAATATAAAAATATAACAAATAATCTTTTCAAATATTCAGAGTTTGGGAACTGTAATTTTATTTCTTTAAAAAATGATCAATCGTGGAGCCCCTTCCTGTTCGTCCCCAATGCTGGGTCTGATTTTCATCCTCTCCCAGGTCAGTAAATATTCGAACCCAGGTCTGTACCCCCCCCACGAGGTCAGCAGTGGGCGGAGCCTCTGCAGTAGTGGGCGGGGTCTCACGGGAGTGGGTGTGGCCTGTTTTCAGGTCGCAGGTAAATTACCTATACCTATTACCCAGCAATAAACATATGATCATATCAATAGTTGCAGAGAAAACATTTGACAGATTCAGCAACCATTTATGATGAAAACCCTCGCCAAAATGGGGATAGAAGGAACTTTCCTCAATAAAGTTAAAGCCATCTACCACAAGCCTATGGCAAGCATCATCCTCAATGGGGAAAAGTAAGAGCCTTCGCTCTAAGATCAGGAATAAGACAAGGATGCTCACTCTCTCCACTGCTGTTCAATATAGTAGTGGAATACAAGTTACATGTCCTCCAAGGATCTGACCTTACAAAGTAACAGATTCTGATTAAGGGAAAAGCTGATTAACTGATTGGGGAAGAGAGCATAGAAGTGTTTTGTTTCTCTGTAACCGAAACTTGTATTGTAAGTTAATTTTGCCTTTTTTTCTTTTCTTATGTCTTTTGAATGACATTTAATGAAATGTCCTTTTTGTATAGATACAGGAAGACAGTTAATATTATGCTTTGTAACTTAGTATTTAATTGGCTTTGAATATTATTCATTCCTGGGCATCTGCTTTCTTGACTTTAGCCTCAGTTGCCCTTAGTTCCTAGCACCACAAAAGCAGGATCCTGATGATGGACTGAATGGATCCAGGCAAGCTGTGAGCTACCCTGGCAATGAAATGGCTCAGGCCAAAGTGTCACGATTCTTAACTATAAGTTAAGAGTTTGATTATAGACAAATGCTTTCATGATCCAAAAGACTATGACCCTGCTAGGGATAGGAAAGACTATCTGCCCTAGCACTGTAGTCTGAGATCGAGATGGCCCTAGGAGAGCAATTCCATAAGCTTAAAGTATTTCTTACTGTGTCCATACAAAATGATTTATATTATGTATGCTTATATGTTTATTGGATAAGAAGAGGAGAAACATACCCAGGGGATTCTGTTCTAGGGTAGGTTGATCTGGCTAAATGAGAATCTGTCCTAGAAGTGGCTTTCCCAGAGGGAAAGAACTCTGCCCCTATTGATTGTGACCACACTTATATGTAATTGTTACCCCATCCTGTTGGAGCTGGACTGAACTGTCAGGGTGAGCCCATGTAGACTGCACTGCACAATGGGCAGGAACATAGGGATCCATGAAAATGGGCAAGATTTCTCCTGTGTCCTGACTAGTTTGGATGAGGCTGAACGATTTTCCCCTTCAAACTGCCTTCAGTAAATAATATCAGTATATTGTAAGGGGCAGTTTTCCTTTTCTCACAGAATCCTGGCTGGTCTTTGACATGTAGATCTCAGGTGCTAGCCAGGCCTGATCTTTGGGATGTAGATTCCAAACTCCAGGGAACTAGTCTTCAAGGTGGGAATCCAAGTGCTTGTAGCCCAAGAAAGGTTTCAGTTTCGGTTTTGTATCTTGTTTCAGGAGGCCAAAATTACAGGTCTGAAGATACAAAAAAATAATGTAGGTTTTGCTGTCTCAATGTTCTCTCTGTAACTCCTTTTGATGATGTCACTGTATCTTGCCCTTTAGAGATATCATGATCAATAAAAGATTTTGGGGTTTCTATGGGGAACACAGGTCTGACATTAGGTTATTTTTCACTTTCTTGTTGTTTAGGACACACATGCTGAGGGCTTACTTCTGGCTCTCTTGGACAAGTATCATTCCTAATCACTGCCTGGCAGTACTCAGACAAATTTATTCAGTGCCTATGTGTGAACCTGAGTTGGCCTTGTGAAAGACAAGCACCTTAACTATCGTACTATCTCTCAGCCCTCTACTTATCTTTTCACCAATATCAAAATTTCAACAGATAATGAAGTAGCAGATAAAAATATGCAAAGATTTATAATCAGAGGGTGCAAAAGTTCTTCTATGGTCAAATATCTGGAAATTAACCGAGATAGTTTGCACAATGCATGCAGTAGCACAGTATGTTTTGTATATTCTTTGACCCTTCGGATAGCATCACTACAGGGAAGTACACTATTGGACTTGGACACTATTTCTTGCATAAAGAGTCTATCAGTAGCCTCCCTAATGTTTAAAAATGAAATATCTATGTTAAATTACTCATTTTCCTTTGCCTTGTACTTTTTTTTTGTCATTTGATGTCAGTTTTTCTTTTTTATTTTTATTTATTTATTTATTTATTGAATCACTGTGGGAAAGGTTACAAAGCTTTCAGGTTTAGGTCTCAGTCATGAAAATATCAA
Organism: Sorex fumeus; assembly: GCF_029834395.1. Taxonomy (NCBI): domain Eukaryota; kingdom Metazoa; phylum Chordata; class Mammalia; order Eulipotyphla; family Soricidae; genus Sorex; species Sorex fumeus. The sequence goes on from NW_026606163.1 coordinate 5,771,492, forward strand.
ACACATTTCCCTTTACCAATACTTATTTTTTACCATGAAGAACCCCAATAAAACCCCACCCCCCACCCCTCCCAGTCCCTGTGAGGCAGATGAATTCTAGTTAACACTCTATCTGCTTTGATTAGATTCATTGTTTCAATAAAAGATTCACCACTATTATTTAGAGTTTACCCCCCCCCCCCCCAAATCAGACATGCTGAAAAAGCATTATTAAGTGATTTGCTTTCTACAGCTGGGTTCAAGAATTAAATGTTGGTTTTGGATTTCTGCTGTTTTACTTATTGACCCTGGAAGTATTTCTACTGAAAGTCACATAGTTAAGAAATTGGTTTCTGTGCTCTGGAGTCGTGGCCATTCCGGAGAGCCGCTCGTGGGGAGCAACTGGTGGCCTCGGTAGGGCGTGAAGGGCGGACCAAAACGCCCCCCTTCCCATGAGGTTTTAGTCACCCCCACACCCCTGGCTCATACCTGCTGTCCACAAGGCTCCCATACAGCCGCCATCTTTCTTTCCAGAGAGGAGAGGGCGAATGGAGCAACACCCTTTCCCTTCCAGACAGACATGATGGCCTGGATAAACGCATAGTCCGTTCACTTTTCTGCTCCAAGCTGCTGGGTTCTGCATTAAGTCCTTGTGCTTCTGGGGCCGTGGCTGTGCTGGAGAGCCGCTCGCGGGGGGGCAACTGGTGACCTAGGTAGGGCGTGAAGGACGGACTGGAACGCCCCCCTTCCCATGAGGTTTTAGTCGCCCCCACACCCCCCGGCTCATACCTGCTGTCCACAAGGCTCCCATGTGGCCGCCATCTTTCTTTCCAGAGGGAGGAGGGCGGAAGGGAGCAACACCCTTTCCCCTCCGGGCAGACATGATGGCCTGGATTAACGCATAGTCCTTTCACTTTTCTGCTCCAAGCTGCTGGGTTCTGCATTAAGACCTTGTGCTTCTGGGGCTTTGGCCGTGCTGGAGAGCCACTCGTGGGGGGCAACTGGTGACCTCGGTGGGGCGTGAAGGGCGGACCAAAACGCCCCCCTTCCCATGAGGTTTTAGTCGCCCCCACACCCCCGGCTCATACCTGCTGTCCACAAGGCTCCCATGCGGCCGACATCCTTCTTTCCAGAGCAGAGAGGGCGAATGGGGCAACACCCTTTCCCCTCCGGGCAGACATGATGGCCTGGATTAACGCATAGTCCGTTCACTTTTCTGCTCCAAGCTGCTGGGTTCTGCATTAAGTCCTTGTGTTTCTGGGGCTGTGGCTGTGCTCCAAACTTAACTCTGATTTTCAGGGAGAAACGTTGGGTGGTTTACTTCCCATTGATCACTTTGTATATAGAGAGATGTCGAGCGGCCGCATAAGCAGCTGCGCGGTTTTGAGGAAAAGTCCTAGTTCCCGCATACTCGAGCTGTATTTGTAGAGGCTTCTCGTCACCGGTGTTCCATCTTGGGGAGGCGGGATGCGGTACCTACCCCATCTGGGACTTCCCGATGATCTCGGCTCTTTTTGGAACCTGTTTTTTTTTTCCTCCGGGAGCTGTGGATCCAGCCCTCCTTGTGGCCCTTCTCTTCGGCTGTATGCTGCCTTGTACTTTTTATTCTTTTGAGTTTCTCTAGTCTTCATCTTTGTTTTAAAGTCTCTTCATTTTCCTTAAATGTTTGTTTTTTTTAAAAAAATATTTATTTTTTTAATGGAATTACCATGAGACACAGTTACAAAGCTTTCATGATTTGAGTTTTAGGTATACAATAATCAAACACCCATCTCTCCACCAATGTACATTTTCTACCACCAATATTCGAGGCATTCCTCCCATCACCTCACCCAACCCTCTGCCTCTATGGCAGGCACTTTCCTTTTTACTCTCTTTCTACTTTTGGGCATTATGGTTTGCAATACCAAAACTAAGAGGCCATCATGTTTGGTCCTTTATCTACTTTCCGCATACATCTCCCATCTGAGGGATTTTTGTTATTTAAAAAATGTTTATGAATAATGAACAAAAACTCTAATAAGTTAGAGATTAATTTGATATTATACAATTTATTTCCCAACTGTGTTAACACAGACATAACTGAAAACTTTGTTGAACATGTTTCTCACCAATTAAATGGAGATGCAAAGTCTATCTGTTAGGGTACTTTTGAATATTTGATGACCCACTAAAAGAGTATCAAAATTTAGTATCAAAGTAGTGTATCAAAATAATATTCAAATATGTAAATGGTCTTTAAAATATAAATGTACTTTTCCTTATTCTAATTATATAATATGTTATATGTTATACATGTTACATCATATATATATATATATATATATATATATATATATATATAGAACCTCTTGTCCCCACACCAGGCTGTCTTCACCGGGGCCCCTGAGAGGGAGCAGGTAGAGTCTCCCTCCCTGCCTCAAGAAGAGCCCTGGAAGCCGAAAACCTCCAGAACCCAGCCACAGACATGCTCAAGGCCACTCTCCACATGCTTGCACGAGCCTCACGCATGAAAGAACTGACAGAGGAATCCAAGTATTTGGGACCCGTGACTGAAATATCCAGCCCTGCTTGGATCAGGACTGGGCCTCCTCCACCCAGAAATCCAGTTTTCCAATAGCTGGGCAGTCACACCCACAAACTCCCCCCAGCGCCATGTAATCTCATCAATGGCTAAGCTCCAAAGACTATAAAACAAAGCTCCTGAGAGAGAGCAATTCAGTATTTTCTCTCAGAGAGCTCGGCAAGCTACCAAGGGTATCCCGCCCACATGGTAGAGCCTGGCAAGATACCCGTGACATAGTCGATATGCCAAAAACAGTAACAATTAGGGGCCTCATCCCACTGACCCAGAAAGAGCCTCCAATATGACAGCGTTGAAAAGGACGAGTAAGGAGAGGTTGCTAAAATCTCAGAACTGGGACGAATGGAGACGTTACTGGTGCCCGGGTGAGTAAATCAATGAACAACAGGATGACAGTGATACAGTGATACAGTAATGTTATTAATTTTAATAGGCTCAAAATCAGAAAAACTGATTCTTCTCAAGCAACAGCTTTATTTCTTTCATCTATTCATTATAACTTTTACTGAACACAATTTTACCTTTTATTTTTTGAGTATGGTTAGTAAGTTAATAATATCTCTTTACTTTAGTTTACTCACCTGTAAAATAAAATCAATACCTAAATAGTAAAGTGACTGAGAAATAGAATGGAACTAATAACAGGATTAGTTTTAAAAATAAACTATTAAGTGGTAATAATTAAGTGGTATAGGTTTTTGAAGATTTTTCCTTAAATGATAGATTATAATAATATTAACATTTTCATAAATATATTTTGCTCAAAATATGCCTTTACCAAGGCAAATTACACCACCTCATCAATCTATTTGCCTGGTGTAATCATAGAATCCTAAACTTATTATTCCTACTTCCTTCTTTTCAGGAAAAAAAAATTACTCAGCACCTCCCTGAAAATTTACCTTCCTTAAGTGAAGAAACAGAATTACCTATCACTACAACCAAGTTTCTGCACCCTGTAGTGTAGGAGGTCCCTATTTTGGGAAGGACTGACAGAGTTAGTATTTAGGCTCAGACATGAGTAAAGTGTGTAGGGATTTGCATGTGGCCAAGCCAGGTTTAATCTTCGGCATCCCATATGGTCCCTCAAGCCCACCAGGAATAATTCCTTAGTGTAGAGCCAGGATAAACCTTGAGCACTGCCAAGTGTGTCACTAGCCTTTCCCCACTCCAAAATGCAGTTATTAACTAAACTAGGACTATGTGACCATCTAAATTACACTCCTATGATCCTATGGATTTAAATTAAAAACCTGTGGGTCATATGAAAGAGGTATTATATATGCAAAAGTAGCATATCAACATAAAGGAGTCCCAGCAGCTTGAAATCTACTGAAATCTACTTCATTTAGCAAAAATTAAATGTTATATTCAGCTTTTTCCTCAAGATGTGATTCACTGTCCCTGTCACCATTCTCCCATTGTTCATCAATTTGCTCGAGCAGGCCCAGTAATGTCTCCATCATGAAATTTGTTGTTACTATGTTTGCCATATTGAATATGTCACAAGTAGCTTGCCAGGATTTGCCCTGTGGGCAAGATACTCTCTCTAGCTTGCTGGGCTCTCCAAGAGGGGCAGATGAATCAAACCTGGCTAGGCTGGGCCATCTGCACGCAAGGCAAATGCCCTACTGCTGTGCTATTACTCCAGCCCTAAGATGTGCTTAATCAAGATGTGATTTAAAAAAAAGTAAAGTAAAGGCCCTCCCGTTGATCATCGATTTGCTCGAGCGGGCCCAGTAACATCTCCATTGGAGACTTTGTTGTTACTGTGTCTGGCATATCGAATACTCTCGGGCTCTCCGAGAGGGGCGGAGGAATCGAACTTGGGTTGGCCATGTTGGCTGCGTGCAAGGCAGACGCCCTACCCGCTGTGCTATCGCTCCAGCCAAGATGTGATTAACGCCTGCAAAAAATTTATTTCTCCGTCAATTTCTCCTTAAAGTAGAACTTTTTGTTTTGTTTTTGGGTCACACCTGGCAGTGCAGGAGGTACTCCTGATTCTTCACTCAGAAATTACTCCTGCTGGGCTAGGAGGACTACATGGAATCCCAGGGATCAAACCCAGTTTGACCACAACGAAGGCAAATGCCTTCCCCACTGTACTTTCACTCTGGCCCAGAGATCTCTTCTCTTAGGAGGCAAGTAACTTCATAGTGACACAAAGAGCAAAGATGACGGATGGGCCTTGAAGTTTTGCCATATGGCACAACATATGTACAGTTGATACACATGTCTCAAATGGTTAGCAACATAAAGACACACTTTATATACAGTGAATCATCCTAGATAAACCTTTCAAAAGAAGTCCAGAATATGTCTGTGCGTGCATGTAATTATGAGAATCCATATGCATAGAAGTGCCTTTGTATATACACAGATTCCAAAATATGTGAACATAAAAACATTGTTTCAGACTATCTGGTAAATATTGAGAAATGCCAGCTTTATGAAACTTAAAGTCTAACTCTGAATAAGTGGAATTATTTATTCAAAAATTTCACTAAATTCATAATGTGTATCACATAGAACACAGTGTGAAATATCCATGCACTGCAAAATGAATGATGTTTTGCAACAAATAAAACATTCTCCAAATTCCCGGTATGAGTCTTCTTTGGCAAAAGTTAGTCCATGGTTAAGAATTTTTAATGGGGGAGAAAAAGTATCTACTGGGGACAGAGTAATAATACAGCAGGTGGGGCATTTGCCTTGCATGCAGCAAACCTGGATTCGATCTCTGGCATCTCACATGGTTCCCAAAGGAGTAATTCCTGAGTTCAGAGCCAGAAGTAACCCCTAAGCATTGCCAGGTATGACCAAAAAAAAAAAAAGCCAAACAAAAAGGAAAAAGGAAAGGAAAGAAAAGAAAAAGTACCTATTTTACGCAGATTTTGAAGGAGCCCTCCTCCCCCAAGCAGTCTCAAGCAGTGTAGAACCACTCCTAGTGGTACTGTGTAAATCAGAGTGGAGGTTCAATCATTGCTGCTTGGGCCCTATAGTGCTTGGGGACAATATACACATTTTCCTGTGACTATTGTCACAAGAACTCCTATTTAGTTATGTCTTTAATTCATACCTTTCCAAGCATTTTTGTCTTCAATTAAACTTTACATACTGGTTAATCACACATCATAATAACAATTAAGAGAGGAAGCTCTGCTCTCAGAGGAACCATATGAATCTGTGGTTACTCTAAGTGTCCTTAGAGTTTTCAGATTCCATCAGGTCTGTAACAGAGGTAAGAGAACTTGCGTCCAACCACTTAATTCTTTTTATTCCTATTGTTACTTTTCTCTTTCCATATATTCCAGGCTTAAACCATTGTCATGTGGGGCAAGATGATTCTTTGTTGTATGATGAAGTAGGGCTTTTAGTGTTAACTTAAACCTATCCACTAAACACATCTCCTTCCAGTCTTCTAATTGCAATGGCTAAATATGTTTTAAGAGCTTTAAAATTATCCCTTGAAGATAGTATTATGTCTGGTTAAGAATCAATGTTTTATTCCTTAGCATCAATAGCTAAGCCCCCAAACGTAGATATTATCACTTCTTGTCTGGACACGTTAGAATAAATAGTCCAAATTAATATTTCTCTTCTCTCTTATTCTAGCAAAAATTTCTTAATTGTTTTTTCTAGGGCTGGAACGGTAGCACAGCAGGTAGGCTGTTTGCCTTGCATGTGGTACACCCTGGTTTGATTTTTCCGCCCCCCTCCAAGAGCCCAGCAACCTACCCTAATAACCTGCCTGCACAGCAAAACCTGGCAGGCTACTCACGAGATATCTTATATGCCAAATACAGTAACAACAAGTCTCACAATGGAGACGTTACTTGTGCCTACTCCAGCAAATCGAACAATGGAAGGACAGTGCTACAGTGCTTTAGTTGTTTTCAAACTATATCCTGTTTTCATGTTCTTGCATATCCTATTTTTTCCCACCCTAGAGATACCCTATCTTCATTTTCTCCTTAAATTCCATCCAATATCCTGTGTCTATCTCAAATGTTGCTTCCCATAGAGTGTATGTGAGGTGCTAGCCAGGAATTACGACTTTATTTTCTTTGCTGCCTAAACATTGTATAAATATGTATTATGGTTTTCAACTCCACCAAATTTCTTCATATTATTGCTGCTTATTTCCGTCTTCTATAAGCCATTAACTCCTCACAAATAGTATATAAACAAGAGTGCTTAATACCTTTTAAGAGGAAAAGAAACATTTGTGAGTTCAGTGGTACTGAAAATCAAAAGACTATTACCTACAATGAGAATTAATATTCAATGACAAGAAACTTCCTTTAGTCCTGTCAGAAAGAAACTTCCATTAGTCCAGCTGAAAGAAATGAAGCCAGGGGCTGCCTGCACACAGTTCAGTTGCAAAGGTTTTTAGAGTTCATACAAAGTGAAATAGTTGCTGCTAAAACTTGTCATATCTGAACTGGAAAGATAGTACAATAGGAAAGGTACTTTCCTTGCACCAAGCTGACCCAGAACTTTATATGTCTGTAAGTCCTGCCAAGAGTTGCTTAGGGCAACTGAGTGCAAATCCAGAAGTAAGCCCTAAACAACTTGGGGTGTGGTCAAAAAAAAAAAAGCCAGCCCACCAATATGTGTTTGAGGCAAGAATAGTTACTATGACAGGACTAAAGATTACAAACTACAGTGATATCAGGGATACTAGTAAAATAGGTGGCAGAAAACAGTGAGAAAGAGGAGCTATAAAGAGTTATCATCCAAAGTGAGATGTAGCAAAAGTGAAATGTGGCTTGTAAGACCTATTGTTGGTTGAGATATTTCTTTTGTATTGTTTTTGGAATTTTCTCTGCTTTCACAGGTATTTCTTTTGCCGGATCTTATTAAAACCCACACCCAAAATATTTTAGAATTAGTAAGTAGAAAGTCTTTGTCTTTTAGCTTATGGTGTAACTTACATGGCTGATAGAATTTGAAACTTTTCTCTCCAGTCCTTAACATTTGGATAGGTACTACGTTCAGGTCTGTTATATATAGCTGATATACAGATGATATGCTATGAATCAGATGGGACTAGGCTATGATATAGCATGAAAATGGCAACTGGTAAACATGTGAAATCAATGCCCTTTCTGAGTTTAAATAGAACAGTGACATTTCACAACATGCTGTGCAAGTCCACCAGATTGGATGCAAAGCAGTGAAAACACATACAGTATTGCCCCCCCCCCAACCATGGTTCTTTATGAGCACTAACACATATTTCATAGACTCTCTATTAAACATCTACTCTGAATAAGGTTGTTGGAGCAACATACCACATTCCAGTCTCACAGGGTTAAATTGTGTGCAGTCACCTTTTGTGACTGTATATTGCACTTGGCTTAACTGTGCTGAACCTTGATTATTAGTTTCAATTATAAGATTGAAATGTACTGCCTAGGTGGTTAGGTGGAAAAGAAAGCGTATTAAATTATGTATTCTTGAACTTGATGTTGTATTTTGAATGAATGTGATGCGCACCAATAATTGCATAGCAGAATATTGTTTCACTAAGAGTCAAGCTCCAAGAAGCAACTTGCTTATCTTCATTCCTGTCATATACTTTTCCTCTCTTGCCACCTCCTTCTAATCCACCCTCATGTTCATTTGTGACAGTTGTATTGCCTCTAGAACACATTTTCTTATCCATATTGTATGTTACTTGAGCTCTTTTATTTGGGATTTTTCACACATCCTTCACATCTTCTTTGCAGATCCAGTCAATAAGTGCTAAGACCCAAATGCGCCTTTGCACTTCATGGTTATTCCCTTATCACATGCATTTTCTGTTGCCTCAAGGAAGACCTGTACAATTTCTGTTATTGAAATCTGAATTTCTTCTCTCTCAAGCAGATGGAAGATGTGTAAATGTGTCTTAAGACTCAGAATAGCATTAAATCTGTTATTTTTTTCTTCTTACAAAGCCCTGGGAGTCAGAATATTTCTCAGGAACCCATTAAAAACAAGAGACAAGAAAAATAGCAATAAATCCACAGCCCAAAGGAAAGCACAAGAGCATGTTTTCAATCTCTCCCTTGAAACACAGACTTTTGTTTGACTGGGTGAGTCAATTTCATCTCTGGCAATACAGAATGATTCCCAGGTTATCCATGGATAGAATTACATTATCCCAATATACATTGATTTGAAGCTTTTATTATTATTTTCAGAACATAAGCAAAGGATGTATGTGAATTATCTGCAAGGGGTTACTCATTTATCTAGCTCTTATACTCAGAATCTTCTTCATAACATGACTTGGTGGATATTAAAATGTATTATCTAGTAAGATGATCTCAGATGGCTAGGATCTCAGGCTAGACCATATATGCCTAAATGATTAGACCAAATCACTCTTTGTTCACTGAATCCAAAACACATATCTTGTTATTTGATATTTGGTAGGCTTCAATAATTCCAGTTTCATTGACATGAACATCCTTCCTATTTCTCTTGTTGTGGGTAACTCTCATACATATCTTATTGAGCTTTTGCATGGTCTTTTATAGGAATTTCATCTTTGGGTGGCCACACGTGCCGGTTCTCAGGGATCACATATGGCTCTGCACTCAAGGATCACTTCCGGTAGAGTTTGGGGGACCATATGGAGTTCTGGAGATTGGACCACGGTTGACTGCAAGCAAAGCAAGAGATTTTCCTGATAGTCTATGTCTCCATCCCTTAGGAAGCTTTCAAAAAATATTTTTTCTAAATGCACCCATCTCACAGTTGAGTTATTTAGATTCTTTTGGGTCCCTAACATAATCTAGGACAATATTGTGTTGTACCACAGTACTTAAAATATTAGAGTGCAATAATTTTATTAATCTTTTTTATTTGGAAAGACTTAAGCTCCTGAGGACTTGATCACCATTGTGGCTAAGGGGAAGTAATTGCTTAATAACTTAATTAACCATCACACAAGTACTGTCTCCAGGAGCCCCTATCTAGCATACAATCTTCTTTATTTCTGCCCAACACAACGAGTAAAGCATTCTTACTGTTTCCAAAGTCTTGTGTACTCAAAAAATGAATATGAAATCCCGCATCTCTCTCCCTCACTGCCTGCATTCGGTGGTCTTGGGCTGCTTCCCTCACTGGGAAAGCTGAGAGCAATGAATGTAGAAAGGAAAAAATGAGGGACAGACTGCTCGGTGTCAGTTGCAGTTTATTCTAATATCATCTCCATTCTCTCCTGATTCTCCTTCCCTGATCTCCTTCATCCCCGATTCTCCCTCATTCCGCCTCTTGGATTCTCCTCCTTCATTCTTCTTTTCTTCCTCTTGGATTCCCCTGGTCCTCCCCTTGTCCACTCTTACAGCCTTAGTTATCTCTTCAATCATGAAGGGGTTGGGGTACCAATTACACAGAGGTGTTGTCATACAATCAATGGATATGAAGTCACTCCCTCAGGGGAAACTTCTTTCAGGATACACTCTCATTCAGGGAGAAGACCGTCTAAGGGTAAAATATCATGTATGAGTGTGTTTCTCCTTTCCTTAGTCCAATAACCATTTAAACATTCGTCTTAAATTCTATTTCTGAATAATATTAGTCATTTTGTATGTACATAGTAAGAGATACATTAATCTTATACAATGACTCTCCCGGGGACATCTTGCTATAGATCCCAGACTACAGTGCTCAGGCCAGATTAGTCTTTCCTGACCCTAGTTGGGTCCTGATCCAGCTGTTACTCTTTGGATCATGACAGAATTTGTCCATAACCATTCTCTTAAATATTAGTTAAGCATTATGGTGCTTTGGCCTGACCCATTTAGATTTCACAGCTTGCCCTGGGTCCATCCAGTCCCTCATTGGGAACCTGCTTTTGGGGTGCTATGAACCAAGGGCAACTGAGGCTTAAGTCAAGAAAACAGATGCCCAGGAGTGAATATCATTGGGAGACAATTAACTCCCAATTTACAAAAGTATAGCATTAATTGTCTTCCTGTGTCTATACAAAAAGGACATTGCTCTGAAATAACTATGCAAAGGATATGAGGAGAAAAGAAAAGTAATATTTACAAAATTAGAGATTTCTGACGAATTTGACTTTACAAGTCACAGGTACTGCTTAGGGGAAAATGGTGATGAACTGGTTGGGGAAGGGAGCACAGATAAGAGATTACAAATAAACACAGAGGAATGGGAGTGCCTCAGGAGCACTGTGATGGGTGTAACCCAGTAAACCTAAGCTCCCTGTGGCAAGGGAGACAGGACAACCAATGTTATCTTACAGGTTTCAAAGAAAATATAGAAGGAGAAGTATGTACTTTGGCAGGTATAGTGGTTATTCTAGGTATCTTAAAGTGCACACATAGATGGCTATATGTATATTGACAAATCAAGGGAAATTTGGCATTATATATGTTATGTCCTATAGGAAAGTCAGATTTTGTAACTGCATTGCCAACATTGAGAGAAATTTCACTGATTTTGCTTTAACAGTCTTCACCATTTAATGATTTCATAATGAAATGAATGAAATAAATATTTATGTACTATCTAGTGTATGATTTTTTCCCCCTTACCACTACAACATTTAACAGACTTGTGATCCTTGTATTGGCTTGTCAATTTTATTTCCTCTAGGTTCACATAGTACTTCAAGTGTCATACTAATATTGCATCTAATATTATGTTCTCACATCATTCAAAAAGAGTATTTTGCATAGAATATTAATATTGAACACTAAATTACAGCTTTCTATACTTATTGTATATTAACCAGTTCTTTCTTAATATACTTTACAAGATGTCCCAATATTAATGCTAAAACTTTCCTCATCATCTCCTTTGAAAAGTTACTCTTTTAAACTTTTTTTAGTATGAGTTTTAGTCCATAAATAAAATAAATACAACACTAACATTGTTTTTTTGACACTATCTGCAAAACCATGTATTTCTAAAACAAAAGAAAAATGTGGTTGTCTAGAATGTTCAATTACAGGAAGCCATTACTACTCTGAATATGAAGGTATAGGAATTAAATATTTATTAACACCTAATTATGGTGCTCTGTGAATAAAGTGGGTAATCTCCCAAGTAGAGGATCAAGGAATAACTATGCTAAATTCATTACTGCCTGTCCTTAGTGTTGTGTCAGTGTTTCTTATTGTACCAAATTTAATAATGAAACATTAACAAGGATTCTTGGATGAACATAATTTTTGTTGAGAATGAGTAAAGTGCAAGTGTAAGAAAGTTATTCGTGAATCTGAAGAAAAAGATAGAAATGTCAATATAAATGCTTACAGTTTGCCTTGCATAGGACAAAGGATCAATTCATTTTTAAATCAAATATTCAATACTAAAATCTGTGGTGTTTTGACTTTATCACTCAGTTACAAATTTGTTGAGAGAATCCTCACACTGTGAAGGGCAGTGCTATGCCTGAAGAAAGTCTTAAAGAATTATTAAAAAAGAAAGATGAACTAGCCCAGATAAACCAAAAGAAAAATCAATTTTTCTGGCAATAATGAGACAGCGTCTTTACAAATATCCATGAAATTCAGGTCAGTTACTGGAACAAATGCAACATTTTCAGACACTGTTATAAAGCTCTCCTATTACTTAACAGCTCATGGATTTTCCTGCAAATTTTCTTGCAGATTTTTCCCTGTCAAGATCTTTAAATTCTATTTATTTATTTTAGAAGTTTGGGGAGCGTAGGAGTTTGCATATTCTGTAAGAAAATTATTGCCTGATTCACTGTCACTGTCCTTCTGTTGTTCATCGATTTTCTCGAGCGGGCCCAGTAACATTGTAAGACTTGTTACTGTGTTTGGCATATCGAATACGTCACGGGTAGCTTTCCAGGCTTTGCCATGCGGGCAGATACTCTTGCTAGCTTGCCAGGCTCTTTGAGAAGGGTGTAGGAATTGAACTCGGGTCAGCCGTGTTGGCCACATGCAAGGCAAATACCCTACCCGCTGTGCTATCGCTCCAGCCCATTGCCTGATTAGAAAGAAATTATTTTATAACACAACACTGTTTACTAAGACATGAGTTCCATTGCTCTGTAATTCTACTGGGTATTAAGTACTCCAAAACATTCAATGTATGTGCCATATATGGCACTGCGGTTATTGCTTTGGTAATCAACCCTTTTGAAACCCCATATCTATAGTAGGAGAATGCTGAAATGGGTATAGAATCAAGAAACTTAGGTGACCTTTTAAGAAATTCGTTTTTCCTCTGGGAAAATAAATATTTGTAGAGGGCTTAGAATTTAAACATAAAAGATCATGATTTGAAAAACATTAACACTTAAAATTATCCACCTGATTACATTTCTTCCATTAAACATACTGCCAAGAGTTGACCGCTATGAAAGGTGATCAATGAAGCTCATAGAAAAAAGTGTCCCAGTAGCTTGAGAAGGACACGACAGCCAAGTTTCATACAGGAGCCTCACTCAGTCTTGTGATAATTCTTATGTAATGCAGAGGCTCCTATTGAGTATATTGACCTTACTAATCAAGCACTGAAGAACAGAGATTTTAAAGGGTGACCCAAGCTGCAGATACCTCCTGAGTGATGATTAAAGGTAACTTTAGGGGCCTGGCAGTGCTAAGGGCTTAATCCTGGTTCTAAATTTAGAGATGTAATTCATCTCAAGGAGGCAATATGATTTAAGAATCTCTAAATATTACCATAAAAATGCTGAATATTAATACTGTCACTGTAGCACTGTCCTCCCATTGTTCATCAATTCAAGCGGGCCCAGTAACATCTCCATTGTGAGACTTGTTGTTACTGTGTTTGGTATATCGAATACATCATGGGTAGCTTGCCAGGCTTTGCCGTGGAGGCAAGATACTCTCGGTAGCTTGCCGGTCTCTCTGAGAGGGGCGGAGGAATCGAATCTGGTTTGCCCGGGTCGGCTTCGCGCAAGGCAAGCGCCCTACCACTTTTCTTCTTGGCTAAGATCAAGTGTAGTATATATATTAATACTGAGTATTAATTAATACATATTAATACAGAGTATTCAGGCATGGGTCAGGAATACAATTCAAAGGATTTAGCATGCAAGAGGCCTAATTTCAGTTCCTAGCACTTCATCATCCCAAAGTCACCACAAGAGTAATCTTTGAATACTGAGCCAGGAGAAATCCCTGAAATATGCCAGATGTGGGCCCCAAACCCAAATAAAATAAAAACAAAAGAAGGGAAAAGAATATGTATATGTAAGTAAGCAGAGTACATATTTCTTCATTTTTACTTTGTCTAGAAATTAATCTTAATTTATAAGAAACAGTTGCCTAGGTCTGAAGAATTAGAGATTTTGTAACTTGATCTTTTGACCTGTGAGGATGAAAACTAAATATCACAATTTATTATAACTAATATTGTGATTTTAGCTGAGTATTGTTGTCATAATCTCCTAATTCTCCCCTGACCAATCATTCTACCAAATTGGCTGGGGTTTCTGTTTTATTTTCACATAAGGTCACTAGTATTGAATTCATTTACTTGACCATGTTTTTAGATTCAAAATATTCCTTGAAAGAGTAGTGAATGACTTTGTTAATGAATAGATTTTTCAATAAGATCACAGATTTCTATTTTCACCCCTCATCTCATGACTGGGTTTAGGGAACTCTTTATTATATGTTGTTATTTTATACATTAGATCACCTAATTTTAATTATTATACTGATTATGCTTTAATTCTAGGAAGTATTATATTTATTATTTATTATTTATTATATTTATTATTTTATATTCTGTTCTATTAAAGGGATATTTATTTAGGAAATGAAGATTGCTTTGGCTTAGAGTTTTCTCCTATTGGGGAATTTCCAATTATGAAATACATACACATAAAAGCTAAAAAAAAGTAGTAAATCAGTATGTAGGGAACTTTGACCAAAAAGACAAGTGGCTTGCACCATGTGGAAGGTGGTTTTTACTAAAATAAATCAGTTCTAGACTGAAAGAGGACAGTGATCTTGTGAAATTGTGTAGAGGATAAGTAAAGAGAGAGAGATGGTTGAGACTCTTCAGCCATGCCCTTTGAGAAGAAAGGGAGAGGTGGTTCTGAATATAGTATAAATTTAGCATATATTAATACATGTTAATATGTGTATTAATGTATTGATACATGTATTAAATCAATTTATTAATATATTTAGATAAAATATTAATATACATGCTAGATGTATATTGATCACAAGTTAATAGTACAAAACTTTAACCCAAAGTTGGATACATATTTTTCAGGATATGGTACAAACTGAAAATATAAGGCTGAAGTCAGGAGTAGGAAAGTCAATACATCCCTTCTATAGTCCAACATAGGTTTTGTAACGTATGTCATTGAAAATATCCTGAAAGACACCCACCATGTAGTGCACTCTGGTTACCTGAATCCCCTGTATGAGGAAACAGAATGAGGAGACATTGGCAGGTGCTGCCCGGAGCTGAAGAGCAGAGACAACCTGCCCTGCCAGGGGAACAGGAGGAGGCTGAAGAAGGAACTGTCTGTGATCCAAGACTCCAAGCCCTGAACATATGCTCCATTATGTCACCAGACTTCACTTACACAACATAAACTCAAGGATAAAATTTTAAGATTTTGTGACAATGCATTAAAACCAAAGTGCCTTGCCCTTAAGATTGCAGGGTCTTGTGTGGTCATGCAGATTGTGTGTAATGTTTCTGATGGAGCAGGAGAGAATAGAGATTCATAAGAAAGACACTGTTCTCTATGGGTGACAATTGTGATGGGCTAAATAGAACAATCCCTGTCATTCTTAGTGACTTCCCCCAGTGCAAGGCACAGAGCTACTAATGATTCCCTGCAAAGTTGCATCATGTTTCTTGTTGGTGAGTTTCTGTGTTTCCAGGGGATATTCTAAAGGCACATGGAGTTAAGAATCAGGAATACCATCATTAAAATTTGCCCCTCGGAGCCAGAGCGACATTAAAATATTTAGGGCATTTGCCTTGTGTTTGGCTACCCCAAGTTTGATCTCCAGGACTACTACATGGTCCCCTGGGACCGCCAAGAGTGATCCCTGACTGCAGCGCCAGGAGTACACCCTGAGCATCACAAATGTGGTAATCAAAACAAGAATAAAATAAAAAGAAAAGAAAATCTGAACCTGATCCAACTGACAGATATTGGATCAATTTAAAACTCAGCTCTTTCCCATGTGAATACCTCTCTTAGAGCTTGTATGACAGAATCTAGTAGTCTGGAACATGCTCTAGGTGACAAGTATCAGTGGGGATTCTGCATAAGAATTTCAACCCAGGGGGTATGATACCACCAAGAGGTCAACCTGTACCTGCAGGGTGAGTGCATCAGCAGCCTGATTTTGCCTTCAAGCTTTCTGATGCCCCAAAATTGCCACTGTGCCTTCGGCCAGACCACAACAACTTGGGAACAAGTTTACCAAGAAATTAGTTTGTTTGTTTGTTTGTTTGTTTTTTGCTTTTTTGGGTCACACCTGGCAGTGCTCAGGGGTTACTCCTAGCTCTGCACTCAGGAATTACTCCTGGCGGTACTCAGGGGACCATATGGGATGCTGGGATTTGAACCCGGGTCGGCTGCATGCAAGGCAAATGCCCTACCCGCTGTGCTATCATTTCAGCCCCCAAGTATACCAAGAAATTAAGCAACCAAAAGTTAGGTATGTGGGAGTCACACCCACAAACCACCTTCTGCTCAGTTATACAACCTCACTCAGAGTTGGCATGGGCTACCCCCCCCCACTTCCCAATATACATGCAAGAACTGGCAGTCACCCCCGTGAACCAACTCCAGCAACACCCTGTAAGATCTACTATTGGCCTTGCCTTAGAGACCCTTAAATAAATCTTGAAAGAGATCAAAAGCCACAGTTAAGCTCAGACACATACATGGCTGAACAGTTCAGAGTAAATTGGAGAGGGCAGGTTGGCTTGTGCCCACCCAAGCAGACTCCCCACCAGCCACTTGCTTCCACAATCCAGAATTGCCGCCATACCCCAAGACTGACTCCACCATCCACCGTCTCAGGATGGACCTCACCAAGATATAATCTGCTGAAAATTTTGTAATGTGAATCTTAGTACACCAACAGCCCTAGCCTAGAGACACAGTAGCAAGTCCCGGAAGACACCACAGTTCCGGAGATCTCTCTGGACCCCATACCTGAGCCAATATGACCAGGACACCCCAGATGGAGCCGATGCAATCTCCTTGCCTACTCCAGATAGAATCTTAGTGACCAAGAGCTTCCACAAGCAAGGCCCAGGCATGCAGGTTCTAGGAATATGTCTCCAGGCCGCATGGCAGCAGATAACCCAGGCTGTCCTTCCCCAAGTCCCCACCTGCCCAGAAGACTGGCTGTCATCTTCACAATTAGCCTCAGGGCAACATCTGAGCACACCAAGAGCCCTGGCCCAGAGACACTGCAGCAAGTCCCAGATGACACCACTGCACCGAAGATCTCTCTGGGCCCCATACTGAGCCAATATCACTAGGGTATCCCAGATGGAGCATGAGCAGTCTCCCTACCTACTCCAGATGGAAACCCAGTGAACAAGAGCTTTCAAGGCAAGGCCCAGGTATGCGAGTTCAGGACTAAATCTCTAGGCCGCATGGTGGTAAAGGACCTGGCCGTCCCTCCGAGGGTCACCACCTGCCCAGAAGACTGGCTGTCACACCCACAATTTGCCTCCAGATGCCATCTTATCACACCAACAGCCCTGGCCCAGAGGCTCCCAGTTGAATCCCAAAATGGATTAGTGCCATACAGAGATGTCTCTGGAACCCAACCATTTACAATCTAGAAATTTACATTTACAATCACACCTGCGTGAGCTCTCATGATATTCAAAATGAGCGATGGAAAATATATTATCTAGTATCTGCCCCTGGCAGGTAGGCTTGAATGGTGGTGGGAAAATTAGAGCAAAACTAATGCCCCAAATTAGAGAGATAGTATTGGGGAAATTGTCTGCCATAGAGGCAGGGTGAGGACTGAGATGTGTATATATGTGTGTGTGTGGAGGGGGTGATACTTGGGACATTGGTGGCGAAAAATGTGCACTGGTGGAGGGATGACTGTTTCATCATTGTATGGCTGAATCTCAAATATGAGAGCTTTGTAACTCTATCTCACAGTGATACAATAAAATAAAAAAGAAATGTGGAGTTCATGCTCAATTCAATCAGCTTAATCAATGGCTAAACAAATAGCAGTACTCCTACATTATCAAAATAAAAAAAGAAATTTCAACCCCATATTCCTCAACTAACTGGTAGGTTAGAAAACGGCTCATGGAAGATTTTAGCAGCTGCATCATCAAGTAGGCCAATCCCTCGTGTATCTGAGGTTTTTGGGATGCCCTGGTGTCTCCTGCTTCCCTGAATAGCTAAAAACTAAAGAAAATTTTGATTTTCTTTTTGATTTACCCCTGGTCCTCACTAACCTCTGGCAGAGCAGTGACAAGATTATATTAACCTGCAAGGATATGGTAAGGTGTTTCAGAGTGAGTCTAAGATAGACAAAGGTGTTTTTCCTATGTTAATTTTACATATTAATCTCTCTGCTTTCATTGGATGAGTTTAGGTTAGGGCCTAGCACTCTTAAGTTTGATAATAGAGGTGAATATCCTCTTTCTATCAAGTTCTCGCACAGGTTGGGTTACCCATTTTCTTCGAAGTCTGAAATCTGGAATTGAAGAGGTAGAGGATTTAGCAAAATCTCAAAACCCTTTCTGCATGAAGCTGCAATGGATTCAGTAACATCTATACAAATACAATTTTCAAAACAGTAGGTTATACTGTTCTTTACTAAAATGCATTTCAAATTTAGTTTTAATATTGCACCTAGTTTAGATGGTTGAATCCTATGGGGGGGTGTGTATAGTGTGTGTGTGTGTGTGTGTGTGTGTGTGTGTGTGTGTGTGTGTGTGTGTGTGTTTATAGCTATAACCAGATTGCAAAACCCAGGAGGTCTTCTCAGGTCATTAGCCTTCAGTTGGTGTACTTGCAGTGGGAGGGTTCCAGGGAATGTTCTTTTATTCTTGAGTCTATGGACTGTAAAGTGCATCTAATCTGTGCACAGACTTTATAGTCACTCTTTGTGTGAACAGAAGAGCTACATTGTGGATTTACTATAGGGGATTAGAATACAGGATCCAGGCTTTTTCCATTACAGTATTTCCAACCTTAATATCCACAGGGATAATGAGGGAATCCTGCTACAATGTAGCTTATAGCTCAGTACTCCCCAGTGGTTCCGACAATTCTGCTTTTCTAACAAGCTCCCATGTGACACACAAGCTATTAGTCTGAGAACCACAATTTGGGTAGCAAGGATTTTGAAAATGCTCATTTTACAGAAGAACAAAGAGACCGTAGGAGGTGCCAAGCACAAGACACTCTTCTAACTCCTGGGCTCTTGGGTGCTTGGTGCTTGCTGAGATGTGGAGTCCTCTAGAGAAATTTCTGGCGCCTTGCTCTCCTCACTTCTTAACTCAGGCGCTGTTTTCTTTGGCTTTCCAGGCCCTGCTTTGGAGCTGGCGACGAGGGCCAAAAGTCGACATTTTTATGACAGTCCCTCTAGAGTCCCAGCAGAGTTCAGAGAGAGGTTAAATTTCCTTGGGCTGGGCTGCTGACAATCATGTTTGGGTGCCCAAACTCCCAGACTTAAAGTTGGGAATATAATATCTCCCTGAGGAAGCACTTTATTAAGTTCATGAGTTAGAGAACATATAGTTTGTTATGTTTGATTTCAGTCCTACTCTTCCCCATGGCGTGCCTTCTAGGCAGCCATTCTCATGAAGAGGATGGGGCTGGGGGTGTATCAGAAACGTGACTTGGTTTAGAAATAAAATTGGAACTTGTGTACAAAGTAGAGACCGTAGTAATGCTGCCTACATGGATAGAGTGTGCCTATTCTACTATGGATATTCTGGAGTTTTAAACAAAATTATTTGCCAAGGAAGAAACATAGGCGAGTGTCCCACTCTCCACCCTCAATACAAAAAAAATCACACTTGCTTTTTAAAAAAGTTTTAAACAAAGTTACAGTCGACATAGAAAGCAAGTGCATACCTTGTTTTTTAGTTTAATTCAAATGTTCATTGCATAAAAGCAATGAGAATAGCAATAATGCAGGTGACATTACCTAACAAGGCAATGCAATTGAAAATATTTCCTTGAGATTGTTTTAATAAAAGTCTGAAACATTATTCTTAGTTGATGGAGGGAATTTTTCCCTCAACCAGGAGCAATAATTATTGGTCTTATATTGAATAGAGTTTGCAGAGAGCTTACCTCGACAGAGCCCCTAGGGAAGTCCCCCTTCGGAAAAAGTGCAGCTGAAGCAGTTTACAAAACTTAGATAATTCAATATTAAATTTAAAATCATTTTTAGCATTGCATATATTTAGGTAAAAGAAATGTGGATGTTAAATTATTTTACCATTTATCTCCAGCCTTTTAATTCCGAACTGTGGCACAAACTAAAGTATAGCAAAGGGTTCAAGAAACATAAAATGTACTCAGTAATAATTCTAGAAGTCTCTCCCTTCTAGCCACATATGCATTATGATTCCTATCATCTGAAATAGTTATGCTCATTTGCCTTCTCACTCTTAGTTCATTTACCAGCTGAACTTCAGCAGTATAACCACAGGAGAAAGCTTCCATTTTTATGTAGAACAAATCTTTTTTTAAAAAAATAAATAAAGGCTGCACATGCATTTTTTACAACACCATAAGAGGTATTTGGGGGTTCATATATCTTGCCTAGTTTAGACCCTCTGTTTGAGTAGTGGTCTTTTTTCAACAATAATTTTTAATCAAGGTATACTTTACTGGAACAGAAAAAAATTTATATCGACTGGACAACCACAAAAATACTTACATGATATGTTTGCTATCTGAAAGTAAATAAATATACTTTTGGCATTCCTGATACCTGATCTATTAAGTGAGTCAAAACAACCATCCATCCTGATTTTTTATGGTTTAAATATATTCCAGAAACCTATTATAACACTCAAGAGGGAGTATGTCTGTGGTTTAAGTTGCAGGAAATATTATTGTATAACATAAAGTACAGTAACTGAGATTTCAGATGACGAGGCTTTCTCTACTGCTCAACCACTTACAACTGTTGTGACCTTAGGCAAGTCATTTTGCTTTTTCCTGCAGCAATTTTCTTATGTGCAAAGGAAGAAATTTCATTCATTCTTTTATCCATCAGAGATATATTAAGTTTCCAAGACATCAACATTAATGCTCTGAGAACCCTTCAGTCAACAGAAAAAAAGCAAGACCCCTACTCCATGCATTACAGACTTTCGGACCTACAGCCTGGATGATATGCAAAATTTCTCAGAACCAACACTTGGGGTGTCATTTTTTATAGTTTCTCGGATTAGAAAGTAAGTGGCAGCAATTAAGCTGAGGAAAGTATAGGAATTTATGGTTTTGTTATCTTTCTTCTTTCTTTGCAATTGCTAGCACTGTGATAGAAAGTTCAAAAGATACTTATTCTTTTTTTTTTAAATGAAACAAAACATTTTCTTAAATTCACAAGCTTTTAAAATTCTAATAATGTTCATAATATAGATATTTACCTTCAGTTTATAATACTATATTCATTTTTGGAGCAGACCACTTTTCATACAGCACAACATCCATGTCTTATGTTCTAGTGTTACTCCTTTACCAAATTGGTTCCCTGTACCCTTTCCTCACACTCTTTTTCCTTCCCTATTTGGTAAACATTGTTTTTTTCAAAGTCCAACAGTTATTCTTTTGGTTTTGATGTGTTAGTTCAATGGCTCTGTTTCTTTGAATTACATATATAACTGAAACCAGGAGGTAATGAGGCACTGTTATTCTTAAGCCCCATCTCCAACTGCATAGTGGCTAAGATTGCTGTTTAGCACTTGAAAAAGTGAAAAAATTCTCCATGATTACACAAAGAAAAGGTTTTATTTTTTTAATTTTTTATTTTTTAATTATTTTTATTAGTGAAACACCATGTGATACAGTTGTAGACTTACAAGTTTTTGTGCTTGGGTTTCAGTTATACAATGATTGAGTACCCATCCCTCCACCAGTGCCCATTGTCCACCTCCAGTGCTCCCATTATCCCTCTCACCCCCTCATCACCCATCCTAACCCCACCCAAAAAAAGGTTTTAAAAAGAGAATTTTGATAACACAACAGCTCATTTTTTTTTTCTTTTTTGGTCACACCTGGCATTGCACAGGGGTTACTCCTGGCTCATGCACTCAGGAATTACTCTTGGTGGTACTTGGGGGACCATATGAGATGCTGGAAATCTAACCAGGTTGGCTGCGTGCAAGGCTGCTGTCATGTTGCTCCAGCCCCCACAACACCTCAATTTATAGTGCATTATTTCTCCTTCATATGAAGCAACAAAAATATAAACAAAGCAAAAATAAATTTAATTTTGCATTAAAATAGTGACATGCATATAAAATTATTTTGACTCCTCACATTGATAACAACATTTTTGAAAAAGAAAAAGAAAAAGATTTACATATCTATGTGCAAGGAGTAGTGTAAGCAAGGAAGATCGTAACCAGTCTCTGTCTTTGTAAAGTTTTTGACTGTGTGTGCAAAGACATGAAACAAGTTAGAATATAATTTGACTTTTTTGTTTGCCTTTTTGTTTTGTTTTGGGGCCATGCCTGACTCTACACTCAGGGATTACTTCTAGCTCTGATCACAGGGATCACTTCTCGCTGATCCAGATGGGCCATATCAGGTGCTGGGATGGAACCCATGTTGGCCATGTGGAAGACCAGGGCTGTACCTCATTTGATATTAGAATGTAGAAAAATATGAAAACTTTGTGGCCAAGGAAAAAACAGAAATGAAGCCATTCATTCTGAATAGAGAATGCATGACGGCTCAATTTACTTTATTTTTCAGAAGAGATAAAATTTATTTTAGACTGTTAGATAAAAGCATCACAACAACTCAAATTCACCAAAGTTTAGTAAATTTGTCCAATATAAGATCAGTTTAATAGATTTGTATACGCATTGGCAAAAACCTCTCAAAACAATAACTTTGTAATCAAACTTTAACATTCTGCTTCTTGAAATTTTATACCTTACATTTTAATTCACGATCCATTTTTGAGATAATTGTTTATGTAAAGTATGAATACTTTTAATTTAAAAATTTGATTATAGTGTAGGTAAAGGGCTGGAGTGATAGCACAGTGGGTAGGACGTTTGTCTTACATGCAGCCAACATGGCCAACTGGAGTTCAATTCCTCTGCCCCTCTGGGAGAGCCTGGCAAGCTACCCAGTGTATCTCGCCTGCCCGGCAAAGCCTGTCAATTTACTTTTTTTTTTTTTTGCTTTTTGGGTAGCACCAAGCAATGCTCATGGGTCACTCCTGACTCTGCACTCAGGAATTACTCTTGGCGGTGCCCGGAGGACCATATGGGATGCCGGCGATCAAACCTAGGTAGGCCGTGTGCAAGGCAAATGCCCTACCTGCTGTGCTATCGCTCTGGCCCTGTCAATTTTACTTTTGAGGCAGTTATCTGGCAAGTCCCCAATGGCTATTGGGTGAATTGCACTTCATGGAGTGTAACACAAGTGTAGAGTCCTCTGGATATGACTGATCATCCCTTTCTCTCTCAAATACTTATCCACCTTATGACTCCCTATGGTTTGTCCTACAATAAGGATTACATCTGTATCAGGGTTTACATTGTCTGATTTTCTGTCCACTGCTAGCACCTAGTATTCTCTCCTTTGCACTGTGCATTGACTCTTCCTTCAATCTCTTAGAGATTCTGCTTCCTGATGCTACTGTGGAACTTTTTCCCATGCTACACTTTTGTCTCTGGTTAATTCCATACTTTTTTATTTTAATATGAGCCATACTAACATTGCTTCAGTGTGGTACATTCCCTGTGAAACTTGTTCTGGTGAGGGAAGGCAAGTTTGATAGTTTTGTGCTTAAGACTGAATGTGTTTGGGAACCAGCAGAGCTATACTCAGAGATGCTCAGGAGACACTTACACTCAGGGACTAAACTCAGGGTTATGCCTATATTAGCCATAAGCTGTACCACTTATGTCCTTAGTGTCCTTGTTCCTTCTGGTTAATTCTTACCCTCCCTTGAGAACCCTGCCACCTCTAGAAGCATTCTAGCTCACGTAGACACTTAAGATTTTCTGCTTGTGAGTCATTCCTAGCACTTGCCTAAAACTATTTTTATACACTCTCCAAGGATGGGGCTGTGGAGTTGCACCTGTGGGTGTGCAGCCCTAGCAGGGCTGAGCCTCAATAGATTATTAACCAATCTGTTCTTTGCAGTAGATAAATATTCTCTGAGATTGCCTCTTCTAGCTTCCTCATACAGAACTGGTTTTAGGAAGTCCTAGATTCCTTCTTTGACTTCCTTTTAAGTTACTGGTAAAGTTAAACGAGGTCACGATAGGAAAATGTAAATTAATGAATAAATGTTGTTTATCTTTTTATTTTTATTTATTTATTTATTGCTTTTTTGGTCACACCCAGAGATGCACAGGGGTTACTCCTGGCTCTGCACTCAGGAATTACCCCTGGCGGTGCTCGGGGGACCATATGGGATACTGAGGATCGAACCCAGGTCAGTCACATGCAAGGCAGGCACCCTACCTGCTGTGCTATTGCTCTAGCCCCATATTAAAGTATCTTGTTATAGAAAACCAAAGGATTTTTTTATGGCTATTTAGCTTTAGATAGCTTGCCTTATCAAAACTACGGCTGAAAGATGATATGCATTGACTGAGAATCACTTTACTTGGGCAGCTTCATAGAAGGAAGACCAAAGTTATGCTAATTGGAATTATTATACATGCAAGGGCTGGAGCGATAGCACAGCGGTAGGGCGTTCACCTTACAAGCGGCCAACATGGCCGACCCGAGTTCGATTCCTCCGCCCCTCTCGGAGAGCCCGGCAAGCTCCCAAGAGTATTCGATATGCCAGACACAGTGGCAACAAAGTCTCCAAAGGAGACGTTACTGGGCCTGCTCGAGCAAATCCACGATCAACGGGAGGGCAAGGTAAAAGTCTTCTAATACACTAATTTTATGGACATAAAGCTCTTCAGGGTTGGAATGATAACACAGCGGGTGGGGCCTTGCACACTGCCCACCGGTTCGATTGCTCTGACCTTTTTGGAGAGTCTGGAAAGCTACCGAGACTATCTGCCACACACGGTAGAGCCTGGCAAGCTCCCCATGGCATATTTGATATGCCCAAAACAGTAACAACAAATCTCACAATGGAGACGTTACTGGTGCCCACTTGAGCAAATTGATGAACAATCTGAGGACAGCACTACAGTGCTACAGAGCTCTTCAATATTAATTCAGTATGTATTCAGGTTGTACACTAGGGCTGTATATAATTTTTTCTATTTTAGCAACATTTCTTTACCTTGTTTACACTAAAGAGAGTTTTCCCTTACTACAAATCAAAGGAACTTTACAAAACAAAAATACAATAGAAATTGCATAGTAAATCTAGATATAAGTTTCCCTTTCAAGAAAAAGTATTGAAGCAAACAGCTGAGAGTAGGAAAATAATAATGTAAAAATATTCACTCTCATTTCCTTATTCAAGCATTTTAATGTAAAATATTAGAGCTAGCAATATGAGCTACTTGTCCCCAGTGAAATATCCAACTTTCAAATTTTCAGGTTGAAAAAAATGTAGCTATGGTACTAGATAATGCTGAAATCAAGGAAAGAGGATGTTGGAAAGGAGAAAAACTTGGGAGGTGTCAGTGAAATAATGTCAGGGCTAAGTCAGGGATCTGATGAGGACATGAATGGAGAACTCATATTTACTTCTGACCAACAAAATCTGAAGTGAATTGTCAAATTGTAGGTACACGATGAGGAAAAATGTCTGCAACAACAATAAAGAACACTGGGGGATGTTAGGAAGGAAGAAGCAAATTTAAGGATAGATGGGCAGTGTTAAAAGAAACTTGTTTCCAGATGGTGTCAAAAGAATTTTAAATATCATAAGATCAAAAAAGGAATAAAAGGGAAAATAAATCTGCTCTCCAATGTGCATCTGTTGTTGGAAAATAAAAACTCAATTGCTTTTTCCTGAGGTGAATGGGCAGGAGGAATGGAGGACTTGGGTCACAGCTTGCTGTGCTCAAGGCTTATTCCTGGTTCTGTGCTCAGGGATCATTCCTAGTGATGCATGGGGAACCATATGCTGTACCAGGAATCGAATCAGCATCATCTGCATGCAAGGCAATTACCTTAATCTCTGTACTAGCTCATTAGCCCTTTGAATCCTTTTTGATTAGTGAGAATCTGAAAGTTTATCTGGGTATCACAGTAAATTGGGTCCAGGACAATCCAGGAACCCTATAGTGTAATCTGGAGTAGAGGTAATTACTCTGGATGTAATTCTCAACCTTTAATTTTTTGAGGGACTATGATATTATGTATTTCTAAGGGTAAAAATAGTCTTGCTGAAAAGGTAACATATGGGGAGAAAATCTTGATTATGTTTTCTTTAAATATGAAAGGGCTTCTTCAGCTGCAGCATTCTGGGAGCTGGAAAATTTAGTTTAATCTGTAATGCCATAAAATAGAAAGCTAAAAAATATTATAGACAGTTAAATCTTAACTTTATTATGAACTTGAAGCTGAAGGAATTCTATAAACATTTTAAACCAGTTCCATAAAGACAGAGGATAGGGAATAAAATGACATAGATTTATTATTTTATTAATTTGGCATTTTAGGGCCATACAGTGTCATGTTCAAGGGTTATTCCTGATTCTTTGCTCAGTCATGACCCTTAGAAGTACTCAGGAAACCATATGTTGTGCCAAGGCTCAAATGAATTCGGTTATATGCAAGGGAAGTCTCTTACCATCTGTGTTCTCTATCCAGCACCCAAATTTAGTTTTTAAATATATTTATAATCAGGATATTAATATGGATTTTAATAGAGCTAGTTTTCTGAAGTGGCAGTCCTTTAGAATTGTTCTGGGCTGAAAGAACACTTCAAACTAATTCAAAAATTGACTGGGAACTAGGGTAAGTGAAATTGGAAGTATAGGTAAAGTACAAGAGGACAATCAAAATAAGTCATAACTATTTGGGGTTCAGTTTGCCTACTTTTTTTAAATTCAATTTAATTTATTTAAAAAAATTTTTTTTTTTATTAGTGAAACACCATGAGGTACAGTTATAGGCTTACAAATTTTGTGCTTGGGTTTCAGTTATACAATGATCAAGTGCCCATCCCTCCACCAGTGCCAGTCATCCATCACCACGGGTCCCAGCATCTCCCCCTATCCCCCCCCGTCCCATCCTGCCTCTGTGGCAGGGTATTCCCCCTTGTTCTCTCTCTCTTCTTTTGGGTACTGTGTTTTGCAAGAGAGGCATTGAGTGGCAATCATGTTTGGTCTATAGACTACTTTTAATATGTTTCTCCCACCCTGGGAGGGTCCTCACAACACCCTTCATTTGGTGCTCTCTTCTCTATCTGAGCTTCCTTTTCACCTAGAACGTGTGGCTGGCCTTCCATTCATGGAGCAAAATTCCTGGTACTAATCTCAGCCATTCCTGGGTGTTAGTCTCCCTTTTTGTTGCTTTATGTTCCCCAGATGAATGCAATCTTTCTGTGTCTATCCCGCTCTTTCTGACTCATTTCGCTTAACACGATACTTTCCATATTGTACCACTTGTATGTAAATTTCATGACTTCATCTTTTCTAACAGCTACATAGTACTCCATTGTGTAGATGTACCAAAGTTTCTTTAACCAGTCATCTGATCTTGGGCACTCAGGTTTTTTCCAGATTCTGGCTATTGTAAAGAGTGCTGCAATGAACAAACAATTGTAGATGTCACTTCAGCTATACCTTTTTGCCTCTCTGGGATATATTCCCAGGAGTGCTATAGCTGGGTCAAATTTGCCTACTTTTTTGATTAGCGAAATACCATGAGGTATAGGGTACATTTACAAACTTTCATGCTTGGGTTTCAGTTATACAATGATCAAGTAGCCATCCCTGCAACAGTGCCCATTCTCTACCAACAATGATCCCAGTAGCCTTCCCCCCCTCCAAAGTTAATTCTCCCAATCCATAAGCAGGGAATATTTTTCCATTTCCTTGTGTCCTCTTTTAGTTCCTGACGTAGTGTTTTGTAGTTTTATTTGTACAGGTCTTTTACGTCCTTAGTTAAGCTGATTCCTACGTACTTGATTTTCTGAGGCACAATTGTGAACAGGATTGCTGTTTACATGTCACTTTCTTCTCTCTCATTATTTGCATATAGGAAAGCCATGAACTTTTGGGTATTGATTTTATAGCCTGCAATTTTACTATAGAAGTCAATTGCTTTTAGGAGTTTCTTGATAAAGGTTTTAGGCTTCTCTAAGTATAATATCATATCCTCTGCAAATAGTGAGAGCTTGATTTCTTCCTTTCCTATCTGAATGCCCTTAAAAATTTTTTCTTCCCTAACCCTAATGCAAGTACTTCCAGTACTATATTGAACAGCAGTGGAGAGAGTGGGCATCCTTGTCTCATCCCCGATCTTAGAGGAAAGGCTCTTAGTTTTTCCCCACTGAAGATGATGCTTTCCAGAGGCTTGAGGTAGATAGCTTTGAATGTATTGAGGAAAGTCCCTTCTATTCCCATTTTGGCGAGGGTTTTCATCATAAATGGGTGCTCAATCTTGTCAAATGCTGTCTCTGCATCTATTTATATGATCGTATGGTTCTAATATTTTCTTTTGATAAAATTATAGATTATGTTGATTGATTTTCGAATGTTAAACCATCCTTGCATCCCCGGGATAAATGCCAATTGGTTGTGGTGTATGATATTTTTGATGAGTTGTTGAATTCTATTTACTAGTATTTTATTGAGAATCTTTGCATCCATGTTCATCAGGGATATTTTCCTGTAGTTTTCTTTTATTGTAGTATCTTTTTTCCTTATTAGGCATTAGGGAGATATGAGCCTCATAGAAACTGTTTGGGAAGTTTGTGTTTCTTCAATTTCCTGGAAAAGCTTGAGAAGAACTGGAATAGGTCCTCTTTAAATGTTTGGGAAAATTCGCTAGTGAATCCATCTGGACCTGGGATTTTGTTTTTGGGCAGAAATTTGATTTCAGTTTTAGTTTCCTTGATAATAATAGGACTATTTAGGTATTCTAGATCTTCTTGGCTCAGTCTTGGGAGACAATAGGAATCCAGAAATTTATCCATTTCTTCTAGGTTCTCTTGTTTCGTGGCATACAGACTTTCAAAGTAGTCTCTGAAGATCTTTTGAATTTCTTTGGTTTCTGTTGTGATATCTCCCTTTTCATTTCTGATTCAGTTTATTAGGATTCTTTCTCTTTCTTTGTGAGTTTTGCTAGTGGTTTATCAATCTTGTTTATTTTCTCGAAGAACAAGCTCCTGGTTTCATTGATCTTTTGGATTGTTTTTTGTGTTTCCATGTCATTGATTTCTGCTCTAAATTTTATGATCTCTTTCCTTCTTCCTGGTGTGGGCTCCTTTTATTGGTCCATTTCTAAGATCTTGAGCTTTAAAGTCAAGTTGTTTATGTGGGTCCATTCTTCCTTCCCGAGAAATGCTTGCAGATCTATTAATTTTCCCATTAACACAGCTTTAGCTGCGTCCTACAGGTTCTGATAGCTCATGTCTTCATTCTCAATTGTTTCCAGGTATCTTTTGATATTTTCGTTGATTTCTTTCCTGACTCACTCTTTGTTCAACAGTGAGTTGTTTAATTTCCAGGTGTTTGATTTGGTTTTCTGTGTCTGCACATGATTAACTTCTATCATCAGTGTATCGTGGTCTGAAAAGATAGTTGATACAATGTCTATCTTCCTGATTCTGTTGAGGTATGCTTTGTGGCCTAGCACATGGTCTATTCTAAAAAATGTTTTATATGCACTGGAAAAGAATGTGTACTCTTTTTTAGGGGGGATGTAAAGTCCTGTATAGATCTATTAGCCCTCTCTCTTCTATTTTTTTCCTTCAGAGCCATTATTTCATTGCTGAGTTTTAATCTTGATCTATCCAGAGGTGATAAGGTGCTGTTGAAGTCTCCATGTACTATTGTGTTGCTCGCAATGTCCTTCTTAAGGTCTGTTAGCAGTTGTTGTAGGTATTTGGCTGTTTCCTCAGTTGGTGCATACATGTTTAGGAGTGTGATTTCTTCCTGATGTACATATCTCTTAATAAAAAATGGTATTCACAGTCCCTTCTAATCTTTTTGAACCTGAAATCTATGTTGTCCGTTACTAGTAAAGCCACTCCAGCTTTTTTGAGGGTGTTGTTTGCTTGCAGGATTGTTTTCCATCCTTTGACTTTGAGTCTGTGTTTGTTGTCCCAGTACCCATCTGATAAGGGATTAATATCCAGGATATATAGGACACTAGTAGAATTGTACAAGGAAAAATCTTCCAACCCAATCAAAAAAATTGGAGAAGAAATGAACAGAAGATTCCTCAAAAAAAAAAAATACAAGTGGCCAAAAGATACATGAAAAAATGTTCCACATTGCTAGCCATCAGGGAGATGCAAATCAAAACAACAACGGGACATCATATCAGACCACAGAGACTGGCACACATTCAAAATGACAAGAAGCAACCATTGCTGGTATGAATGTGAAGAAAAAGGGACATGCTTTCACTGTTGGTGGGAATGCCCACTAGTCCAGCCTTTCTGGAAAACAATATGGACAGTCCTTCAAAAACTAGAAATTGAGCTTCCACATGACCCCGCAGTTCCATTTTTCAGAATAAATCCCGAGGATACAAAAAAGCACAGGAGAAATGATATCTTTACCTATTTGTACATTGCAGGACTGTTCACAATAGCTAAAATCTAGAAACAACCTAAGTGCCCTGAAACACTCTTGTTTAGTTCTAGATATTAAGGAGAAATTCTTCACGTTTCTACCACTGATCATGAGATTATCTATGGGTTTACCCTATGTACCTCTCATTATTTTGAAATATGTTTCTTCCATTCTCGATTTATTGAGCAATTAAATAAAAATGCATGCTCAATTTTGTCAAAAGCTAGTTATATATTCTCTGTAATGATGTGAATTTCACCTTTCTTCTTGTTGATATGGCATTTTACACTAATTGGCTATTTACTCAGGAACAACCTTGTATTCCTAGGATAAATCTAACTTGGTCATGATGAGTCTCTCAATTTGTTACTAAATTTGATTGGTAAATACTCTGTTGAGGATTTGGCTATCTATAATAATAGCTGGGTTGATCTGAAATTTTCTTTCTTTGTGTGTGTTCTTTGTGTGTGAAATTTTGTGTGTGCACACATGTGCTGTCCTTTCTGAATTGCAAATGTGACATTGGCCTCACAGAACATGTTTTGGCATGCTCACTCTTCTATAATTTTTGAAAGTCTTGAGCAGGGTAGGTATTAGTTTTTGTCCTCCTCCTCCTCCTCCTTCCTTCACTTCCTCTTCCTCCTCCTCCTCATCATCATCATTATTCTGTATTCAATTTGTACCTTTCCTGGCTGATTACACTCCAAAACACAACCTTCTCACATAGATATTAATGAAACAATACAAATACATTGAAGGAATCACATTTCAAATTTTATGCATGAAAAGATAAAAACTACAGATATACAAAATGACCAGAAAATAAAGGAGCAACTAACAGTTAAGCCTCAAACATTAATAATTATCCAGTACAATAATAGAAGTCTAAATTCACCAAAGGAGTTGGTGAACATAAAAAAAAAAAAGATCTATCAATACTATGCATAAAATATTCTCATATCCACTTCAACACACACTTTTTACTAAACATATTATCCAGGAAAATTTTAACAAAAATATTAACAGGAAGCAATTGAAGAGATTGTATTTAATACATACTTAGTAGAAATTTATATCATGAATGAAATAAATACATTTGTCTTAAGTTCACATGAAATGTTCTCAAAGACAAACTATATATTAGCACAAAAATATTAATGAACATGTGAAACTGTAAATTGTATCATGCGTTTTATTTTGCATAAGACCAGACATAAACAAAAAAAGTCCATGAGAAATCACATAGATATTAAACAACATACTTGTGTATTTTAACAAAATTGAAATAAAAGCAATAAGTCAGAAAGTCATTATTTAAAAGTATAGATGATAATAATTCCTTGATATGTCATTGTGAAAAAGAAAGACAGATTAAAAATAAAAACAGAAATAAAAGGTACTATAGAAATGTAAAGGATCATAAGAGATTTCAATGAAAGGACTGTGAAAATAAATTGATTAACCTAGAAGTAATGAACAGATATTTTGAATTATTACCTTTACAAGACTGAGTCAGAAGAAATAGAAAGTTTGAACAGACCAATGACAAATACTCAAACTAAACCCATAGCCAAAGTCTTTGTAAGAATAAAATTTGAGTATCATTATGGATTTTATAAAGGAGAGGACAAGGTCTAGGAAGAACAGAAGGTGGAGGAGGAGGAGGGAGGGGAGAGGCGGAGGAGGAAGAGGAGGAAGAGGAGAGTGGGAGGAGGAAGAGGTGGAAGAGGAGAGTGGGAGGAGGAGGAGGAGGTTAAGGATAGATTTGTGTATAAGATACTTTTTATTATAGCATAGGTGAGGAAATTCTGTGTATCACCTGGTAAAGGTAGGGGAAACATTGAAAAGTAGTTTCCATTTGAGTTGTTATAGAAAGAAAAGGTGACTTTTAACTTGACAAACTTTCTTTACCTAAAGGATCATTCTAGAAAAAAGGGCATATCATAAGAACATATAGGGAAGACTGTAGGTTATGTGGTTCAGTGGTAAAGTAGATATATGTCATGGGTGAGGACCTGGATTAAGATTTGGGAAGGGTACTGGCAAGAGATGTATCTTATCAGATAGATGGAGCTTCAGATTAACAATGATGTTATGACATTTAGACATTTTCCTAGAGATGATAAGAAGATATGAAAATTACTTAGGTGGAGGAGGAACATGCAAATTTTCAGTTTTAGTATATATTTTATCAATGAGTCTGTCAGATTCAGCAGTCTTCATCATACAGATTTGTTAAGGTAAAATTTATCAGTTGTCTTTGAAACTTCCCTTCAATTTCTTTTACAATATTTAAACATGTATCAGAGTTTCCTATGTAAATCTATACATCTTGTTGGCCTTTTAGTTCTTTACTTCTGGAAAATTTCTAAACTCATTCTTATGTTTTTAAAAAAAAGGTGTTAAAAGAGAGAGATAACAAAAGGGAATTCCCTGCCACAGAGGCGGGGTAGGGTGGAGGGGACAGGGTGGGGGTGGTGGGAGGGATGCTGGGACCATTGGTAGTTGGAAATGGGGACTGGTGGAGGGATAGGTTCTCAATCATTGTATGACTGAAATGCAAGCATGAAAGTGTGTAAGCCTGTAACTGTACCTCACAGTGATTTACTAATAAAATAAAATAAAATAAGTGAGTAGATATTGATATTCAGGGTAACAGAAAATTAATTTTATTGGAGAAAATATATTTATGATCTAAGGAAAAATATAATATTCAAAGGAAATTTCCTTTTTTAATAATCCCAATACTATGATTAAATTATTTCTTAATAAAAAATCTAATCTAAATCTCATTGAATGAAGAAAAAGAGAATTTACTCTAATAGTGATCACGGGCAACTCAACTTTCTAAAATTCATCTTATAGGTAAATGCCTGTAACTTGTTGTTGCTGCATGGAGTTTCTATAACCATTCAAGAAGAATATATAATTTTATAAGATGAGAATTTCAGGTCAATAATACTCCCAGAACCAGAAAATTATGATCATCTAAGTATAAGAAGTACCATACTGCTGTTTTGTGGTTCTCAGCCACACATTATGTCACGGGGGTATAACTTTTCTGCTTATGGCTTCTAATATGAGGAAGCAAAGTGATTTGGGAATTACAGAGGAAAACCACTCTGTTCGTGAGAAGAGGATAACAAGTGTAACAGCTAAGCATAAGTATTCTCAGAAATAGAATCATGTGATTTCTGTAGAGTTTTAAGAGCTGTTAGTAAAGTCTAGTGCTTTTCAATCTCTTTGAAGTGTGAAAGCTTAGCTCTAGAATGAGTGGAAGTCTTCTTACATTATATCTGAGTTAATTTGGGAATTGTGCTTCTTCTTCCAGAGAATTGTAAGATTTTGTGTCTCTTTACTGTTATAATGGTTCTTGAGTTTGGAATTGGGTGCCAAAGTGGCAAAGTAAAAAGAAAAATAAATTCTATATATATCATAAATATATCATATATACAAACATATATATCTATATATATATATAGATATATCAGTCTAGGGATCAAGAAACTTACTTTAGTTCTGGTTATTTCACCTAAAAGTGATCTTACAAGGTCATTGGACCTCAATTGAACAACAGAAGTTTGAATTTCTTTATTTTTAATTATTTACCGAATCACCATGAGAACAGTTACTACTATTTCAGGTTTAAGTCTAGGTCATACAAAGATCAAACACCCATCCCTTCACCAGTGCGCATTTTTCATCACCAAGATCTCCGTATAGCCCCATCCCACCCATCCCAATGCCTGTGTGGCAGATGATTTCCACTTAACTCTTCTCTCTCTGCTTTGATTACATTAAATGTTTTGACAAAATACCCACCATTATTATTTGAAATTTTTTCCCAACAATCAGACCTGCCGAAAAGGCATCATTAGATAATTTGTTA
The DNA here is from genome assembly GCF_029834395.1 of Sorex fumeus. Taxonomy (NCBI): domain Eukaryota; kingdom Metazoa; phylum Chordata; class Mammalia; order Eulipotyphla; family Soricidae; genus Sorex; species Sorex fumeus. The sequence continues at coordinate 5,805,823 of NW_026606163.1, forward strand.
TCATGGCTGAGCAATTTTGGATTTCTGATATTTTACTAATGAAGTCTGGAGGGATATCTGCCAAAAGCCACTGGGTTCAGAGATTGATTTGTGTGCCTCTAGGATCATGGTAATTCAGGAGCCAGAGGAGACATTCATGGACAGCAACTCAAGGTCTCGTTGGGGCAGGGAAGAAGGACCAGTTCCACTCCCCCACCACCACCACAATCAAGTGTGGCCCTGGGTGTCTCGTCACTGCTGGCTCATTACCTGGCTGTCCAATAGACTCTGAAAGATGGCGGCCACCGTGCTGCTGAGGAGAAAGGGTGGAAGGAACAACACCCTTTCCCACCCAGGGTGGTATGGCGCCATAGTTTAATGCACAGTCTGGACACATTTCTGCCAAAAGAGCTGGGTTCCGAGATTGATTTGTGTGCCTCTGGGGTCATGGCCATTCAGGAGCCGGAGGAGTCGTTTGTGGGCAGCAACTTGGGGTCTCGAGAAGTTTGAATTTCTCATACTGTCACATTACTCACAACTCCTTTTTTATTACATATACTAAATGATGCTGCATGAATCATAGCCAACGCACAGGAATTAGCCTAATAACACTTTAAAGCAATAGTGCTATATAAATATAAGCATCAGTACAAATGCTGATCAAAGAAAATTTTATTAAGACCAAATCTGTTTATGAGAGGAAATTAGGACATTGATGTTGTGATACTAATGATCCCTGGGGCCTTGGGTGAGTGGTACAGTGAAGAGAATTGGATGATTTTGTTTTCCTTTGAAGAAATGAGCTTTTGGCAGAAGACAATTTTTAGAACTTCCAACAACTTTGATGTGGCAAGAGAAGCTAATTTTATAGATTAGCATTGAATTTTTAATGATTCAAATGCACAAAAATGTACTTAAAATTACTTCCTCTTAAGAGTTAATGTATGAATTTTGGCATTAAATTGAGTACTGCTTTCCTTTTTCAAGTAATCAAAATCTGGTTGACACAGGCAGCAACAAATGTAATTTTCCCCTCATGTTTGCCTACAGAGCATATGTATTATTTCCTCAGATGGTTGAGAAGATTCATGCAGATATGTTGGGCAGAAAAACAAACTTGTTCTCTGCTTGCTACCATGATGTTTCCCTTGTTTTTTTTCCTCTGGGGACTTGAGTGTCCTATTATTTATGACCTATTAGCCTCCACGTTTTGCTCTAGCAACCAAAAAGTTTTCCAGACCACATAGTATTTCTGAATATTCTTTTTTATTCTCTTCATCCCCATAGTACTCGTAATTCTGTCCAAAGACTCACAACACTACAGTGACCCAGATTAAAGGTCCAAACATAGGTATCTGTAATATAGATATTCTAGATAGTATATAGCTATATTATATCTTATTATGTGTAATAAGTTTAGTGTTTGTTTGTGAAGAAATTCAAAATACCAATATAAAAGTACTTGAAGATTACTCCCAAATTCTGATTTCCATGGAAAATTAATTATTATCAAACTAAGGATCACTACCTTGCAACATTTTCAGCACTCTCCCTCCTTTTCTGCCTTCCTACATGCTCTTTTTATGTCCACTTCCTAATAGCCACAAAATAAAGAGATCAACTCTGAACCAAGAGAATGAATCCTTCATTTTTGCCTGTTGGATCTACTCCATCATTATAAGAATTGTCTATATCTAAAGAAAATTTGCTCGAGCGGGCCCAGTAACGTCTCCATTGGAGACTTTGTTGTTACTGTGTCTGGCATATCGAATACTCTCGGTAGCTTGCCGGGCTCTCAGAGAGGGGCGGAGGAATCGAACTCGGGTCGGCCATGTTGGCCGCTTGTAAGGCGAACACCCTACCCGCTGTGCTATCCTCCGCCCCTCTCGGAGAGCCCGGCAAGCTACCGAGAGTATTCGATATGCCAGACACAGTAACAACAAAGTCTCCAATGGAGACGTTACTGGGCCCGCTCGAGCAAATCGACGATCAACGGGAGGGCCTTTACCTTACCTCGAGCAAAGAAAATTACTCTTATTTCAGAGATCTGAGAGACAAGCTGGATTGTTCTTTAGTTTCACTTCATAGTCTCTAGTTTCACTCAAATTTCCTGGTTTCCTCCTTTCATTTTTAGGTGCATCATCAAATACTTTATCGGGTTTCCTCTGAATAAGTCTTTTTTAAATTTTTATTAGTGAAACACCATGAGGTACAGTTGTAGATTTACAAGTTTTTGTGCTTGGGTTCCTTTCGGCTGCGCGCGGCGGGTTTTAGTTATACAATGATCAAATACCCATCCCTCCACCAGTGCCCATTTTTCCACCACCATGGATCCAAGTATCTCTCCCACCCTCCAGCCCCCATCCCACCCTGTCTCTGTGACAGGTCATTCCCCTCTGTTCTCTCTCTCCTTTTGGGTGTTGTAGTTTGCCAAAGAGGCATTGAGTGGCAATCATGTTCGGTCGATAGTCTACTTTCAGCATGCTTCTCCCATCCTGGGAGGATCCTCTCAACACCCTTTATTTGGTGCTCCCTTCTCTATCTGAGCTGCCTTTCCCCCTAGAATGTGTGGCTGGCCTCCAAGCCATCAAGTAAACCTCCTGGTACTTATCTCAGCTATTCTTGGGTGTTAGTCTCCTATTTTTTTACTTTATGTTCCCCAGATGAATGCAATCTCTCTATGTCTATCCCTCTCTGACTAATTTCGCTTAGCATGATAATTTCCATGTAGTATCACTTTCAAGACTTTCAAAATTTCATGACTTCATCTTTTCTAACAGCTACATAGTATTCCATTGTGTAGAGGTACCAGAGTTTCTTTACAAAGTTATTTGTTATTGAGCACTCGGGATTTTTCTGATTCTGGCTATTGTAAAGAGAGCTGCGATGAACAAACAAGTGCAGATGTCACTTTGACTATACTTTTTTGTCTCTCTGGAATATGTTTCCAGGAGTTATATTGCTGGGTCAAATGAGAGCTCAATTTCTAATTTTTTGAGAATCGGCCATACTATTTTCCAAAAGGGCTGAACCAGTCGGCATTCCCAACAGCAGTGAAGGAGGGTCCCTTTCTCTCCACATCTGTGCCAGCACCGGTTGCTTTTGGTTTTTTGGATGTGGGCCAGTCTCTGTGGTGTGAAATGATATCTCATTGTTGTTTTGATCTGCAACTTCCTGATGATTAATGATGTAGAGGATTTTCTCATGTACCTTTTAGGCATTCGAATTTCTTCTTTGAGAAAGTTTCTGTTCATTTCATGCCCCATTTTTTATGGGGTTGGATGTTTTCTTCTTGTGGAGTTCAACCAGTACTTTATATATCCTTGATATCAACCCCTTGTCTTATGAGTATTGGGTGAATATCCTTTCCCATTCTATAGACTGCCTTCGTATTTTGGTCATTGTTCCTTTTGAGGTGCAGAAGCTTCTTAGTTTAAGATAGTCCCATTTGTCTCTCTGTTTTCACTTGATCGGCCAGTGGCATGACATCTTTGAAGATACCATTAGATTCAATGTCATGGAGGGTTTTGCCAACTTTGTCTTCAATGTACCTTATGTAATTCGGTCTAATGTTGAGGTCTTTAATCCATTTTATCTTACTTTTGTACATGGTGATGGGCAGAGATCTGAGCCCATTTTTTTTTGCGTGTGGCCGTCCAGTTTGGCCAGCACAATTTGTTAAAAAGGCTTTCCTCACTCCACTTCACAAGTCTTGCTCCTTTATCAAAGATTAGATGATCATATGTTGGGGGGGAGTTGTCAGTATATTCAACCCTGTTCCATTGCTATGCAGCTCTGCCTTTGTTCCAGTACCATGCTGTTTTAATTATTACTGCATTGTAGTAGAGTTTAAAGTTTGGGAGGTTGATTCCTCCCATTTTCTTTTTCCCAAGAATTGCCTTAGCTATTTGTGGGGGGCTTATTGTTCCATATGAATTGCAAGAGTGTTTGCTCCATTTCTTTGAAGAATGTTGTAGGTCTTGTTATAGGGATCACACTGAATTTGTACAATACTTCGGGAAGTATTGCCATTTTGACAATGTTAATTCTCCCGATCCATGATCAGGGGATATCTTTCCTTTTCCTCATGTCCTCTTTTATTTCCTGAAGTAGCGTTTTGTAGTTTTCTTTGTACAGGTCCTTTACTTCCTTAGTTAAGCTGATTAGATTTGATTATCTGGTACTTGATTATCTGGGACAAAATTGTGAAGGAGATTGTTTTTTTTTTCATGTCACTTTCTTCTCTCTCACTGTTTGCGTATAGGAAAGTCATGGACTTTTGGGTATTGATTTTATAGCCTGCAACTTTACTATACAAGTCTATTGTTTCTAAGAGTTTCTTGGTAGAGGTTATAGGATTCACTAAGTATAGTATCATATCATCTGCTAATAGTGAGAGCTTGATTTCTTCCATTCCTACCTGAATGCCTTTAATATCTTTTTCTTGCCTAACCGCTATTGCAAATACTTCCAGTACTATATTGAACAGCAATGGAGAGAGTGGGCATCCTTGTCTCATTCTTGATCTTAGCGGGGGCTTTCAGTTTTTCCCCATTGAGGATGATGCTTGCTGTCAGCTTGTGGTAGATGGCTTTAACTACATTGAGGAAAGTCCCCTCTATCTATACCTATTTTGGCAAGGGTTTTCATCATAAAGGGGTGCTGAATCTTGTATCAACAATCTTCTCAGACCAAAATGCACTGAAATTAGAAGTATATAACACACAAAAACAGACATCTAAATCAAACACTGGAAACTAAACATTGCACTATTGGACGACAAGTTGCTTAGAAAAGAAATTAAAGAGGAAATCAAAAGATTCCTAGAAATGTTTGAAAATGAGGACACGACTTACCAAAACTTATGGACACAGCAAAAACTGTGTTAATAGGAATGTTTATAGTCTACAAGCATTGCTCAGGAAGGAGGAGCAAGCCCACATAAGTAACCTAACCTCTCAGTTTAAGAGCTTGGAGAAGGACCAACTAAAGGAGCCTGGCCGGAACAGGAGGAAGGAAATAATAAAACTCAGAGCACAGATTAACGAATAGGAAACCCAAAAAACAATCCAAAGGATCAATGAAACCAAGAGCTGTTTCTTCAAGAAAATAAACACGATAGAGAAAACCCTAATAAACCGAATCAGAAATGAAAAGGGGAACATTACAACAGAAACGACAGAAATTCAAAGGATCCTCAGGAAGTACTTTGAGAAGCTTCATGCAATCGACGAACAACAGGATGATCGTGATCATTGTAATAAGCACAATCTGTGTTTTTCCAAGTTCCTTCTGTCCTGGAGAAGTGCTTAAACATTGTTTATCCTTTCTTGGACATTTCCCTTGCACAATAGGCAAAGCATCTGTGTTCCTGAACTCTGCCTGCCACCCCCCTATCTTGTAATACCAGGGTTTCATCTGCTGAGTTCTTTCTTCCCTTTTCCTTTTATCGAGTATACCCCTTGTGCCCCACAAAATTCCCCATCTTCTTACAAAAAGTTTGAGAATAAATTTGTTGTAATCACAGAAAGACTCAAGGCTCAGATAATTGAAAAAGACAAAGAAAAAAACTGGATTTATGGTTTACATATTACAACTTTCAGACCTATATAGCAAAAATAAAACCATAATATAGTACAGTGTTATAAAGATTTAATGAGATAAAGTATGAGCAAAAGTCTTATACAATATATTAGGCATAAGGCAATATATTAGTAACTAATCAGTTGTTGCCATTACCATCAAAGGAAGCTGTAGGGGAAACATTTTATGAGCAAAGACTCTTAAATGTAACATACCAATTGCAATCCTAGCTCTGAAAATTAAGCTTCAGGACTTTGAACAATTTTACTTAGCCTTTACATGACTCTTTTCTCTCTCAAAAATAGGGGTGATGTTTGGTGGTGATGAAGGTTATAGATGGTAATGAAACTAATCTCCTTAGGTTATTATGCTATTGTAATATGAGCAAATCTATGTAAAGTGCTTGAAACATAAATCAGACATATAAAGTCCATGGTCTTTTTGTATTAACTCTTACTATCATAGCACAGCGGTAGGGCGTTTGCCTTGCACGCAGCCAACACAGCCGACCCGAGTTCGATTCCTCCGCCCCTCTCGGAGAGCCCTGCAAGCTACCGAGAGTATCTCGCCCGCACGGCAGAGCCTGGCAAGCTCCCTGTGATGTATTCGATATGCCAAACACAGTAACAGCAAAGTCTCCAATGGAGACGTTACTGGGCCCGCTCGAGCAAATCGATGATCAACGGAAGGGCCTTTACCTTTACTTTTACCTTACTATCATTGCCATTATTATTGTTATAACTACCTCACTCAGCTACTGCCCTCACTCAAGAATGTAAATATGCCTTTGTCTTTGACCTTTTCCCTTTATTCTGCCTTGCTTCTTACTGGGGCTGGAGTGATAGCACAGTGGTAGCACGTTTGCCTTGTGCACAGTCAACTCGGCCAAGCCGGGTTTGATTCCTCCGCCCCTCTTGGAGAGCCCGGCAAGCTACGGAGAGTATCTCGCCCGCACGGCAAAACCTGGAAAGCTACCCCTGACGTATTCAATATGCCAAACACAATAACAACAAGTCTCACAATGGTGACATTACTGGGCCTGCTCGAGCAAATCAATGAACAATGGGAGGACAGTGCTGTGCTACAGTGATTCTTACTGAACCCTGTTTATTATACTCACCATCACTACTACCACCATCAGAAGACTAATACAGGGAACCTCAAACCAGTCATACTATGAGGTTGTTCACCTGACACGAAAGAAAATTTCTCTATCCTCATCTCTACTCCCTTCAATCTAAGACAAGCTACTCTTTTTTAAAAAAAAATTATTAGTGAGACATCATGAGGTATAGTTGTAGACTTACAAATTTTTGTGTTCAGGTTTCAATTATACAATATTCAAATACCCATCTCTCCACCGGTGCCCATTTCCCACCACCACGGATCCCAGTATCCCTGCCACCTCCCATTCCCCCCATCCCACCCTGCCTCTGTGGCAAGGCATTCCCTTTTGTTCTCTCTCTCTTATTGGGTGTTGTGGTTTGCAAAAGAGGCAATGGGTGACAATCATGTTTGGTCTATAGTCTACTTTCAGCTTGCTTCTCCCATCCTTGGAAGATCCTCCCAACACCCTTTATTTGGTGTTCCCTTCTCTATCTGAGCTCCCCTTTCCCCTAGCATGTGTGGTAAGACAAGCTACTCTTGAATTTTTCAGTGCTGATTGAAAATTTTAGCACTGAAGTTGAAATTATAGACTTAACTGAGCATTTCTTCCTCCTGTGAGACATTCATCACCCTCAAAGGGAAAGATCATTTTTATTCTAGAACTTCTGTTTTAATCCTAATCATGTTGTGAAAGCTTTGTCTCTCATTATTCGGCTATTTCAGTTTTTCTAAAGATGTAGGGAGATAAAGAATATGACTGAAGCTCTTCATAAAAATGCTACTCTTCAGGGGTTGGGGAAGTAAATCAGTAGCATATGCCTTGCATATGTGAGGTACTGAGTCCCATCCCTGATCCTGACCCCCAAAAAACTCTAGATAAACAAGCCTAATATTAAGCTTCAAGGAGTCCTTTGTTGATAAGCTCTGTGGTAATGTTAAAGAAATGCATTGTCAGGTCAGGTCAAGTCACTGATATCTAAAATGGTCATATTAGCTCCTTAATAGATTTCAATTTTAATGCTAAAGACTAACTTCCTTTCACCTAACTCTTATTAAAAACTGTGATCATGCACAGACAGAACTTCTTTAATGTGTAGAATAGATTAAAAGCAAGAAAACTTCATCAAAACAGCATTAGGCATAAATACCTAAATGCGTAAGGGATGGAAATCTAACTTAATTAAAATGGCTGAACACCGAGTCACAATTAGTGAGAGAATTATAGAAAAGCAAATATTTACACACACATTGTACACTTATTAAGGTTCACAAAGCAATGCTTCTCATGTGCGCAGATTTCCTTTGTAATGATATTGTTATGAGGCAATAAATGTGGTTATAGTTAATAGCAGATGTTAAATGGCATAATTCATCCAGAAAACTCACTAATTACTGACAAAACATAAGGCATATTCACAGTATCATACAGAAGGTATTTCTTATCTGTTAATTTATAAACTGGGAAAAAAAAATAAAGGTCACTTACATAAAGGTAAAAGCTTAGAGAACAGGTTTAACTGCTTAAATAAAAATTTAAACACTTTAAAACTGTAAGAATCTCCTTTCCAGAGAATTCATGTTTCAACCAGAGAGAACAAATTGGCCCAAATGAGTTTGAGTTAACTTGACTACTCTAGTGATAATCAGTTTCTAAATTAGTTTAGAGATAGTGTTCCATATTTTAACTGCATGCTGTGCTGTCTTTAGAATGCAGCTCACTAACAAATATTACATTTTACTTTAGTCTAGTTCTTCTCCCCTTCAAGAGGCACTGGAGCAAAATAAAAGCTAAGAATAGTAAAGAATGTCCGCTACAGCAATTTTATTTAATTTATACTATATATAGAGAGAAAGAGGGCTGGAGCAATAGCACAGCGGGTAGGGTGCTTGCCTTGCGTGCAGTGACCCCGGGCCGACCCCTGGTTTGATTCCTCTGCCCCTCTTCGAGAGCCCAGCAAGCTACCGAGAGTATCTCACCAACACGGCAAAGCCTGGCAAGCTAACCGTGGCATGTTCATTATGGCAAAAAACAGTAACAAGTCTCTCAATGGAGAAATTTCTGGTGCCTGCTCAAGCAAATTGATGAACAATGGGAGGACAGTGCTACAGTGCAGTGCTACAGTGGCCTCATTTGTTTTCTTACAGAATCTAATATCCCATACAAATCATGGAAAAATTCCCTCCTTTCTCAACATAACTTCCTTTTATTTTACTTTATAATATTATAAAGTTGTTTCCTCTGTTTCCTCTGTTGTATTAATATCGGTGCACTCTGAAATACTTAGAGTAGATTCTCATCATATTTTAGAAATCTCCACTTTGGTTTAATTTTGACTAGGTTTTCGAAGCAAAGAGCTTGCTTTATATCTTGATTCAAGTAAGATTAGAATTTTGAAGTTGAAAACAAAAAAATTTTCTAACGTTGTGAGTTGCACATGCACACATCTGTGCACAAATGGGAATGAACAAGCGTACAGTAATAAAGAGAAAACAAACAAATGATAAAGCAAGAACAAAGGAAGTAATACTTATTTAATCCAATACTTAAAAATTCTCCATACAAAATATCGACATAATTCAAATATTCCTTTATATTGTGAAAAGCATGGTAGCTGAATTTTTCCTTTGGGCCCTTGTATTGGCCTTACTGATTGGCCAAGAATCACTAATCGGTACGAAGATGAAGAGGAAGAAGAGGAAGAAAAGGAAAAAGAAAGAGAAGGAGAAGAAAGAAGACAAAGAAGAAGAAGGAGGAGGAGGAGGAGGAGAAGGAGAAAGAGAAGGAGAGGAAACCTAATAAAACTGTTGACCATCATCAAGAGAATGAAGAATATTTTTCTTTTTTATTATATATATATATGTATATATATATATATATATATATATATTCTGCAACAGCCTGGTGTGTGGGGGGATCTGCCTAGGGGAAAAGGCCAGAATGCTTTATTTTAGGGATAGTATAATGGTCTCAAACCTCAATGACTGACATATGCATCTCCAAGAAATACTTCCGAAGAGGATGCTCTGACTCCCAAGGCCTGTGTCTGCTGTGAGCTCATGTGGCTCTCCGCATCCCACCGGTTCCCCCATGCCACAGCTGTGTGTGGCCTGTGCTCACAGAGAGGGCCCAGGGGAGCCCACGTCACACCTCAGTCTGGTGTCTTGGTAAATGGTGCTTCAGTCATCAAATGCTGAGTTCTGAAAAAGGAAGCAAAGTGAAAGTCCACATTGAGTCTTAAATTAGAAAGCTGGAAGTGTGCTTAAGGAGAAACCTGATTTATTTCCCATCACAGTGTATCCTATAGAAACCATTCCAGATGGCTACAAAAGTATGTGTTTGTAACAGTCTCCTTTGAAGACAGCCTGTTACATTGCTTGGAGAGTTAATTCCATTTTTAATCACCTTCATCATAGTTAGCAAATACTGCCTTTGTATATCATCAACTAATTCTCTATGTCCAGACCTCACCAAACTAGAGCATTCCTCTAATGAAATCCCTTTATAAACTCAAAAGCTATCCACTAATATATAATTCATCCTTTCTATTCTTCACACTAAGCTCTCTCAGATGCTTTAGACTTTTCTCAATGGGATATTTTCCAATCCTTTAATCATTTCAGTAATCTTATCCAAGTGATGTCATTCCCTCTCGAGAGTAATTTATTCTGTCCTCAGTTTAAAAATATCCATTTATTCTTTGTTTTCATTCTTTCCATCCCCAATGGCCTACTTCTTTTAAGAAATTTCTATATTATATTCATGGATAATGATCATCTTCTTAAGATATTTTTTATGCGAATGAGTCCAAATCTTAGTATTGTTAGCTTATTTATTTCCAAGGAGGACACAATTAGTATACAGGTATTTGTGATTCTACATCTCTGATGTTTGTGTATTTTGTTGTTTGACCCTGAAGTAATCCAATTCTTTTCTAAGTATTTCCTAAATTATCCACAATAAGACCAACACACTAAGTGATGTGTAAGAATTTTGAATGAAAACAATAAGCTTTTTTTTAAATAAACCTTCATGGGGGTTATCATATATATATTACAATACACATATAAATACATAATTTGATAGATTTTTATTTTATCATAGTTATCATTTTAAATATCAGTAACTAGAATATTCACATTGTATATTTAGGCATCTTTTGTCTAAAGCTGAGCATTAGTAATTATAAAGAATAAATATAAATTTTGATTTTACCTTTTACTAATTCTGTGACTTTTGACAACTCAGCATCTTGTAGTAAAATCGACTGAGTTTTAAAATAAAGATAAAAATATTGTCCTGGGACAGAATGATTGGACAGTGGGTAGGGTGCTTGCCTTACACAGATGGTTGTGCACAGCTGACCCGGGTTTCATCCCTGGCATTCCATATGGTTCACTGTGTACCACCAGGAGTAATTACTAAGTGGAGAGCCAGGAGTAACCTCTGAGCATTGCCAGGTATGCTTCCCCACCCATTATTTTTTCCTTTCGGCTTTACACACAGATTAAATTGACATAATATGTAGTACATCTAACACAGAGGTTCTAATAAACCGAATGATAACGTTCACTATTTTCTAAAAGATGAAATTAGCAATCATCCCAGTAATTAAGATTATATTTTTGTTGTCGCAAACATTAAATTTGTTGGATTATTAACTCAAAGTACAGAAGCAGGGTGAGTGTGTGAGTGTCAAAACAGATAATCATTGGATTTGGGTAAGACCCTATTTTGTCATGTTGTTAAATTTATAAAAATTCCTGAGACTTAGGTTTTACAATTTTCATTTCCAGTAGCAAACAGGATAACAAAGATATACTAGATTTAAATGCCATTATCTGTGTTTATATTATAAGAATCGTATCGTTATAAAACATATATTAGAAGTATTTACAATTTTAGAGGAAATATAGGTAAAAAGGTAAAGGCCCACCCGTTGTTCATCAATTTGCTCGAGTGGGCCCAGTAACGTCTCCATTGGAGACTTTGTTGTTACTGTGTTTGGCATATCGAATACTCTCGGTAGCTTGCCGGGCTCTCTGAGAGGTGCGGAGGAATCGAACTCGGGTCGGTCATGTTGACTGCATGCAAGGCAAACTCCCTACCACTGTGCTATCGCTCCAGCTGTATTTATGTACAAATAAAATATATGTATATTTCACTAATAAAATATTATTTTTTATTATAATAAAAATTATTTTTTTATTTATTTACTTTTCTCTAAATTTTCAGGGTACCTTAAATATCCAACCCGCACGGCAGAGCCTGGCAAGCTATCCGTGGTCTATGCCAAATAGACCAAATTGATATGCCAAATCCAGTAATAAATGGATCTCATTTCCCTAACCCTGAATATGCAGAATCGAGAAGGATATGGAAGGAGAGGCTGATAAAACACCAAGGCAGACATAGGCTGCCAAAACGCAGAAAAACAAAAATGATTGTCTGTACTTTTAATGCTCATACGCTGGCATCTGCTGCATCCATTGAAGACCTTATGGTACAAGCGCGAAAGATCAAGTACGACATCATTGGTCTGACCGAAACGAGAAGACATCAATCCCATCATGCTGTTTTCGACACTGGAGAAGAACTGTTCCTTGGAACATGTGATAAAAGAGGCGTCGGTGGTGTCGGTATCCTTGTCAACACAAACTTAGTCACGAGCATTGATTCATTCGAATGCCTAACAACCCGAATCGGACAATTACACTTGAATAAATGTGGCTCACTACCGGCAGTTTCTATCTTTGTTGTCTATGCACCAACATCCAGTTATGGTGAAAGAGAAACTGAGAAATTCTACATGGAGCTGGAGAAGTTCTATAAAGAAGATCACACCTTCTACAAGATCATTGTTGGTGATTTTAATGCCAAGATAGGACCAAGAAGATCAGTTGATGAACTCCACATCGGAACCCATGGCCTGGAATGGAACGAACAGGGTGACACACTGTCTGAGTTCATCATGTCAACCAAAACCCTCCATGGTAACTCACAATTCCAAAAGGCTGAATCTAAACATTGGACATGGGAGTCTCCCGATGGACGGTTCCACAATGAAATAGACCACATCATATTCAATTGGTGGTTTTGCCTAACTGATGTTGCTGTTGTCCCAAAATTCCAAACGGGATCAGACCACCGTCTTCTTCGTGCAAAATTCTACCTCACAGAACGAGGAGAAAAGAATGCAAGGTTTAATAGGAGGACTCCCAGAACAACCACCAACTGGGAGCTCTTTGGCTCTATTGCGGCAACATGGGAAGATGCCGTCATTGACAACATTGATGAGGAATACGATCGAATGATTCAGCACCTCCATGATTGTGCAAGGAATGCCAAGAGAGAGATAACCACAAAAAACCGTCTTTCTTCGAACACTCTTGAACTTATTCGCCAACGTGACTTGGCACATGCCTCAGGCAACCACAAGCGAACATCCGAACTGGCAAAACAGTGCAGAGAAGCCATCAAGGATGACCTCAAAAACAGGAGAGCAGCAGTACTGGTAGATGCAGCAGAAGCTGGGAAAAACATTCATAATGCCCGCCTGTCCTTCACCAACTATAAGACCAAGATGACTGCCCTCCAACATCATGATGGATCTATCACATCTTCCAGAAGGGCAATGGAGAAGATTATTCATGACTTCTACTCAGATCTCTTTAATAGCCACATACATTTGCCCACATACCACATACCACATGATGGATATGTTGTTCCCAATGTTCTCCCTTCCGAAATCCAACATGCCATCTCGTCGGTAAAGAAACAAAGAGCACCTGGCCCAGACAAGATCAGACCTGAACACCTGAAGAACTTACCATCAGTACTCATCAATACACTGGCTCGGCTCTTCACACGCTACCTGTCTGAATGCAAGGTTCTATCCCAATGGAAAACCAGCAGGACTGTACTACTATATAAGAAAGGAGACATCCACGACATTGGCAACTATCGCCCAATCTGCCTATTGTCTGTCATCTACAAACTATTCACTCGAGTCATCCTGAATAGGATTAGCAGAACACTAGATGAAGGACAACCATGTGAACAAGCTGGATTCCGAAAAGGATTCAGTACCATCGACCATATCCACACAATAACCAAGCTCCTTGAGGTATCTCGGGAGTTCAAGATGCCGCTCTGTCTAACGTTCATTGATTTAAAGAAGGCCTTTGATTCTGTTGAGACGGAAGCGGTCATGGAAGCCCTATCCAATCAGGACGTACAAACTCAATACATCAGGATCCTTCGTGAGCTCTATTGCGGATTTACTACCAAGATCTCACCATTCTACAAAGAAGTAATCATCCATATCAAGAGAGGGGTTCGGCAGGGTGATACCATTTCACCAAAACTCTTCAGTGCCACCCTCGAGAACATCATGCGACGACTGGAATGGGAAAACATGGGAGTGAAGATAGATGGTCGGCAACTACACCACCTCCGCTTTGCTGTTGACATCGTTCTAATAACACCAAACATCAACCAAGCGGCACAAATGCTGAACGACTTTGACCGTGAATGTGGAAAGGTCGGACTACAGCTGAATCTTACGAAGACAATGTTTATGAGAAACAGCCTTGTTCCTGACGCTCCATTCGCTCTCAATGGAACCACCATCTCCGAATGCAACAGTTATATATACCTAGGTCGAGAAATCAACATGATGAATGACCTGACACCTGAGTTGCGCAGGAGGAAGAGAGCGGCTTGGAATGCCTTCAAGAGCATTGAAGAAATAACTAAAAGGACAAAGAACCTCCAGCTATGAGCACATCTCTTTGATTCCACTGTTCTTCCTGCATTAACATATGCCTCAGAGACCTGGACCCTACGAAAACAGGATGAGAACGCTATTCGGGTCTCTCAAAGAGGAATCGAAAGAACTATGCTTGGAATATCACGATTCACTCAAATGAGAGATAGAATCCGGAGTTCTGATCTTCGTCAACGCTCAAGAATCAGGGACGCTGTCTCATTTGCCAAGACATCAAAAATCAGATGGGCTGGACACGTAATGAGGTTTACAGACAACCACTGGACTAGAACCATTACTGATTGGATTCCACGGGACATCAAAAGATCACGTGGATGCCCACCTATAAGATGGTCAGACTTCTTCGTCAAGACCCTAAATGATCGGTTTGAGGCTCTGCATGTTCCTAGAACGAACAGATACCATTGGGCTACGCTAGCACGCAACCGGGATGAATGGAGACGTTACTGGCACCCGCTCGAATAAATCGATGAATAACGGGGATTAAGTGATTAAGTGATTGAGTATATATAATATATATAATAGAACAGTCCTCCCATTGTTCATCAATTTGCTCGAGCGGGCCCAGTAACGTCTCTATCCTGAGACTTGTTACTGTGTTTGGCGTATCGAATACATCACGGGGAGCTTGCCAGGCCCTGCCGTGCGGGTGAGATACTCTCGGTAGCTTGCCAGGCTCTCCGAGAGTGGCGGAGGAATCGAACTCGGGTCGGCCATGTTGGCTGTGTTTATTTTTGTAGTGAAAAACTTTTAAATAGAATTTATTATGACTATCTAGAGGGACTGTGTTCAAAATTATACTGTCACAGTTAATTAGCACTACAGGCAAGATTCAATAAAATGTAATAAGAACACTTGAGTTCTCAGTGGTGCAATATCAACAATTTAGTCTCTTAGTAGTGGGGTATATTTGGATGTTTTTACCTACTAGAGGTTTCAGCTTATTACTGAATGAAAATTAAAAGTATGTGATATATATATATAGAGAGAGAGATAGATACTTATGTGTCTATTATCTATTGAGCTGGAGTGATAGCACAGCGGGTAGGGCTTTTTTCTTGCATACCGCCAACCTGGCCAATCCGGGTTCGATTCCTCTGTCCCTCTCAGAGAGCCCAGTAAGCTACCAAGAGAATTTTGACCACACGGCAAAGCCTGGCAAGCTACCCATGACGTATTCGATATGCCCAAAACCGTAATGACAAGTCTCACAATGGAGACGTTACTGGGCCCGCTCAAGCTAATCGATGAACAACGGGAGGACAGTGCTCTATCATCTATCTATCTGTCTGCCTGTCTGTCTGTCTATCACCTGTCTATCATATATCTATCTTTCAAACTATAACTTTGCCTGGTAAGACTGTTTCTTTTTTACTCTTTTCATGATGTATTATTGAGGTTCTGTGATTTGCAATACAGTTAATAATAGTCTCAGACATAGATTGTTCCAACAATACATCCACAATGCTTCTCTCCACCAATGTTCTAACAATACTTCCCATTGTCTCAACTTCCCAATCCCAAAAAACTCAGTTTTATGGACCAATTCTACAGTTCTGTTGTCTGCCCATTTATTCTCTTTTACTGCGTATTTTTATGCCCCACATATGAGAGCAAAGTATAACTCTGTATCTTCCCCTTTCCTTCTGACTTCACTAGCAGAATGCCTGTATTTCCATCCACATAGTAGCAAGTAACATAACATTATCTTTCTTGCAATTGCATCATATTTTTGGAGTAAATGTACCACACTTCTGGATCCACTCATTCTTTCTTTGACATTTGGGTTAATTCCACATCTTGATTATGGTACTAAGCACTTTAATTAACTTGGGTGTGCAAATAACCTTACAAATTAATGTTTTTGAGTTTGGAGAGTAGATACCAAGAAGTGGTAACGATGGATCTTAGAAGAGTTCTATTCTTACATTTTTGAGAAATCTCCTCGTTGTCTTTCGTAGATATTGAACCAGTGATATTCTAACTAGCGGTGAATGAGACTTCCTTTATTCACAGCATCTCCTGCTAATGTGTTGCAAGCAAGTATTTTATCCCATTCAATAGGCTGTATTTTTTATTCCTACTTGAATTTATTTTGCTTTGCAAAATCTTTCATATTTTATGTAGCCCCATTTATATATTTATTTATTTTGTCTTTTACTTGTGGTCTCCTAGTAAAGACCCCTGTGAAGTCCATTTTCTGGAGAGTAATATCTGTTTGTTAATGTATTTTATATATTGTGGAATAACCTCAAAGTATTTTATCAACTTTGAATTGATATTTGTGAATAGTATGGATATAATTCAAGTGTCTAACTTTTATACATATGACTATCCAGTTTTCCCATCACTGTCTGTTTTAGAGTCTTTCCTTTATCAATTTCCTATATTTGGCTCCATTGTCATAGATTAATTGCCTCTAAATCTTAGTGTTTTCTCAGGACTCTCAATTCTGTTTCATTGTTTTGAGTCTATCTTTATTATAGTACCCTGTAATTTTGATTATTATAATTTTGTGGTATAACTCAAAGTTGGAGAATGCAGTACCTGACATCTTACTTTATATACTCCTGTAAAATTGCTTTAGCTATTTGAGTAATTTTATAGTTATATACAAACTTTTCCAAATCCTTGAAGCATGTTATTGATTTTTAAATGAATATTTTATCGACTCTGAATAATGCCTTGAGTAGAAATATCATTTTGACAATGTTGATTCTTTAAATCCATGAGCAGATAATATTTAGCATTTAATATTCAAATTAAGTATTTAAACTTTGTTTATTCAATGGGTTCATCAGGGTGAGATCATTTCACCAAAACTCTTCAGTGCCACCCTCAAGAATGTCATGCAATAACTGGAATAAGAAGGAATGGGAAAGAAGATAGACGGTTGGCAACTATACCACGTCTGCTTTGCTTATAATAATATAATAATAATGCAAATAATAATTTGCATTCTATAATACCAAACATTAGCCAAGTGGCACAAATGCTGGCTGACTTCATCTGTGAGTGTGGAAAGGTCAGACTGCAGCTGAATCTCACGAAAGCAAAGTTTGTGAGAAATGAACTAGTTTCTGATGTTCTATTTGCTCTTAATGGAACGAACATCTCCGAATGCAGCAGTTACGTGTACCTGGGTCGAGAACTCAACATGATGAACAACTTGGTGCCAGAACTACACAGCAGGAAGAGAGCGGCGTGGAGTGCTTCAAGAACATTGAAGAAGTTGTTAAGAGGACAATGAACCTCCGGCTCCAGGCACATCTGTACAACTCTACCTTTCTTCCTGCACTAACATATGCCTCAGAGACCTGGGCCCTAAGAAAACAAGATTAGAACAATTAGGGTTTCCTGAAGATGAATCAAAAGAGCTATGCTTGGAGTATCACGCTTCACTAAAGTGACAAAAAGAATCCAGAGTTCCGACCTCCATTGACGCTAGAAAATCAGTGGCCCTGCCTCCTTTGCCAAGTTGTCAAAAATCAGATGGGCTGGACTTGTAATGCAATTTGGAGATTACCACTTGACTAGAGTTCTTACTGACTAGATTCTATGGGACATCAAAAGAATGCCTGACCACCCACCTAGGAGATGGTCGGGCTTCTTCTTTAAGACCCTGAATGAACAGTTTGATGCTCTTCGTGTTCCTGGAGTGAGCAGATACCATTGGGCTACACTAGCACTCCAAAGGGACGAATGAAGACATTACTTAAGCCCACTCAAGCAAATTGATGATCAACAGGATGACAAATGATACAAGTGATATTCAATTATTGATCCGCTGAATTTTTTCTATTTCTTGATGTCTTATATTTCTTTTAGAAGTTATTTATAGTTTTCACTATTGTAGTCTTATCACTTCGTTTTTAAAGTTTATTTCTAGGCATTTGATATTTTAGTACAAAAAATAACAAAAAAATGCTGCTTTGAAGGAGATATTTCTCTTTTGTTTTTCAATTTGTGATTTTTCAGGCCAACAAATTGGACTGTTCAATAACCTCAGCAGGCCGATCATGAGTAAGAAATTGAAGCTGTAGTTAAAAATATCCTGAAGAGCCAAAGATCTGGTTGAATTAGATTTGCTCCTGTTGAGTGAAACTTCAAAAATTATCAAAGAAACAATATTTTTTCCTTAATAGCTTTTACAAAACCAATATTACACTAAGAATAATACCATAAAGAGAGGCATTGTTTAAAGAGAATTTCAAATGTCAATATTTCTGGTGAACATCAATGAAAGTATTCTGAGCAAAATATTAGAAAACTTAATCCAACAACATACCAAAGGGATTATGTGTCACGATAAAGTGGGTTTCATCCATCATGATAAAGTGGGATTCATCCTAGGTATGCAAGGAATATTCAATGTACATAAATCAATTAACAAAATGCACTATTTCAACCAAAGAAAAAATAAAGATTATAATTATGCTAATTGTAGTCAAGTAGGTCTTTGACGTGATTCAACATACATTTCTGAAAAAATCGTCAAAATATTTTAGAGGTTGGAGCTGGAATTATATAGAAATGGGTAAGGTACTTGCTTTGCCCACGGCGGACATGGGTTTGGTGTCTAGCAACATATATGGTCCCTTGACACTGCCAGGAATCATCTCTGAGCACAGCAACATGAACAAGCCCTGAGTACTGTTTGGTGTGGTCCAATACAATTTTTTTTTAAATTATGAGGATAGAAAATACCCAACCCTCAAGATCACAAAAAGAGAAGGTAGAGAATCAACTTCTTATAAATCAATCAGAATATTACAGAGGGAGGAAGTATGTATTGAGGGGGACAGTTTGTATCAAATTAGGCATATGGATATTTTCTACTTAAACATGCAAATGATTGATATTAAAATATAATAGCACCTAAATATAACTCAAAATAATAAATGTAGATATTAATATATTAAACATGTATTGTTAAACAATTGTCATCTGCTTCAAGAGGAAATTTACTTCAAGAAAGAAACCTGCTATTTTGGATGCCTTTGATATATATGAGTAGCATTGCTTCCCAATACATACAGTCTAGTATCAGTAAAAGTAAGTTTGGACTTACATAATATTTATTGCTTTGAGTCTGAATATACAAATGAGACATCTGACCCAAATAGCAAGAGGGTCCACTAGCTGTTTTATGCAACATTTCTTGAGACTAATATCTCAAACATTAAATAAATAAATTGAAGTGATCTCATAAAACTCTGAATTCTAAAAAAACTGACCCTACCTGCTGTGACCTCATTGAACTAAAAAACCACATATAAAAAATTAATGGGACAAAGAAAAGAACTTGACGTATAAATTGAAAAGAAAGGGAAATGTAACATGCAACCACAACTGGGGACAGATTGTATTGCAGTATTATTAGAATTTGGAGGAAAACATTATTATTTTCAAAATTGAATTGGATTATTTATTACAGTTCTAAAAAGTATTGAACATAGGAAAGATTCCTAGCAAGTATTAGATTATACCAGGAAATAATGTATATGAGAAGAACATCTCAGTGATAAATCTCAATATAAACATTACAAATATTAAATTTTTCTTCTGTAGTTCCAGTAAGATAAGGATTGCTTTTATATTTTATAAATAGCAAGCACTGTACTTATGCTGTCTACCATTGCAGATGGGAATGGTAATGTTTTCAGGACTTACAGTAGCAGCAGCTCTTCATGAATCTGGTCCAGTAGATGACCATTATGAGGAAAGTCAAATAGCAGAGTAGACATTTCTCTTGCAATCAAGTATACATTTTTATATAGCTGAAGAGTTTGACTTAATTCCTTCCATCCTGCTTCTGCCTTTTATGTTCCCTTCTATTCAGCCAACATTTTGCCTGGTCTAGTCTCTCTCTATGTATGCTTTGATGGGAGTTTGGAATGTTCCTAACAACACCCCAGTCTACCCTTACACTTTTTAAATATAAATATATTGCTGGTGACTCAGCAAAGTGGAAAGCAAGGAAAGGTAGACTTTAGGAAAGAGATCTCTCAGGTCTTCATTCAACCTACCTTGGCTACTAGGGCTCAGGAGAATGACTGGCTTGGATCAGGACTGGTGAAGTCTACCATGCGCACCTATGGACAAAGATGCTTATATCCTGTCAGCCTGAAGAGGAAAAGGTAAATTTGTGTCTGGAGTTCACTTACTCTGTGTAGTGTTGGAGTTGGCCCCTTCCACTCCATGCTTCAGGGAACCATAAATTCAGTCTGCAGTGACACCTCAGTTTCTGCTATATAAATATGTATATATAAATATATGTACATAAGAAAGAAAACTCCATCCTAACTTTGGCATAGGCAATTCATGGGTCTTTAGCCTTCCCTCACAGAAAATAATTTTGGAAGGAGGCAAATAGTGAAGCAAGATAGCTTTGGATTGAATGAAAGTTGCTCAGAAAGATGTGAGAGGAGAAAAGAGGGGAAACATGTGTTCAAGAGAGAACACAAACTTCTTCAGATTGGAAATAGTCAAGCAAAGAAACAGAAACAAGCAGGCAGGATGCTCAAGACAATCAAGCAACATGCTCATGAACACATATTCAAGGGGATTAAGGGCTTGAAGAACAAGCCCAGAATGACTTCCTGGGGAGCTTTTATATGTTTTCTCCAAATGTTTTTTCCCAAAGTTTTGCATACATAAAATTTAATATAACAATTGTCCCAAGAAAGTGTTGCATTGCCGTTGGTCTTCTCATAATCTCATTTCTTGCAATGTCGATGGTTCCTTCATAATTTCATTTCTTACACAGCTGATGGACTTTTTATAATCTCAAGTTTTTCTGTAGCTTATTTCTCTAAAGGGGTACACCCCTTGCTGGGGTTGGAGTTTGGGTTTTCGCATCTGAGTGGTGCTCCAGTTTCTCTTCTCCAAAGAATTAAAGATTTGTATATCAAAGAGATGTGTACTTCATGCCTTTGGGCTATGTCAAGACTAGGGATTCTCATTTTAAATTTATTAAAAGGTAAAGGCCCTCCCGTTGATCGTCGATTTGCTCGAGCGGGCTCAGTAACGTCTCCATTGGAGACTTTTGTTGTTACTGTGTCTGGCATATCGAATACTCTCAGTAGTTTGCCGGGCTCTCCGAGAGGGGCGGAGGAATCGAACTCGGGTCGGTCATGTTGGCCGCTTGTAAGGCGAACACCCTACCACTGTGCTGTAATTTCGAAAAAGTACAGTACCAGGAATCATCTACCTGCAAGAAGTATATAATTTTGAATAGCTCTTTTCTCCAAAGCTTATCAAGTCTTAGAAGGTAAACTCTGTGTGAGTATATATAGATAGATAGATACCTATATCTATCTATCTGTATGTATGTGTATACATACATACCTATATACATATATTTATATATACATATTTATATAGCAGAAACTGAGGTGTCACTTTATCTTGTCTATACAACAGACAGAAAAGTAGACATTCAGAATGTAGATGGGAGTAGCTGGGGGTGGGATTTGGCAGCAGATACAAGTCAGGCCCTTAGGCCTAACTCTCTCTCTCTCTCTTTCTTTCTCTCTCTCTCTTTCAGCACTTGCACTCTGGACTCTGTGCTCTCCCAGATCAGGACAAGAAGTTACTCAAAGGGCCCGGCAGCAATAGGGACAGGACCTGGTCTTCATTCAAGGGTAAAGGAGTGGCTTTGAATATCTGGCAAAGAATCTGGAACCATTTACCTCTTCTGTAAAATGAACTAATTTTTAATCTTTTGAGTTTTTATTAGTGAAACACCATGAGGTACAGTTATAGACTTACAAATTTTTTGTGCTTGGGAAAAATCAGCTCAGATAGAGAAGAGAGCACCAAATAAAGGGTGTTGGGAGGATCCTCCCAGGGTGGGAGAATCTTTCGAGTTTTGTACGCAAATCTTTCATAAAATTCTTAAGAACCCAGAACAGAAAAATTAGCTTTTACACTAACATATATAGATGGATATAAATAAGAGTAGAATGCTTCATATTTATATTTTACTTTATAATTGAAATCAGTGGGTTTTCCCACTCTTGTCCTTTCCACAAATGAAAAGTCCAGTTGCCTGACAGATAATAGTAACCATGTAACCCTAGTCTAAACTCCTTCTTTATTGTAAATATGCCATGATCCACTAGGATTCAAGAAATTAAACAGATTTAGTTCTTGCCTTTCCTTATATATTAGTGATATACACTGCATTCTGACTGCTTGTGGCCTAGATTTGTGGACAATGCAATCTAATATGAAAAAACTTCGACATTATTTACAGCAATCTCCAGAAGTCTTGCTCCCTAGTGAGAATACTGCATAAAGACAAGGAAGTAAATTTAAATGGGAGCAGGGTGGGTCTTTTGAAAAAAAGATGTTTTATTGCCTGAGCCCCTTTTAATACAAAGTTAGCTATGAGATTCCACTTCTTTTCATAGACAGGGTCTGCCTGTTTGTCAGCATTTAGAAGTTACAGAAGACAGACCTTCCTTCTCATGAAAAGGAGTGCAATTTCTGGGTAGTGAGAGAGGGACAGTTTTAGCAAGATAGGTTGATGTATCCTGATAATAAGCTTTTAGGAAATAATAAAACTTAAGAATATATTTCCTAGTTCAGTAATAGCCAAAGGCATACAATTAACATCTGCATGACATGAAAATCCTAACTCTTTGAAGAAACGGAGGCACCACCTAGATACAGAAATAATAACTTCACCCTGAGAAAGATTGTGGAGCAGGGTGATGGGCATGGGAGCAGGAAAAACCCGACCTTGCAAAATGGCCCTGAAGAAATGGCCCTCATGAAATCTCATGAGGGGGAATAAGTAGGCAGAGATAGCAAAACAGGGCGCCTGCATCTTGTGTTTGGCCTTGAGCCTCACTTGACTCCCTAATCAAGTGCATATAAAATGCAAAAACCATCATGTGCACCATAAGCAAGTCATTCTAACTGCAACATAGAGTCTTGAAGGGGATTGGATCAGGAACAAGATAAAGAGGAAAAAGTGATAGGCCTATAGTATTAAGCTCTAATGAGATTAGACCCCAAAGACTCTATAGGAATGTGTGTATTGGTCCATAAAGTTGAGCTGTGATTACTGAATCTGCTCCTAGAGGTATTTCTCCATGCACCTGCCCTCCTTCACCCCACAAACAGGCTTCTTCCTGGACCCAGTGTGCATTATGTTCTGGCATTTGGGGATAACGGGGGATAACAGTTCCCAATAGAGTGGACCTTTTGGCAAAGGAGAAGCTACAGAAGGATCCAAAGTGGTGATGAGATACTGAAAGCGCCATCAATAGTTCAAGGCTTTCCCTGCTTCCCTGTGGCTACACCTGTGTTAACTTTTATGTACACAGAAAATTGTAGGCTGAGACCATTTGGAGGAATTAAGAATTATATGTAATCTTATCCCAAAAGTCATCAAGATTTGCTCTTTAAAATCCATATTATTTCTTGAGCACATATCATTCTCTTTCCCCTCATATTTCAGCACTTTTATTTCAATAAAAACTACCTTCAAACTTAGTACTATACTAAGTTTCTCCCTGGTGGGGAATTTCCTTCCTCTTTCCTTCTACTTTCCAATAAAACTTTTAATTTCTAAAATAAGAGCCCATCTTCATTTTAAAAAAGTTTTATATCTGAATAGGACAAGTTAATTAAAACGAAATCACCTCATAACAGATTATCCCAAAGAGTTTGGAATAAATATACACCTGGAGAGAAAATCCAGGTGGCCTCCAATGCTTTTGTTATAGAATTCTCCTTTAATGCTCTCAAAAAATGTGTAAATACCCAGACCAAATTAACCTATACTTTCCCCACTGTAGTAGGAATTCAGGGAAGAAAAGGAATGCAGTGAGCACATCCTGCTCATTTGCTGACAAGTATGGCAATCATTGTTCAATTAACTAGAACTTAAATGAGACAAAAACATCTTTTATAATTCTATATAAGATTTTATTATAAGTGTGAGTAAGTAGAAACCTTTTAACACTGGAAGTAGCTGATGAATTTTGGGTAATAGTTACAGTGTGAAGGTCTAATCTTTTCAACACTTTTGCATGTGTTGTCTTGAATACTCTTAAAGTTAATGCAGTATATTACTGGTCTTACAATCATTGCTGAAAGATTTGATGACAGACTTTGTGAATGGATATTTCCCATTTCTCTAATTTTTTAATTTTTAATTGATTCACCATGAAACAACCAGTTATAAAGTTATTTATGATTGAATTTCAGGCATAAAATGTTCCAACGACTGTCCCTTCACCAGTGTGCATTTTCTGCCTCCAAGGTCCCCGATTTCCTTCCTGCACACTGCTTGCCCTCCCTCCCCCATCTTGCCTGCCATTATAGCAAACACTTTTCTTTTTGTCTTTCCCTTGTTTTCCTTTTAGGAATTATCGTTTGCAAAATTGTTACTGAGTGGATATCATGCATATTACTTTACCTCCTTTCAAGATCCAAAATCAAAAAAGGAAAACACATACAAAGAAGCATCCTTAGATTTACAGAAGACATATCAGAAGAAATCCTCCAGGCCAGAAAACAGTTGTGGGCAATAATGAAAAAACTCAATGAATTGAAAACCTCACCAAGAATGCTTTATCTAGCTAGACTCTCATTCAGATCAGACAGAACATACACTACTTCATGAACAATTAACAGGTCAGGAACTTCAGAGACTCAAAACCAACTTTAAAAGAAGGACTGAGGGGGCTACTGTAAAACACGACAAACTCCACAAAACAAGAAACTTCTAGAGAAAGATGGCACAAAACCATATGACAATGGTCTTTCTCAAGGTCGATGTTCTAATTGCACCAATTAAGAGAGACAATGGCAAAATGCATTACAAAACTGAATATAAGATTTTACTGCCTACAAAAAAACACATTTGAACAGTCAGAGCCCACAGACTCAAAGTCAAAGGCTGTAAAATCTTCAAGAAAACAACTCCAAAAAAGCCACCGTGGCCATATTATTATCTGACAACAAAGATTTCAGGGTGAAAAAGGTTAAAAGGGACATCAAAGGTCATTTCTTAATAATCAAGGGGTAAATATTATACTTCTAAACATATATGCACCCAGTGAGGGGCCAGTAAAATACTTTTAAAGAACTTTTAATCAGTAGACTACAAGGGAGACATTGGTAGCTGGACATAGCAGTCGATGACTTCAACACTGCCTGTCACCTACTGATAGATAAGTGATACTAAAACTCAGCAAGGAAATACTGACTCTGAAGGAAATAATGGAGAAGAGAGGACTAATATAAATATATATATATATATATATATATATATAACTACATATATATAACTATATATATATATATATATATATATATAACTATATCACTGTCATCCTGCTGTTCATCGATTTACTTGAACGGGCACCAGTAATGTCTCTATTCTCACCCCCAAAACTCAAATATACATTCTTCTCCAATGCACATGAAACATTTTCCAAGCCAAAGCACATGCTGGATTATAAAACATACGTCCATAAAATAAAGAAGATGTTGTATCAATTATCTTTTCAGACCATGATGCACTGAATATAGAAGTTAACCATACACAGAAATAGAAAATCAAATCAAACAACTGGAAATCAAATAGCTCATTGGTGAACAACCAGTGGGTAAGAGAAGAAGTCAAAGAAGAAATCAGAAGATCTTGGAAACAAAAAGTCAATAAACATAATTTATCACATCAATGAAAGAAAAAATAAAATAAATGATAGTGTCAATTATACAGAAAGAGCATTTGACAAGATACAGAACCTGTTCATGATGAAAAAAATCTCAACAAAATAGGAGGTGAAGGAAATTTCCTCACTATAGTCAAAGTCATATACCACAAGCTTCTGGCAAGCATCATTCTCAATGGGCAAATACTAAAATCTTTCCTCTAAGAAAGGGACAGGACAAGGTTTGCCCACTCTCACCACTACTATTCAATATAGTGCTGGCAGTACTTACCATAGAAGTTAGAGAAGAAAAAGTTATTCAGGGCATCCAGGTAGGAAAGGAAGAAGCCAAGATCTCACTATTTGCAGATAACATATTATACTTAGAGAACCCTAAAGCTTATACAAAAAAGCTCCTAGAAACAACAGCTCTGTATAATAAGTATGTTACAATATCAATACCCCAAAGACCATGTCTTTCCTATACGCAAATAATGAAATAGAAAAAAGTAATATTTTAAAAATTCTCATTCACAATTGTGCCTCAGAAAATAAAGTTCCTAGGAATCATTTAATTAAGGAGGTAAAGGACCTGTACAAGATAACTACAAAATGCTACTTTAAGTAACAAAAGTGGACATCAGGAAATATATACACATCCTCTGCTCATGTATTGGGAGAATTAACATTTTAAAAATGGCAATACTCTCCAAAGTATTATATAGATTCAATGCAGTCCCAATAAGTGTACCCATGATATTTTTAAAAAGAAATTGATTAAACAGTCCTAAAATTCATATGGAAAAGTAACTCTCCCCCCAAAAAATAGCTAAAGAAGTTCTTGGAACAAAGGAGATGGGAGTCATCATTTCCCCTAACTTCAAACTTTAATACAAAGCAGTAGTAATTAAATCATCATGGTAATGGAATAAAAGACAGACTTGCAAATATTGGAATAGAGTTGAATATCTTGAACACACATCCTCAAATATAGTATCATTTCATCTTTGATAAGAGAGCAAGAAATATGAAGTGGAGCAAGGAAAACCTTTGTAACAAGTAGTTCTGGGAAAACTGGACAGTTACATGAAAAAAATGGACTCAGTCTGTTATCTAACACAATTCACAAAAGTCATGACAAAATGGATTAAAGACCTCAAAATCAAACCCAAATCCATAAGGTACATGGAAGAAATGTAGGCAAAAATCTCCATGGTTGAAGCTAAAAGCAAGTGTAAGCAAAGTTAAACAAGTGGAACTACTTTAAGAAATTTCTGCACCTCAAAAGTAACAGTGACCAAGGTACAAAGACAATCTAAAGAATGGGAAAGGTTATCCACCCAATACCCTTCTGACAAGGGTTAATACAAAAGATATACAAGGCACTGATTGAACTCTACAAGAAAAAGACATCCAACCCCATCAATAACTAAGCAGAACCCATTAACAGAAAATGAAATTAACAGAAAAAAATTCATTAACAGAAAATGAAATTAACAGAAACTTGCTCAGAGTGGAATTTGAATGGTCAAGAAGAACATGAAAAAATTATCTTCATCACTAATCATCAGGGAGATGCAAATCAAAACAACAATAAGATATCATCTCACACCACAGAGACTGGCACACACCGAAAAGAACAAGAGTAACCAGTGCTTCCACAGATGTGGGGAGAAAGGGACTCTCTTTCAATCTTGGTGGGAATGCCGACTGGTCCAGTCTTTTTGGAAAACAATATTGACATTCCTCCAAACACTAATAATTGAATTCCCATTTAACCCAGCAATATCACTTCTGGAAATAAACCCTGGGGGATCCAAAAGAACATAGCAGAAACACCATCTGCACTCCTATGTTTATTTCAGTACTATTCACAGTAGTCAGAATCTGGAAACAACCTGAGTGCCCAAGAACAGATGCATGGATAAAAAACAACTATGGTATATCTACACAGTGGAACACTATGCAGTTGTTAGGAAAAATTAATTCACAAAATTTGCTTATAAGTGGATGGACATGGAGACTATTATGCTGAGTGAAATGAGACAGGAGAGGGACAGATATATAATGACTACATTCATTTGTGGTATATAAAAATACATATAGAAGACTAATATCCAAGACAGGGAAAGAAGAGCAAGGAGTACTGGCCAATGGTTGGAATCTACAAGTATGTGTGGGTGTCAGGATTCTGGAGAGTGGACCCCGGCACTCTGGAGTATGATCCTTCTGGTCACTGGACTTACTCCCTATGGGAGAGGGAGTGAGAAGGGGAGAAGCCTCTGCTCTGGCCCTTCGCACACCATGGGCTCCAGCTGCCAGAGAGAAAGAACCACGCGGAGGGGGAAAGCTGGTAGTCAAACAGCAATCTGTTTATTAGCTTTCACACAGGGGTTTTTGTATGTACATTTCAGTGGCAATCACCATGTATCACGTTTATCTTGTCAGGCTCAATATAGATGATGATTTACATCAACTGCTTTCAGGGGCGGTTGTATTAGCTCAGGCAGATGGTAACTATTACATGTCTCATCTTCAACAAGATTCCATGATTGTGCGAAGAACGCCAAGAGAGAGATAACCACAAAAAAACTCCTGTCTTCGAAAACTCTTGAGCATATTAGCCAACATGGCTTGGTGCATGCTTCAGGAAACCGAAAGTGAACGTCTGAGCTCGCAAAGCAGTGCAGAGAAGAGATCAAGGAAGACCTCAAAGAGAGAAGAGCAGCAGTGCTGGTAGATATGGCAGAGGACGGGAAAAGCATTCGTAACGCCCGTCTGTCCTTCGCCAACTACAAGACCAAGATGACTGCCCTCCGACATCCTGATGGATCTATCACATCTTCCAGAAGGGCAATGGAAAAGATTATTCATGACTTCTACTCAGATTTCTTTAATAGCTACGTCCACCTGCCCACATACCACATTCCACAGGATGGATATATCATTCCCAGAGTTCTCCCTTCTGAAATCTGACACGCCATCTTGTTAGTAAAGAAGCAAAGAGCACCTGACCCAGACAAGGTAAGACCTGAACACCTGAAGAAGCTGCCGTCAGTACTTATCAATACACTGGCTCGGCTCTTCACACACTGTCT
This sequence comes from Sorex fumeus, assembly GCF_029834395.1. Classification (NCBI taxonomy): domain Eukaryota; kingdom Metazoa; phylum Chordata; class Mammalia; order Eulipotyphla; family Soricidae; genus Sorex; species Sorex fumeus. Next base: position 5,835,055 of record NW_026606163.1, read on the forward strand.
GGATGCAAGGTTCGGTCCCAATGGAAAACCAGCAGGACTGTACTACTATACAAGAAGGGAGATATCCACGACATTGGCAACTAACGCCCAATCTGCCTATTGTCTGTCATCTACAAGCTGTTCACTTGAGTCAGCCTGAATAGGATTGGCAGAACACTAGATGAAGAACAACCATGCGAGCAAGCCAGGTTCCGAAAAGGATTCAGCACCATCGACCATATCCACACAATAACCAAGCTCATTGTGGTTTCCTTGAAGTTCAAAATGCTGCTCTGTCTTACATTTATTGATTTAAAGAAGGCCTTTGATTCTGTTGAGACAGAAGCGGTCATCGAAGCCCTAGCCATTCAGGGCATTCAAACTCAATACATCAGGATCCTCCATGAGCTGTATTACGGATTCACTACCAGAATCTCACCATTCTACAAATAAATGATCATCGATATCAAGAGAGGGGTTCAGCAGGGTGATACTATTTCACTGAAACTCTTCAGTGCCACCCTCAAGAACATCATGCAATGACTGGAATTGGAAGAAGTGGGAGTGAAGATAGATGGTTGGCAACTACACCACCTCCACTTTGCTGATGGCATCATTCTAATAACACCAAACATCAGACAATCGGCACAAAGGCTGACGGACTTCAACCATGAATGTGGAAAGGTCAGATTACAGCTGTATCTCACAAAGACTCTGTTCATGAGAAACAGTCTTATTCCTGACGTTCCATTTACTCTCAATGGAATGACCAACTCCGAATGCAACAGTTATGTATACCTAAGTTGAGAAGTCAACATGATGAATGACCTGGCACCTGAATTGCGCAGGAGGAAGAGAGCAGCTTGGAACGCCTTCAAGAGCATCGAAGAAATAACTAAGAGGACAAAGAACCTCCAGCTCCGAGCACACCTCTTCGATTCCACTGTTCTTCCTGCATTAACATACGCCTCAGAGACCTGGGCCCTACGCAAACAGGATGAGAATGCTATTTGGGTCTCACAAAGAAGAATTGAAAGAGCTATGCTTGGAGTATCACACTTCACTCAAATGAGAGAAAGAATATGGAGTTCAGACCTCTGTCAATGCTCAAGAATCAGGGACACTGTCTCGTTTGCCAAGGCATCGAAAATCAGACGGGCTGGACACATAATGAGATTTAGAGACGACCACTAGACTAGAGCCATTACTGACTGTATTCCACACTATGTCAGGAGATCGCGTGGCCGCCCACCTACAAGATGGTCAGACTTCTTCGTCATGACCCTGAACCATTGGTTTGAGGCTCTTCATATTCCTAGAACAAGCAGATGCCATTGGCTATGCTAGCATGCAACAGGGATGAATGGAGACATTACTGGCCCCCGCTCAAGCAAATCAATGAGTAATGGAATATCAAGTGATCAAGTGATCCTAAACAAGAATGCCTGAGGGGTGGAGTACATGTAAGTTAGAGTAAGGACCAGTATGACGATAATCGTTGGAAATTATCAAGCTGGATAAGACTTGAGTGTTAAATGTAGGTAAAGCGATAAACACAGAAAACTTTCAGTATCTATATTTTGCAAACCACAATATCCAGAGAGAGAGAGAGAGAGAGAGAGAGAGAGAGAAAGAGAGAGAGATATGTCTGCCATAGAGGAAGGCTGATTGTGGGATGGGGGTGATGGGAAGGAAACTGGGGACACTGGTGCTGGGAAATATTCACTGCTGGAAAGGTGAGTATTGAAACACAAGATGACTGAAACGTAATCATGAATGGCTTTGTAAGGGTCTATCTCAAAATGATTCAATTAAATTAAAAAATTTAAAAGTCAGTTTTTATAGATAAATAATGAAGGGAAGAAATATTTATTTTAAAATGTCCTATTCACAATATTCTCTCAGAAAATAATGACCACACAAAGAAAACTACAAAACATTACTTCAAGCAAAAAAATACAAGACGACATGAAAAAATGGAAACCCATCCCCTATTCTTATATTGGGAGGATTGATATAATTTAAATAGCAATACTCCCCCGAGTGTTATACAGATTTAATGCAGTTTGTACATGGATACCCATGATATTTTACAAAGGAATAAACACTCCTGAAATTCACATGGAATAATAACACCTCATCTTCCCTTGTGCTTGGAGGAAATGATGACCAGGATACAAAGACAGCTCACAGAATGAGAGAAATTATTTACTCAGCACTCATCTGATAACAATATCTGATATTTATATATAAATATATAGAATCTAAATATATAAATATAGAATTTTGGAAGAAAAAACGTCCAATTGCATCAAAAATGGGGGGAAGTTATGAACAGAAACTTCCTTAAAGAACAAATGTAAATGGCCAAAAGTCACAGGACAAAATGCTCAACATCACTAATTATCAGGGAGACGAAAATATTCCTCATTCTTATGTCATTAAAATCTCTATATGGATGTTTATTCTGATTCTTGTATCAACTGATTTTATGTCGTGGAAGGGTAAAAATAAGTATGCATTATTTACATGATTTTTTCAGAATTAGTACCCAGAAAATGCTTTTTATTCCAACCAATTCTTTCTCCAGTGTGCTTATTTTGAGGAATTGGGAACAACGTTTGGGCACTCCTTCCTCACCATTGCAATATGTGAGAAGTCAGTTGGTCTGGAAACAGGTGAGGAAAATCTTTGAGCCTTCTCGGTCACACTGTTTTGTTTAATTCCAATATGAAAAAGAGTCCAAACTTGCATTTTGTGTTTGTAAATGTAATAATTCTGTGAATTAAAGCAAGAAATATCCCTAGGCTTTAGAGAAAGAACAAAGTTAGACATATGTATCTAATTAAGTGAATATTAATGGTTTGTAAGAGATTTGTTCTCTTTTGAGAATGAGTAGCATGAAATTTTGAACAATATTTTAAATCGACAAGTTTTACATTAGGTATTTACAAAACAAACAACTGCATGTGCAATTGTATATCTAGACATTATTGGAGCAACAAAATGGAAGGAAGAAATTCAAGATGTGGATTTTATCCACATTAAATTTTAGTAGGGCACAAATAATATTTTTGTCTGTTTGCCAAACCTGGAAGTTGTTAGGCTTTCATCCTGATTCTGTGCTCATGGGTAACTCTCTCAAGGGTCATGAGACCACACATGATGCTTAGAATTGAATTTGGATTGGGTACATGCAAGGTAAGCATCCTACCTGCTGTACTGTTTCTCCAGTCCCTGCATAAAAATTATTTATAAAGAATACTAATTGTTAGATCTCTCTTTTATTACCTTTATTTCAAATTTGAGTGGATGAACAACAGCTGTATTTTAAGAGGCACTTGACTTTAATTTGGTGCCTAGTCTTTTATTTTAGTTAGTTGATGAATTGATTCAATATTACAAATTATGGAGATTACTTAAATGAATGCAATATGACCTAAAAGTCAAGTTTTTTGAGAGTCACATGTAAATAGGTTCTGTACTTATTGTCCTGGTCTTATTATTTTCAGCTGGAAAAAATCTATGTTTAAATTTAGTGAGGATTTAATTTTTCTTTTAATGTACCTTGTGAGATAAATGCTTCAACTATCAAATATATACCCACTAAATTGCTTTGAGGTTTATTCTTTACTTGCTATATGGAATTTTGGGGAAAGGACTCTATTAACGTCAGCTGGTAAAAAATATTTTATTTTAAATAGAGTACTCATACAGGAAAATAGAGAATTTGGACGACAGCCCTTATCTCCACCATGTTTCCTTTCCTTTCTCTGTTTCCCATAAATAATTGACCCCTACTTCTAGATTGCATGCTTTTTCAATGAAGGCAGATATATTGAGAATGGAAGAACAGTTTAATGAATTTTTTTTAAAAAATTATCAAATCAGTATGAGATACAAAGTTGTTATTGATTGGGTTTCAGTCATACAATGTTTGGGCACCCATTCCTTCACCAGTGTCCACTTCCCTCTACCAATGTCCATAGTCTGCCTCCTGCCCCATAGCCTGCCTATATGGTAGATACTTTTCCTTTTAGGCACTGTGTCTTACAGTACTTGTACTGAAAGGTTATTGTGCACAATACTTAACCTCTTTTAGAACCCAGTTCTTATCCAGAGTGATTTCTAACACTATCATTATCACAGTGATCCCTTTCTGATCTGCTTTCGTCCCTCCAACTCCCACCTCCCAATCCCTTACCCCCACCATCAGGGAGGACAAGCTTTCTACTAAGGCCAAGGCCAAGTCCTCCAATTATAAAATGGAGAGAAACTGAAAGAAGTCCTTTTTTTCTGGCTTTTCGGGTCACACCCAGCGATGCTCAGGGGTCATTCCTGGCGCATGCACTCAGGAATTGCTCCTGGCGGTGCTTAGGGGACCATATGGGATGCTGGGAATTGAACCTGTGTTGGCCATGTTGGCTGCATGCAAGGCAAAAGCCCTACCTGCTGTGCTATGGCTCCAGCCCCGAAAGAAGTCCTTTGCAACTTAATGCAATTAAACCTCCAAGATTGTCCTGTAAAACACTTCCTCAAATGTCCTTCCCAAGATAGATGTTAATGTTTATTTATAAATAATAATAGCAAAATCATCAATACAGTATTCTTTGTTGTTTTGTATTTATGGCGCTTTGAAAAAAAACCATAAAATAACTTAGCAGAAAACATGATTGTTTCATACTAGGAGGATACAATGACAGAACTTGAAACACATCGGCTTGTTGAACTCATTTTCTTTTACTCACATCCTCAGGAAGCTGTCTTGATTACAATCTAAAATTGACCATTTCAGGAAAATCAAACCTCAGCCTTCTCCAGAGAATCCAATCAGGGTTGTGGTCTCTATTTTACTACCAGTAATTTTAAGTCTTCTTGGAAACATTACCTTTCTAATTTACTGTAAAGTTCGAAAGATCTGTGAAACCACACTTGTTTCATGAATAGAGTTTTCTTAGTTTTTGAATGCATACCTGTGAAGTTTTCAGCAGGTTCTAAAGGTTATAAACCCCTCCCCCCGCTTTTTTTTTATAACGTTTGTAATAGGAAGTAAAGTCACTTAGAGTGAAGATAGATTCTCATATTCAACCTCAAACATGCCTAAGCCCTGGGGAGTCTTTCAGAGACACCAAGCAGGAAAGTGAAAATACTTATTGAAGAAGTTTTCTTTTCAAATAATAGCACTGACGTAGCACTGTCCACTGTAGCACTGTCCTCTCCTTGTTCATCAATTTGCTCGAGTGGGCATCAGTAACGAGTCCATTGTGAGATTTATTACTGTTTTTGGCATATTGAATAGGCCACATGGAGCTTGCCAAGCTATGGCGTGTGGGTGGGATACTTTTGGTAGCTTGCCAGGCACTTTGAGATGGGCAGAGCAATCGAACCCGGTTTGGCTGCATGCAAGGCAAACGCCCTACCCGCTGTGCAATCGCTTCAGCCCTGTTTTCAAATAATAATATTCATATATTTAATTAGAAAAAATATGTAGATATGGATATGCTAAATCTAAATGGTATGCTAAATTCATGAAGCAAAAGATGTTTCATACTAGGGAAGATCATGTTGGTTAAATACCAACAATATCTCATCACTGTGACCAAGAAGTTGAGTGTAACTTTTAACTTGAGCCAGCCAAGTTTTCTTGCAATGGTTTTATAATAGAAAGTACATGTTTAAGATAGCTCAAAATTAGTTATTGAGGAGAAATTTGGTAAGCTTGGGTAATATTGTGCAATACGACAGCAATTAGAAGTTATTTTTATTTTTCACATAGGAGACCATCAACACTAGAGTTTCATTAAAATGTAATAAACAAAAAAATATGAATCCTATAAAACTATATAACTTTAACAAGGGAATATTTTAGTTCTTATTTAAATATATATCACGGACTAGTTATATAGACTTCCAATTAAAAGTGGTGGCCTGAGCATGCATTTCCTTTCACTGTTTTATAAAATTTTATTAGAACAATAGTAAAGTTATGTGTATTTAAAAGCACAAACTCACAGGGGGGACAAAAGTAAAGATACAATGACAACACATTTTTAAATATAAAATAGGGTTGACAAATGGTATTATGTAAAAATCTGAGAAAGAGTACATCCTAAATTTCCAGAGAGGGAGAAAAGAATTTTAATTTACAAGAAAAAATCCCTGGCATTCTTAGGAATTGGTGATGCCAAGTAACTGAATGTGAATATGATGAAAATTTTAAATTACATGAGAATCATAAAGAATAAAAGATACAGTAAATCGCAGCATTAATTTTTACAGTATGAATGGAGAACTAACAAATATTTTCTAGAAAACTAAAACATGAGTCACAGAACACTGTTAACGGGTTAAGGTTCTGACTTTGTGTGTGACCCATTTTTATTTGATTCCAGCACCTCATACGGTGCCGTGAGCACAACAAGTTGCAACTCCCTCAGGAGTATTGCCATAAGCCATAGCTTCAATTGGTGTGTTGCTGAACTCCTCCTCCCTTTATAAATGAAGTTGATCTCTGTGCCAGGATATACTTTGCTCAGTAGGGGATGGGGTTATACCATACATGGATGCTAAATAAATGTGAGATTTATCCAACCAAATCATAGTCACCTCACTCTACAGTTAAATCAAAATCACTAACATTGAATCGTCAACATAGGACTTTTACTCCACTTTTTAAATTTTCTTTTTTCTTTTTTTTAAATTTTTATTAGAAAAACACCATGAGGTACAGTTGTAGACTTACAAATTTTTTGCTTGGGTTTAAGTTATACAATGATCGAGTACCCATCCCTCCATCAGTGCCTATTCTCCACCACCACTGATCCCAGTATCCCTCCTACCCCCCATCCCCCCATCCCATCCTGCTTCTGTGGCAGGGCATTCCCTTTTGTTCTCTCTCTCCTTTTGGGTGCTGTGGTTTGCAAATGAGGCATTGAGTGGTAATCATGTTTGGTCTATAGTCTACTTTCAGCATGCATCTCCCATCCTGGGAGGATCCTCCCAACACCTTTATTTGGTGCTCCCTTCTCTCTCTGAGCTGCCATTTCCCCTAGCATATGTGGCTGACCTCCAAGCCATGGAGTAAACCTCCTGGTACTTATCTCAGCTATTCTTTGATGTTAGTCTCCTATTTTGTTACTTTATGTTCCCCTGATGAATGAAATCTTTCCATGTCTGTCCTTCTGTTTATGACTCACTTCACTTAGCATTATACTTTTCATGTACTACCACTTATATATAATTTCATGATTTCATCTTTTCTAACAGCTGCATAGTACTCCATTGCTTATATGTACCAAAGTTTCTTTAACCAGTGATCTGTTCTTGGGCACTCAAATTTTTTCCAGATTCTGGCTACTGTAAACAGTGCTGCAATGAACAAACAAGTGCGGATGTCACTTTGACTATACTTTTTTGCCTATCTGGAATATATTTTCAGGTGTGGTAATTCTGGGTCAATGGGAGCTCAATTTCTAATTTTTTGAGAATCATTCATACTGTTTTCCAAAAGGGCTGAACCAGTCGGCATTCCCACCAGCAGTGAAGGAGGGTCCATTGCTCGCCACATCCACGCCAACACTGATTGCTTTTGTTCATTTGGTCTATGGTGTGAGGTGATATCTCGTTGTTTTGATCTGTATCTTCCTGATGATTAATGATGTAGAGAATTTTTTCATGTGCCTTTTGCCACTGGGATTTATTCTTTGAAAAATTTTCTGTTTATTTTGTCACCCCATTTTTTGATGGGGTTGGATGTTTTCTTCTTTTGGAGTTCAACCAGTATTTTGTATATCCTTGATATCAACCCCTTGTCGGATGGGTATTGAGCGAATATCCTTTCCCATTCTGTAGATTGTCTTTGTATTTTGGTCACTGTTTCTTTTGAGGTGCAGAAGCTTCTTAGTTTAAGATAGTCCCATTTTTCTCTCTCTCTCTCTCTCTCTCTCTCTCTCTCTCTCTCTCTCTCTCTCTCTCTGTTTTTACACTTGCTTGGCCATTGGTGTGACATCTTTGAAGATACCATTAGCTTCAACGTCATGGAGGGTTTTGCCAACCTTGTCTTCAATGTACCGTAAGTATTGCGGTCTGATATTGAAGTCTGTAATCTATTTTGACCTTACTTTTGTACATGGTTTTAGGCAGAGAGCTGAGCCCATTTTTTTTCATGTAGCTGTCCAGTTTTGCCAGAACAATTTGTTAAAGAGGCTTTCCTTGCTCCACTTCACACTTCTTCTTGCTCCCTTGTCAAAGATTAGATGATCATATGTTTGAGGAAAGATGTCAACATATTCACCCCTGTTCCATTGGTCTGCAGCTCTGCCTTTTTTCCAATACCATACTGTTTTCATTATCACTACTTTGTAGTAGAGTTTGAAGTTAGAGAAGCTGATTACTCCCATTTTCTTTTTCACAAGAATTGCTTTAGCTGTTTGTGGCAGTTTATAGTTTCATATGAATTTCAGGAGTGTTTGCTCCATTTCTTTGAGAATGTCATGGGTATTGTTATAGGGATTGCATTGGATGCTCTGGGGAGTATTGTATTGTCATTTTGACAATGTTAATTCTCCTGATCCATGAGCAGGGGATATCTTTCCATTTCCTCGTGTCCTCTTTTATTTCCTTTAGTACCATTTTGTACTTTTCTTTGTACAGATCTTTTACTTCCTTCGTTAAGTTGATTCCCAGGTACTTGATTTTCTGGGGTACAACTGTGAAAGGGCTTGAAGGGTTTCCTCTGATAGGTCTGCTGTGAATCTAAGGGGTGCTCCTTTGTATGTGATTTCCTTCTTTGACTTTGCTGTCTGCAGTATTTTGTCTCTATCCATGGCATCCATGATTCTAACTATGATGTCTTGGAGTGTTTTTTTTAGGGTCTCTTTCAGCTGGCACCCTTCGGGCTCTTTGAATATAAGTGACTGCATTGTGGAGCTCTGGAATTTTTCAGCAATGATTTGTTTGACTGTGGATTTTTCATTGAGATTATTTCCCCGACTTTCTGGTACTCCAATGATTCTAATGTTGTTCCTCCTATAATCATCTCCTAGCACTCTGATTCACTCTACAGCTATTTTGAGGTCTCTTGCCATTGTTTGTTGTTGCCTTTTGGCTTGGTGCAGCTGATCTTCCAGCTCACTGATTCTGTCTTCAGCTAAGTCCAGTCTACTGTTGAGGGCACAGTCTGAGTTTTTTTATTTCATCCTTTGAATATTTTATTCATGACATTTCTGTGAGTAGCTTTCCAATTTCTGCTCTCATTTCTTCCCATAATTTCTCAATTGTTACTTTCATGTCCTCTTTTAATTTACTGGATATCTGTTTCACTGTTTGATTGAGTTCATTGAACATCTTTATTACTTCATCTGAATTATTTCTCAGAGAGGTCCCTTAGGTGAGTAGTACCTAGTGAGGTTTCTGAACTCTTTTCATCGTCCCCCCTCGTTTGTGGGGATTTGCATTGTTTCTTCATGTTGGTGTGGCGGTATGAAGACTGAGATATTACACGTGCTGTCGCATGAGTGTCCCCCTGCTTCAAATTAGGCCGTGCCCACCTCTACAGAAGCCTCTCCCACTTAGAAGAGGCCACGCTCCCTTGGGAACCTGGTGTGTGTGTGGAGGGTAAAGGCTTGGTGTGGAAAAAGACTGGAGCAGCGTTGGGGGCAAAGAGGAAGAGGCTCGGGTCTGCTTTTGTCCCAGGGTCTGAGAGGACACCTGGGGCTTTGCAGGGTGAAAGCCAAGTCCCGGATTCAAATGCTGGCAGGCAGACTTACCTGGGTGGGGGAGAAGACTGGAGCAGCGTTGAGGGCCCAGTGAAAACTTTTTATACAGCTACTGGTGTTCCGTAAGTGTTACTTGGAAAAATGTTCCTCTTTATTCATCATTTTATTATGGGATTATTTAATTTTTGTTCATGAGGATTGTGCCTTGTATATATTAGGTATTCAAATAACAATTTCATCTGATAAAAATATGTATATAGGGAGATACTGTTGGGAAGATGGTAGAGGAAGGAGTCTGTTGATCTGTACCAGGCAACAAGAAATTAAACATAAGTAGATTTCAGTTCTGTGAGCAACCTGGCAGTTTAAAGAAATCACAAAACTCTGTTGAGGGTCCCAGAGAATTTCTCAAATGCTGATACAACAGAAATTTAAGTGAGTTATTTATCACTCTGATACTTGGGTGGGAAATGAGTGAAGAAGCAGAAAAGAAACAGAAAATCCTGTCACACCAGTTGGAAGCAGAAACCTATCATGGGGACTGGAGAAAGAAGCCTACAGTAGAAGCTAAGAAAATATGGTGGAACAGTGGATTACAATAACCCCCAAGGATTTTTACCTCTCCAATAGCGCAATGCTTAATCAAGGATCAGGATCCTGTGACTAGAAATATACTATAAACACTTCAGGCAGAGGCTTCTGGCACTAGGTCACACCAGAAAATCACAGAAAACAATAACTTCTCCGTTTCCTGAAGTCTTAAACTCAAGACACGACTTCCATAGTTCTTTGAACTCTGGGAAGCCAAACTCAAGAACTGAAACAAACAAATGGCTAAGGAATCTGGGAAGTAAAAAATCAAAACTTCAGCCATAGTCTTCATATCATAGGAGTAATTGTGTGAGGCAGTTTAGAAGCCCACCAAACTCAATGACTTCAGAGAATAGGTTAGAAAGCTCTAACTATTCAAATGGAGACATTTAATGAACTCAGAAAAATGATGATATAGGAAATCAATAAAGTACAAGACAGTATAAGAGGGGAGAAGAATGAAATCAGAAATGACAGAACTGGCAGGATCAGAAATTTCAGGTACATTGAAATAAAAATCTCAGTGAAAAATGTAGAGAGAGCAGATGAGGAATGAATCAGTGCCCTTAGTGATAGAATGTAAGTAATTGATATAACAAAACACATAATAAAATGGTTTGAAAAAGAAAAAGCAAAAGTACATACTAGAGAATAATGGGTAAAATTTAAGAAAAAAATACATAAGAATGATAGGAGTCCTTGAGGAACAGAGAGGTGAGGTGAGGTTAACCAGAAAAAAAGGAAAAGAGGAAAAAGAAAAAAAGAAAATCAAAGGTCAAAGAAATAATTAGTTTAAATATTCTGGAGTTGAGGAACACATTCACTCTCATTCAGGTAGTCTGAAGTGTTACACCCAAACAGGAAACACCAAAGAAAATATTCTTATAAAAATGACAAAAGACAAAAACAAAGATTCAGTCTTTTAGCTAAAAACTGGAATCTGCAAGATCAAAGAAGGAACATACATATAAGGGGAATCTGAAAAGATTTCTAGGAGATCAGTCAAATGATATCTTAAATGTAAGTGTGGTAGATATTATTTTAAAAAATGCTAAAAACCAAGTTAAATACCTCATCAAGAATATTCTATCTATTCATTAAGTTTTCTGGTATTTTAAGTTTTAAAATACTGTAAAAATGTTTATTTTTACAGTAGTTAGTTATACTGTAAAAATGGGTTTAGTCAGAAAAGTACATAAGAAAATTTGTTCAAAAAGATGACTTCTAATCAAACGTTTAAGGAGTTTGCATATACTGATTTTTTTAACTTTAGTAGATCTTGGATATATTATAGATATGTATTTAGAAAACAAGGAAAATGATGGGACTGGAGAAATAGCACAGTGGGTAGGGAGTTTGCCTTGCATGCAGCCGACCCGGTTCGATTCCCAGCATCCCATATGGTCCCCTGAGCACCGCCAGGAGTAAGTTCTGAGTGCAGAGCCAGGAGTAACCCCTGTATATTGCCAGGTGTGACCAATTAAAAGCCAAAAAAAACTAAGAAAATGAAAATGATGGATTATAATCCAAAGAGAAAATTATCAAATGACAACAATATAAGTATCAAAAATTGAGATTATACTACATTACATGATTTGACTGTACATAACAGCTGTGTCATCATGATAATGTTCTTTTATGGTTATTGATCAGTAAGATTTATTACTTTACACCATTCAGATAAAGGGGAAAGAGCAAAAGACACAACATAAAAAGGTTATGCAAAGAAATAAGACTGTCTCATAGTAATAACTTATTCATTGTCCTGTCCTGTCCTTCCGTTGTTCATCGATTTGCTTGAGCAGGCCCAGTAACGTCTCCATTGGAGACTTTGTTGTTACTGTGTTTGGCAAGTAGAATACATCACGGGTAGCTTTGCCAGGCTCTGCCGTGTGGGCGAGATACTCTCGGTAGCTTGCCGGGCTCTCCGAGAGGGGCGGAGGAATCGAACTCGGGTCGGCCATGTTGACTGTGTGCAAGGCAAATGCCCTACCGCTGTGCTATCGCTCTAGCCCTATGGAATAGTATGATATAAAATTATTTCATAATATGAGATAAATACCAAAAGAATAAACTATAAGGGTACTCCACCCACTTGCTCTCTCTTACGACAGCCAGGCCCCTACAGCCTTCTCTGTGATGGACCACAGACCTTTGATCAGGGAACACCCCATCTGACATCAGCTCTAATTCTCCAAACCCAAAACCACTTCTGCGCTAACTCATCCACACAAAATTATTACTGAGCACACTCTTCATATTGAAGTCAGTAGATGCAACAACCATACTTCATGACCTGATATAGTCATAAATATCAATCAGCTAAATAGAGTGACTTGCTAAAAAGAAAACCCTTATCATTGTCTAATATCATCACAGAGTAAAGGGGAAAAATTGAACAGCAGAAGTATTATCAGTAGCTCGCTGCTCTAAGCTATTAAGCATTTTAGTTCATAAATAACTGGGAATCTAGACCCCCAATATTAACCCCCACAAACTCAAAAAACAATGGGAAAACTAAGAAACCAAGTGTTATGTCAGGCAGAAATAAAAACCCAGGCAAACCCCAAACCCATGTAAACTCTCAAGCCTGATTGATGAGGACATAAAAATAACAGCTGCTACATTGGTATCGAAATTAGGCATGCACTAGTAAATGAAGTTAAGAAATAAAAAGATGAGAAATTTGACCAACTCAGAAAAAGAACTGATTCAGAAGATGACAGATTCCATACATAATAAACTGAAGGAACTGAAGAACAAAATAGCAAGCCATAGTAGCAGAATTACACAAGTGAGAACCACATAGATGAACTTGAAAACAAAATACAAGCAAGCATTTTTAGGAAACTGGCAAAGAGAATAGAAACACTAGAACAGAAGAGAATTAAGATACTTAATGAATAACAGCAAGAGTAGCAATCTCAAAATTATAAGAATACCAGAAGGAGAGGAAAATAGGGAAAAGGAAGAACAAATGGTAGGAGAGATCATAATTCAGAATTTTCCCCATCTAGAAGGAGACTGATATACATATTAAAGAGTCCCTAAGAGAACCTAAAAAATAAATCCAAGCAGAACAACGCCAAAACATAGTAATCAAAATGACAAAATTCAGAGCGACACACTTTGTAAAGCTTCAAGAGAGAATATAAACCTTAAATATAAGGGAAACAACTTAAGAATCAGGAGAGAAAGACAAGAATGACATTTTTTAAATTATTCACTGAATAAAACTTTCAACTTAGAGTCTACTACCCTATAAAGCTCTCATTTAGATGGGAGGGAAAAATAAAAACATTGTCAGACAAACAAGGGCTGACAGCATTTGCTATACCTCACCAGCCCCAAATATGATGCTGAAATATCAGGTATATAAACCAAGCAGTTGATTGTAAAATCACAATTTCACACAGTAAAATGGCAACACAACCCTTTATATCAATAATTTCTCTGAACATCAATGGACTGAACTCCCCTAGCAAAAGACAGAGTGGCAGAATAAATCAGGAAACAAAATGCATCCATTTGCTGTTTACAGAAAACGCATCAAAACTCACAGAATACACATAGGCTCAGAGTGAAAGAATGGGAAAACAATCAAACAAGCCAAAGGTCAACAGAAAAAAGCTGGGGCATCCATATCATATCAGGCTTTATCATACTATTTGATATATATGTATATATATATAGCATATCATATAGTATATATATCATACTATATCATACTATATCAGTATTCAATCTAAAGAAAGTAATGAAAGATAGGGATGAACATTATTTAATGATTGAGAGAACAATGGATTATTAAGCATTAACTAAAATTAATATATACATATCAAATGTTGATTGCCTCAAGCAGGCCCCAGTAACATCTCCTTCATCCTAGCCCTGATATTATATTCAAGACTCTTTAGGAGAATGAGACCCATCATTGTTACTGGTATTTGGCATATTGGGTACGCCACGGGGAGTTTGCCAGACTCTGCCGTGGGGGCAGGCTACATTTGGTACCCTGCCAGTTTGTCCAAAGTAGGAATGAGATAATAAGATATTATAATAAGATGTCACGCGGCCGCATTTGCGGCCGCGCAGTTCCAGGAGCTGGTTTTTATAGTCTCTGAGTCTTGGCCGTTGATGGGATTACACGGCGCCAGGGGGCCAGTTGGTGGGTGTGACCCCCACCTACTGGAATTTGGAGGATCTGGGTGGAGGATGCTCAGCCCAAATCCAAGTAGGCTTGGAGATCTCGGCCCCAGAACCCGAGTGACTTTGTCCCTCTGCCAGTACCTTCATATGTGCGGAGAGTGGTCTCAGCATGGTGGTGGCTGGTCCTGGAGGTCTTTGGCTGCCGGAGCCCTGGTTTGGGGCGGGGAGGAAAGCTCAACCCGCTCCACTCCAAGGGGTCCCGGCGAGCGAGGACAGTCAGGCACGGGGGCAGGAGACTGTAATTTTACATTATATTATAATGTAATTTTACATTACATTATATCAAATGTAAAATCGGCAAATTTTTATGAGGCTCTTAATCCAAAACCTAAAGAAACATATGAATAGAAACACAATATTAGTGGAGGACTTCAGCAGTCCACTGTCACCACTAGGCAGATCAAGTAGACACATTGTTAATAAAAGTATAAGAACACTAAATGAAGAACTAGAAAAGCTGGAAATATTGGCTATTCAGAGGACTTTACATCCTCAAAAAACTGAACACACATTCTTCTTGAGTGCACATGGAACATTCCCCAGGATAGATAACATATTAGGCCAGAAGACAAAGCTACATAAGTTTATGAACATAAAAATCACACCAATTATCCTATCAGACCACAATGTCACAGAGATAGAAATTAATCATTGAAAAGATTTGAAGAAAATCTAACACCTGGAGAATGAACAACATGCTACTAGATAAAAGTTGGAACAAAAAGGATATCAAAGAAAAGATAAAAATAATTCTTGGCATTAATGATAATAAAGAAACAAGTTATCAAAACCTCTGGGACACAGTAAAAGCTGTACTAGAGATAAAATCATAGCAATACTGACCTACATTAGGAGAGAATAAAAAGATAATATCAGCACATCTCAAGAAGAAAAAGATAAATGCACATCTCAAGTATCTGGAGAACTAATAACAAATGAATCCTAGAACAGCAGAAGGAAGGAAATAATAAACACCAGAGCAGAAACCAATGATATAGAAATTAGAAACTCAATACAAAGAACTTTGAAGCCAGAAAGTTATTCTTAAAAAGGAAAAATAAGATGAACAAAATTTTGTTTAGGTTCACAAGGACAGAGGAGAAAGTATTCAAATAAATACTATCATGAAAGGGAGCGATTACAACAGAACATTTATAAATCCAAGACATTGAAAAATCTTACTGTGAATAACTTTACTCAGTTAAGTTGGAGAAACTAGAAGAAATGGATATGTTCTTAGAAACATATAGTCTCCGAAAGATGAATGAAGAGAAAATAGAAATCCTGACAGATGAAGGACCCCAGGCAGCTCCCCCAGCACCTGCACCCTTGAGCCAGAGTCCTCCCAATCCCTGATTCGCAGGCCAACCCCCTGTGCAACGGTGTGCACTGTGCTGCAGCGCCATGACTTTGCTTCCTACAACAGTTCTGTGGAAAATGTCCTGGCTGCCTCAAATACAATATGACAATAATACACCAGCCTACTCTAATTCCAACAAAAGACCAATACACAAGAAGCTGTATGATAACGCAGCAGGTAGGGCACTTGCTTTACAAGTGGGCAATATGGCCAACCCAAGTTCGATTTCTCCGCCCCTCTCAGAGAGCCTGGCAAGCTACCGAGAGTATCTCACCTGCACGCAAAGCCTGGCAAGCTACCCATGATGTATACAATATGCCAAACACAATAACAATTGTTACAATGGAGACATTACTGGGCCCTCTTGAACAAATCAATGAACAACGGTTTGACAGTGACAGGGACAGTGACTTCTCCAACACTTCACCAGATGCCTGGCATAATCACTTAAACACACTTAACTCCCCGTTAGTTGTCGATTTGCTCGAGCGGGCGCCAGTAACTTCTCCATCCATCCCTGTCGCATGCCAGTGTAGCCCAATGGCATCTGTTCGCTCTGGGAACATGAAGAGCCTCAAACCAATCGTTTATGATCTTGATGAAGAAGTCTGACCATCTGGTAGGTGGGTGGCCACGTGGTCTTTTGACATCCCGTGGGATCCAGTCGGTAACAGCTCTAGTCCAGTGGTCATCTTTAAATCTCATTACGTGACCAGCCCATCTGATTTTTGACACCTTGGCAAATGAGAGAGCGTCCCTGATTCTTGATCATCGACAATGTCGAAACTCCGAATTCTTTCTCTCATTTGAGTGAAATGTGATATTCCAAGCATAGCTCTTTCAATTCCTCTTTGGGAGACCAGAATAGCATTCTCATCCTGTTTACATAGGGCCCAGGTCTCTGAGGCATATGTTAATGCAGGAAGAACAGTGGAATCAAAGAGAAAGACTGACACTACCTCCACTACCCAGCCGCCGCCACATTCCAGGACGCTTTCCGGACCCGCATGGCAGCTCCGGCCGAGACTCACGCACAACTGGAGACCCACAGAACAAGATAAGCAGAAATCTCTGAGACCTTGGACTCCAGGCTCAACGGACCCAGGGAGAGAGTTACTCTGCTTGCTCCCACCAACCACAGGTGACAAAGGGATTCTAATCAGGAGCCCCAACCTACCCTGCCCTGTCTGCTCCTACCAACCACTAGAGACCCAGGGACCGGTTTGCACACAGAAGACCCACCCTACCCCTACCAGGACAAGATAAATACCCCACTGGCAGAACTCCACTACCAACACTACCTCCACTACCCAGCCGCCTAGCATAAGCCACAGAATAATGTCTGATAGCAAGGACATATTCTACAAGGGAGAAAGGGTGACCACCATTGACCAACCTTATTCAGAATCCTTTCCTGCTATAAAAGGGAACAGTCCTAGTGAACTTGAAGGTTTTACACCTAGACAACCACAACAGCATCAGGAAACAGTGCAAATCTCCACTATGAGGAGAGGACAAAGGAAAGAGTCCCGATCTTCGCCAGGAGTTACCCACAAATACGTTCTCTCCGATAAAGAATACTGAGATGAAATGCTGAGTATATTCAAGGAACTCAAAGAATCAGTGGAGCAGACATCCAGAAATTAGAGGAAGAAATGAAAGAAACAGTAAACAGTCGAGAATATGCAGGAAAAAATGAAAGCAGAAATAAGAAATTTGCAAAAAGAAGTGTCACAAATAAAGGATTTGGTAGATGAAATTAAAAACTCAGTGTGTGCCCTCAGCAGTGGAATGACTACAGCTGAAGACAGGATCAGTGAGCTTGAAGACGAGCACCAAAAATGGTATAGGCAACAACAAACAATGGGGAAAGACCTCAAAAAAACTCTAAGGTGAATCAGATCCTAGGGGATGACACCAAGAAGAACAACATTAGAATCATCAAAGTTCCAAAAGGACAGGGAGACAACCCCAATGAAAAAGCCACAGTGAAAGAAATCATTGCTGAAAAGTTCCCAGAGTTAAAGAATGCAGACATCCAGATCTAAGGAGCCAGAAGGGTGCCAGATAAAAGAGAAACTAATAAAAACACTCCAAGGCATATCATAGTCAGAATGATGGATGTCGTGGATAGAGTCACAACACTGCAGGCAACAAGGTAAAAGAGAGAAATCACATACAAAGGAGCACCCCTAAAATTCACAACAGACCTATCAGAGGAAACTCTACAAGCCTGAAGACAATGGTGGGATATAGTGAAATAACTCAATGAAATGAACGACTCACCAAGAATACTTAACTCTTATTTTTCCAGCTAAACTCTCAATCAAACTCGATGGAATGATACACCATTTTATAGATAAACAAAAACTCAGGAACTTCACAGACTCAAAACCAAAGCTAAAAGGAGGATTAAAGGAGCTGTGTAAGACAAGAAGGAAAATACCTATAAGCACCTCCAACCCCTACAGGAAGATAGCACAAAACCCCATGACAATAATCTCTCTCAATGTCAATGGTCTAAATGCACCAATCAAGAGAGACAGGGTAGAAAAATGGATCCAGAAACTCTAACCAACATTCGATTGTCTACAAGTAACTCATCTGAACAATCAGAGCAAACACAGACTCAAATTAAAGGATAGAAAACAATCCTGCAAGCAAACAGCTCCCTCAAAAAAGCTGGGGTGGCTATACTAGTATCAAACAACATAAATTCCAGGTTGAAAAAGATTATAAGGGACAGCAAAGACCATTTTCTATTTATCAAGCGATACATACAACAGGTAGAAATAACACTCTAAATGTTTATGCACCTAATGAGGCACCAGCTAAATACTTAAAACAACTGCTAACAGATTTTAAGGAGGACATTGCTAGGAGCACAATAGTACTCAGAGACTTCAACATCGCCCGATCACACCTGGATAGATCAACAAGAACAAAACTCATCAAGGAAACACTGGCTTTGAAGGAAGAAATGAAGAGAAAGAGACCTAATAGGCCTATACAGGGCTTTACTCTCCCCAAAGAAAGAATACATTTTTCCCCCCATGCACACGGAACAATTTCCAAAATAGTCCATGTGCTAGGCCACAAAACATACATCAGTAGAAAAAGGAAGATAGAATAGTATCAACAATCTTTCAGTCCACGATACACTGAACATAGAAGCTAATCACACACATGCATGGAGAACCAAATCAAACACCTGGAAGTTAACAACTCAGTGGTGAACAATGAGTGGGCCAGGAAGGAAGTCAAGGAAAAAATCAAAAGAAACCTGGAAACAAATGAGGATGAAGACACGAGCTACCAAAACCTAGGGGACGCAGCTAAAGCTGTGTTAAGAAGAAAATTTATAGCTTGCAACCATTCCTAAGAAAGGAAAAAAGGTCTACATAGATAACCTGACCTCACAGCTCAATATCTTAGAAATAAGATCAACAAAAGGAACCCAAATATGGCCTTAAGGAAGAAATAATAAAACTTAGAGCAGAAATTCGTGACATGGAATCCCAAAAACGAGTCCAAAAGGTCAATGAAACCAAGAGCTGGTTCTTCGAGAAAATAAACAAGATTGATAAACCACTAGCAAGACTCACAAAGAAAGAGAGAGAGAGAAAGAACCCTAGTAAATCGAATCAGAAATGACAAAGGGGACATCACAACTGAAACCAATGAAATTCAAAATATCATCAGAGACTACTTTGAAAGTCTGTATGCCACGAAACAAGAGAACCTAGAAGAAATGGATAAATTCCTGGATTGCTATAATTTCCCAAGATTGAGCCAAGAATACTTGGAAGATCTGAACAGACCCATTCATATCAAGGACATTGAAACTGTAATCAAAAGTCTTCTCCAAAACAAAAGCCCATACCCAGATGGATTCAGTAGCAAATTCTTCTAAACTTTTAAAGAAGACCTGTAGACAGTTCTCCTCAAGCTTTTCCAGGAAATTGAAAAAACAGGAACTCTCCCAAACAGCTTTATGGAACACATATCTCTCTAATACCAAAAGCAATGGAAGACACCACCAACAAAGAAAACAAAGAAATCAAGCTCTCACTATTCACAGATGATAAGATACTATATAGAGAGAATCCTTAAACCTAAATCCTCTATCAAGATACTCCTAAAACCAGTAGACTTGTACAGTAAAGTCGCAGGCTATAAAATTAATACCCCAAAATCCATGGCCTTCCTATACTCAAATAATGAGATAGAGGAAAGTGACATGAAAAAAAAAAATGATACCATTCACAATTGTGCTCCAGAAAATTAAGTACCTCGGAATCAGCTTAAGTAAAGAGGTAAAGGACCTCTACAATGAAAACTACAAAACGCTACTCCATGAAATCAAAGAGGACATGAGGAAATGGAAATGCATGCTCTGCACATGGATAGGAAGAATTAACATTGTAAAAATGGCAATACTCCACAAAGCATTATACAAATTCAGTGCGATCCCTATAAGGATACATGTGAAATTCGTCAAAGTAGATCACGCACTCCTGAAATTCATATGGAACAACAAATACCCATGAACAGCTAAAGCAATTCTTGGGAAAAAAAGACGTGGGAAGGCATTACCCGCCCCAACTTCAAACTCTACTATAAAGCGGCAATAATTCAAACAGCATGGTACTTTAACAAAGGCAGGGCCGCAGACCAATGGATCAGAATGGAATATCTGTACACACAACCCCAAGTGTATGAATATCTAATCTTTGATAAGCGAGCAAGAAATGTGAAGTTTAGCAAGGAAAGCCTCTTTAACAAATGGTGCTGGCATAACTGGATAATCACACGCAAAAAAAAAAATGGGGTTAGACCTCGACTTAAACCATGTACAAATGTCAGATCAAAATGGATTAAAGATCTCAATATCAGGCCAAAATCCATAAGGTACATTGAAGACAAGGTCAGCAAAACCCTCCACAATATTGAGGGTAACGGTATCTTCAAAGATGACACTCTACTGAACAACCAAATGGAAACAAGAGATAAACAAATGAGACTATCTTAAACTAAGAAGCTTCTGCACCACAATAGGTACAGTAACCAAAATACAAAGACAATCTACAGAATGGGAAAGAATATTCACCCAATACCCATCGAATAAGAGGTTGATATCAAGGATACAGAAAGCACTGGTTAAACTCCACAAGAAAACATCCAACCCCATCAAAAAATGGGGTGATGAAATGAACAGAAACTTTCTCAAAGAAGAAATCTGAATCGCTTAAAGGAACATGAGAAAATGCTCTACATCACTTATCATCAGGGAGATGCAGATCAAAACAACAATGAGATATTTTCTCACATCACAGATACCAGCTCACATCGAAAAGAACAAAAGCAACCTGTGTTGGCACAGATGTCACAAGAAAGGGACCCTCCTTCACTGCTGGTAGGAATGCCGACTGGTTCAGCCCTTTTGGAAAACAGTATGGATGATTCTCAAAAAATTAGAAATTGAGCTCCCATTTGACCCAGCAATACCACTCCTAGGAATATATCCCAGAGAGGCAAAAAAGTACAGTCAAAATGACATCCACAGTTGTATGTTTATTGCCGCTCTGTTCACAATAGCCAAAATCTAAAAAAAAAAAAAAAAACCGAGTGCCCGAGAGCAGATGACTGTTTAAAAAAACGTTGGTACATCTACACAATGGAATACTATGCAGCTGTTAAAAAGATGAAGTCATGAAATTTGCATACAAGTGGTTCTACATGGAAAGTATCATGCTAAGTAAAATAAGTCAGAAAAGGAGGGACAGGCATAGAAAGACTGCACTCATATGGGAACTATAAAGTAACAGAATGGGAGATGAACACCCAAGAATAATTGAGATAGCTCCCATGAGGTCTGCTCCATGGTTTGGAAGCTGGCAGCACATGATGGGGGGGAAAGCATGTTGCTTAGATAAAGAAGGGAACACCAAGTAAAGATGTTTGGAGGACTCATTCAGGATGGGAGATGCATGCTCAAAGTAGACCATAGATCGAATAACATGGCCACTCAATATCTCTATTGCAAACCACAACACCCTAAAGGAAATAGAGAGCAAAAGGGAATGCCATGACACAAAGTCGGGGTGGGTTGGGAGGGAGAAGGTGGGGGGTGGGAGGGCTACTGGGATCATTGGTGGTAGAAAAGGGGCACTGGTGGAGGAATGGGTAGTTTATCTTTGTATAACTGAAACCCAAGCACGAAAGTATGTAAGTCTACAACTGTACCTCATGGTGTTTCAATAAAAAAAAAATTCAGATTTGAGCTATGCTGCCAAAATGAAGAAGGACTAAAATGATTGTCTGTACTTTCAACACACATATGCTGGCATCAGAAGCATCCATGGAGGACCTGATGGTGCAAGCGCAGAAGATCAGGTATGACATTATAGGTCTGATCGAGAAAAGAAGGCTTTGACCACATCATGCCATTTTTTGACACTGGAGAAGAACGATTCCTCAGAACATTCGACAATAGAGGCATCGTTGGTGTTAGCGTCCTTGTCAACACAAACTTGGCTATCAGCATTGATTCATTTGAATGCCTAACAACTCGAATTGGATGCCTAAGCTTGAATAGATGAGGCTCATTGCCGGCAGTTTCTCTCTTCGTCGTCTATGCACCAACATGCATATGATGAAGAAGAAATTGAGAAGTTTGTCATGGAGCTGGAGATGTTCTATAAGAAGACCAAACCTTCTACAAGATCATTGTTGGTGATTTTAACTCCAAGATAGGACCGAGAAGGGCACCCAAAGAACTCCACATTGGGACCCGTGGCCTAGAATGGTAAGAACAGGGTGAGAAAATATCTGATTTCATCATGTCTACCAAGACCTTTCATGGTAACTCAGAGTTCCAGAAGGTCAAATCTAAACATTGGACTTGGGAGTCTCCCAGTGGAAAGTTCCACAACAAAACTGGCCATATCATATTCAATCAATGGTTTTGCCTGACTGATGTTGCTGTTGTCTCAAAATTATAAACGGGATCGGACCACCGTCTTCTTCATGCAAAATTCTTCTTCACAGAGTGGGGAGAAAGGGCTGCAAAGTTTAAGAAGAGAACTCCCAGAACAACCACCAACTGGAAGGTCTTTTGCACTATTGTGGCAACATGAGAAGATGCCATAGTTGATGATATTGACAAGGAAATTGATTGTCTATTCAGAACGCTGAGAGAGAAATCCACAAAAAGGTGCCTGTTTTTGGAAACTCTCCAGCTCATTCACCAACTTGGCTTGGCTCGAGCTTCAGAATAAGACAAGCTAATGTCCAAGCTTGCAAAGCAGTGCAAAGAAGTGATAAGGAAAGAACTTGAAGAGAGAAGAGCAGCAGTGTTGTATGATGTGGCAGAATCTGGGAAAAGTATTAGTGTTCATATATACAATTGATAAATCAGAGAAGAGACCAAAGAATCAAAATAAAAGAGCATCTAAGAAAATAAGATAACTAGGAATCAAATTAACATAACAGGTGGGAGTTCAAAAATACTTAGTAAAGAAATAGAAAACTTATAAAATGAAAAATATTCCATGACTATGGATTGGAAGAATCAATATAGTCAAAATGACCATCTTATTGAAAATTCTACATAGATTCAGTGCAATCTATATCAAACAACAGATTGAGAACAGTTTATAATAAAACTTGTTTGAAATCATAAAAGGCCCAAGTATCCAAAACCATTTTGAAAATTAAAAAACTGGGTGTATCTTATTACCAAACTTGAAATTTTACTATGAAACCACTGTGATCAAAACAGCAGCACTGGTACTGGAATAACGACAGATTCCCTGACCAATAGGTCAGAATAGAATATCTAAGAACAACCACATCCACATATGGTCAGCTAATATTTGACAAAGGTGCAGAGAATTTAAAATGCAGTTAAAACAGCCTCTTCAAAAATGGTTCTGGCAAAACTGGATAAACATATACAAAAAATTAAAATCGGATGCATATTTCAAGCATTCCACAAAAGTCAATTCAAAGTGGATCAGAGATTAAATCAGATAAGTATCTATGAAATACATCAAGGCAAAACACTCAAAGTTATTTTCAATAATACAATGCCACTGACAAAAGTTCCAGAATAAAAAGCAAACAAATGGATCGACATCAAGTTAAACAGTTTCTGCATGGCAAAATAAGCATGGGCTAAAACTTAAAGACATTTAACTGAATGAGAAAAAATTTATTTGTGGTCAACACATCATTTAAAGGGTTGATACCCAGGGTATATAAAGTAATTACAAAGATCAACAACAAAAAGCCCAAAAAGTCTATTCAAAAATGGGAAAAGGGAATGAATAGGAACTTCTCTGAGGAAGACCGACAGATGGCCAACAGACACATGAAAAAATGCTCATCATCACTTACTATTAGAAAATTGAAATCAAGACAAGAATGAGATACCATCTCACACCAATGAGAATGGTACAGATAAAAAATAAGGGGAAAATCTGTGTTGGCAGGGATATGATGAAAAAGGAACGCTCATCCACTGATGGTGGTAATGTTGTCTGGTTCAATCCCTATGGAAAACAGTGTGGAGAGTTCTCAGTAAACTTAAAATTGAGCTACCCTATGACTCAGCAATTTCACTTTTGGGTATCTACCCTCAGAACAGAAAAACATCCTTTAAAGAGGACATATGTACATCATTATTCATTGCAGCACTTAGTACAACAGCTAAGATTTGGTTGGAATCAGCCTAGATGTCCAACAACACATGAGTGAATCATGAAGATGATAGCACAGCGGGTAGGGCATTCGCCTTACAAGCGGCCAACATGGCCGACCCGAGTTTGATTCCTCCGCCCCTCTCGGAGAGCCTGGCAAGCTACCGAGAGTATTCGATATGCCAGACACAGTAACAACAAAGTCTCCAATGGAGACGTTACTGGGCCCGCTCGAGCAAATTGACGATCAACGGGAGGGCCTTTACCTTTTATACAAACACAATGGAATTTTATGCAGCTGTAAGGAATGATGAAATCATGAAACTTGCTGCAGTGTGGATAGGACTGGAAGCTATCATTAAATGAAGTAAGCCTAAAGGAGAAACACAGGATGATATCACTTATATGTGGTATTTAGAGTAGTAACTGGATGAGTTAATGCTATGGCTTACAGGGGGGATACCTAGAAAACCCTTGTTTCCAAAATATAGGGAGGAGGAGGAAAAAGAGTGATAAGAAAGGTGGAATAAACCAGAAGCAATGCAGGTAGGGGTTAATGGGACTCAGGTACATCAGCAGTGTTAAGGAATGATAGAGGCAAATATCCAAATTTTTATCCATATTAACCAACAACACCTTAGTCATGATGTCCAAACTTTAATAACCAAATTTGAAAGGTTCTTCTAAAGATGGCAGGCTGGAGCTGAGATTGGGAGCAGGAGAAATAATCTGGAAATGCTGGTGGAGAAGTTGTCACTGGTGGTGGGATTAGCGATGTGACATTGTATATTTAAAACCCAACTCTGAATAACTTTGTAATTCATGCTGTTTTAATAAAGTGAAAATTAAAAAAAATAAAAAGTAATAGAAATCCTAAAGGGTGTGGGAAGAAAAAACTAAAAAACTTAAAATATTTCTGGAAAGTAGAACTTAGAAAAGCTGCTCATTTTTTCCAAGGATTAGCAACTTTTATTTAAGCTAATATAAGTACAAATGAGATGTATTAATTAGAATAACTTATCAACAGTTTTGCTAATATAAAATTTATAATAAATGTGTTCCAGATCTACTTTAAAATCTACCATGCAGTGCCTTAAATCATGTTTAAGTAGTTCTAATAAAACATATTTTCATTAATACAAATGATGCTTGATTAATAAGAAATTATTTTTCTTTTAGAAGCATTCAATTATAAGTAAAATTACTGATAATCATGTAATATTCAAGACTTTTACCATAAAATTATAAATATTATTAATATTATGATATGAATTCCTTAAATCTTAAGCAAATATAAATTAATGTATTGACATTTTGATAGAATGATGGGATATATTATAGAATTGCTGATTTATAATTTAAGAGGTTTAGTTTTTTATTTTAAGAGAAAACAACAGGGGATAGTGATGGTACAGCTCATAGGGCGCTTGTCTTGCATGGGCCCATATGGTCCCCTGAGCACTGCCAGGAGTAATTCCTGAATGCAAATCCAGGAGTAAGTCTTGCATATCATCAGTCAAATTTGCCAAAACCAAAAAAAAGAAAAAAGAAACTGCATATATATTAAAAAAATTGTCCACCTCTAAAATCACAAATACATACTCTTCTTCAGTATACATGTAACTTTCTCCAAATAGGTCATAAGCTTGGAAGCAATTGAAATATCCATAAAATTAAAAAAAAAAATAAAATTCCATATCTTTTCATACCACACAGCTGTGAAGTAGAAAAAAATCTTTAAGATAAAGTTGGGGAAAAAAATCAAACAACTGAAAAATAAACAATATTGTATTAGATAAAAATTGTATCAAAAGAGCAAATCAGGGGCTGGAGAGATAGCACAGCAGGTAGGGTATTTCCCTTGCACGCAGCTGACCAGGGCTTGACTCCCAGCTTCCCATATGGTCCTCTGAGCACCACCAGGAGTAACTCCTGATTACAGAGCCAGGAGTAAAACCCTGTGCATCACCAGGTATGACCCAAAAAGAAAAAAAAAAGAGCAAATCAAAGAAGAAATAGATTACCCAAGCAAATATGAATGAACTCGCAAACTATCAGAATATTTGGGATATAACAAAAGCATTAGTAAGCTGGAAGTTCATAGCAATCCAGAATCACATCAGAAAAAAAAGATAAAATATCAAATGTTACTACTATAGGGTTAGAGTTAGGGTAAGCACTGGGTTAGGGTAAATATTCCTTAGGTTTAGAATTCAGCTTTGTCTGTTTTTAAAGTTAAGTATCAATGTTACTTATTGACAATTGTTAAATTTAGTCTAAATGGTGTATGTTCAGTTCTAGGCCAGGGTAAGTTTACAGCAAGTTTAGGATTAGGATCAGTGAAAGAGTAAGGGTTATTGTTAGCTTTGCAATTGGATTTCTATTAGGTTTACTCTAATGAGCTAAGAGATAAAAATCAATGCTATTTATAGGACAGTTGTTAAATTTAGAGTTCTCAGTATGTCTAGAACACTACCGGGTAAGGTTTGCAATAGGTTTAGGACTTAGTTTTGACTGTTTTTAAAGTTAAATATCAAAATTCTTCAAAAAGTTAAACATCAATGTTATTTATAGAGTTGTTATTAAATTTAGACTAGTTGAGGGACTTAGACAAAGGCGAAGTAAGGTATGGACAGGTTTAAGGTTAAAATCAGCAATGGACCTAGGATCAGAGTTAGGTTTTGTAATTGGATTTGGGTTTGATTTGATTGTACAAGTTAAAAATCAATGTTATTCAAAAGCAACCAGTGCTGGCATTGATGTGGCAAGAAAGGGACCCTCCTTCACTGCTGGTGGGAATGCCAACTGGTCGAACCCTTTTGGAAAATAGTATGAACGATTCTCAAAAAATTAGAATTTTATATACCATTAGACCCAGCAATACAACTCCTGGGACTATATCCGAGAGAGGCAAAAAAGTATAGTCGAAGTGACATCTGTACTTGTTTGTTCATTGCAGCATTCTTTACAATAGCCAGAATCTGAAAAAACCTGAGTGCCCAAGAACAGATGACTGGTTAAAGAAACTCTGGTACATATACACAATGGAGTACTATGTAGCTGTTAGAAAAGATGAAGTAATGAAATTTACATACAAGTGGTACTACATAGAAAGTATCATGTTAAGCAAAATGAATCAGAAAGAACGGGATAGACACAGAAAGATTGCATTCATCTGGGGAAAATAAAGTAACAAAATGGGAGACTAACACCCAGGAGTGGCCGAGATTAGTACCAGGATTTTTGCTCCATGATGTGGAGGCCAGCCACACGTGCTAGGGGAAAAGGCAGCTCAGACAGAGAAGGGAGCACCAAATAAAAGGTGTTAAGAGGATCCTCCCAGGATGGGAGAAGCATGCTGAAAGTAGACTATAGACCAAGCATGATTGCCACTCAATGCCTCTCTTGCAAACCACAGGACCTAAAAGGAGAGAGAGAGAACAAAAGGGAATGCCCTGCCACAGAGGCCCGGTGGGATGGGGGAGACGGGGGGGTGGGAGGGATTCTGGGACCCATGGTGGTGGAGGATGTGTGCTGGTGGAGAGATGGGTATTCGATCATTGTATAACTGAAACCCAAGCGCAAAAATTTGTAAGTCTATAACTGTACCTCATGATGTTTCACTAATAAAAATAATCAATGTTATTTTCTTGGTCTTTGTTAAATTTAGGCTGATAGATATGGTCAGGTCACTTAGGATAAGGCAACATAGGATTAGTATAAAGTTAAGATATGAATTAAGCATAGGGTTAGTTTTTAAGTAGGTTTGGTGTTTGACTTTTTCTGTTTTTAAAGCTAAATATCAACGTTAATTATATAGGCTTTAATAAATTTAGATTAACTGGTTTGTTTATGCTTCACTGTATCACTATATCACTTGTCATTCCATTGTTCATCGATTTCCTCAAGCAGGGACCAGTAACATCTCCATTCATCCTAGCCCTTAGATTTTAGCAAGTGCCACATTGGAAGCTCTTTCAGGGTCCAGGGAATGAGACCCATCATTGTTACTGCATTTTGGCATATTGAATACACCGCAGAGAGCTTGCCAGACTCTGCCTTGTGGGCAGGATACTCTTGGTAGTTTGCCAGTTTCTCCAAGAGCAAGAACTAGACAATAAGAGGTCACTGCACACTTCTGGGAGCTTGGTTTTATAGTCTCTGGGTCTTGGCCATTGATGGAATTACACAGCGCCAGGGACAGTTGATGGGTGTAACACCTAGATACTGGAGCATGGGGGATCTGGGTAGAGGAGGCCCAGCCCCGATACGAGCAGCCTTGTAGATCTCAGCCCGGGGTCCCGCACATCTGGGTTTTTCTGCCAGTTCCTTCATGCATGAGACTCATCTGAGCTTGTAGAGAGTGGTCTTAAGCATGGCTGTGGCTGGTACTGGAGGTTGTCAGCTGCGGGAGCTCTGCTTAGCTAGGGTAAAATTACTATAGGGTTAGGTAAGCATTGGGGTTAGGGCTAGGGTTAGGTTTGTTCGTTTTCATTTTGTTTTGTTTATTTTAGGGCCACAATAATCAATGCTTAGGAGTTACTTCTGGCTCTGCACTCAAAAATTACTCCTGGTGGTGCATGAAGGAAGATAAGAGAAGACAGGGATTGAACTCAGGTTGAACGGAGGGGAGACAAGTGTTCTACCAGTTGTAACTATCTCTCCAGCCCCTACCTACGTTTAGGGTTAGGTTTTCCAGTGGGTTTAGGATTTAGCTTTTTGTTGTTGTTGTTATTGTTAAGTATTAGGCAGAGCTGGAGTAAAGTTGATAGAGCATTTGCCTTATACGTGACTCATCTGGCTTCAATCCCCAGCATCCCAAATGATCTCCAAAGTGCCACCAGGAGTAATTAATTGAAAACTGGATAGATACATGCAAAGTAATATGATTGGACCTATATTTCACACGTTGCATAAAAATAATATCAAAGGCCTTGACATTAGATCAGATTCCATAAGACATATTGCAGAAAATATAGAAATATTGCTCCAGAATTTGTATCTCAAAGATGTCTCACAACATGATTGTATTGGCAAAGACAACAGACACAAAAATAAACAAATGGACATCAAATTAAAATGTTTTCACTTGGCAAATGAAACATGAGCTAAAATTAAGACTCAACGAGAGGAAATATGTGCACATAATCTGTCAAAAATGCTTACTTTTCAAGATACACAAAGCACAAAAATTATCATTAAATAATCCAATAATCCCATTAAAATTGGGGATATTTTGATATAGAAATAAACCCTTATTCATGGAATGCCTCAAGTGATTTTTAATTCTTTGATATTAATTATTTGGAAGGCAAGTAACAAATATTATAAATACTTGTTATAATAACAAAGCAAGTAAAAACCAATATAAATATAAATTTATATTTTATATATAAATTATAAATTATATATTATTATATATTATTATATTTATAATTTTATAAATATAAATTTTTCTGAAATTAGCAAATCAAAATTTATATTTTATATATAAATCAAATATATATCAAATATGTCAAAAAATATCAAATATATAAAGCCAATCAAAATTTATATTTTATATATAAATTATATATTATATATTATTATATATATTATATTTATAATTTTATAAATATAAATTTTTTCTGGAATTAGCAAATCAAAGAATTTTTGTTCATTGGCCCTACTTTTCAGGTGTTTTTATTTTTTATAGAGAGATGCTAATAGAAAGAAAGAGAAAGATTCAGATAACAGAAATGATTTGTATAGAACTTAGATACATTTGGGTCTAAAAATATAAATTCTTTGCAGAATACTTTTCCAGGTCAGAAGCATGATGATAGGGTGTTCACACTTTTGTGTGACATGCTCATGCCTTAAATCTTGTTATTAATTTGGCATATAACCCATCTGACATGACAAAAAAAATTAAATGCTATGCAAACGAATTCTTCCATAGGTTTGAAATACAGAAATTTTGTGAAAAGAGATTTCCTCTGTGATTCAGAGTGATTCCCTTGGAGCTTCAACAGAAAAAGTTTAGAGAAATGTTTGCTCTAGATGTGAGATTTGAACATCATCTGACTCAGAATATTTAAGTAATAATGGCAGCAAAAGCCTCTTCAATAAAGGTACATCTTGACTGTGATATGAAATACTCACAGGAGAAAGAGTGAACTGGAAAGGAACCAAGAGTCTAATCTCCTTTCTTCTTCCCAGATAAAAATATCTAGATAGGTGGGGGAGGGAATTTATTCCAAACTATGCAACTAATAACATTAATTAAGCACTCTCCTGTAAATTTGTAGTCCTACTCTCACTTCTTTTTCCAAACAATCTCATGGATAATCACAGAGGGGAGGATGCTGATTCAGATGGTAACTCCATCATTTGTGAGCTAGATAACAGTAGCATGGTCTTTAACCAATCTATGATTATTTGTTCTTTTATAAAATTCAGGGAATAATTTTAGTGATAATAAAACAATGCTATAAGTAAATAAATTAACACATTAATTCCATTCAAAAAGACATTTCAAATTATTTATTAAATATTATTTTAACCATCTGGTATCCATTTTGAGTTTTTCATGGATATGGAATCACTGAGAGTAGACTTTCTCTGCAAAGCTTACCACAGGTGGAAAAAAAGAGGAAAGAAAAGGATTTCCTATATAAAGGTTAACGTCCTGTTGAATTATCGGTGTCTAAAAACATTCTAGGAAGCATTTTTAATATTGTTTTCATAATGTCTAAAGCAATGGTAATAGTGTACCAACTTATTTTCTCTAACGGGTATGAGAATCAGTTTTCAAAGTAGTAATTTCAATAAGGTAACTATATTGTGCACACATAAATTCTCATTCACAGCTCACTCCACACTCCTTCTTGACCCTGTGGCATCCCTTGGAGGATGTGGAAATGTCAAACAGCAGCTCGATGTCATTATCCCTGACAGATATTTTTTCCATTTACAGTAATCTTAGTAAAGGTCCCAGCTTGCACCCAGATGCATCACATGTCCATCAACACAGTGCAACATGTATCTTAGTTTAAAACATAGAAGAGAAATTGTGAATAGGTCATATTTAAATTTTTCTTCCTATACTGACAAATGAGACAGGAGTCCTGTGGGTGTAAATTTGATACTTCCATGAATAAAAAATGAATTTATTATGATTAGTGCTTTCACCCAGAATATGACATTAATTTACAATGATTGATGGGCTACTTAAAATCAAGTAGTAACCTTTTCCTAAGGTTGCTGGGTGACCTCACATCTACTTCATTAGTAATATTCCCTGAACTGTATTTATGTAAATGGGGAAAAAGTATCACAGGGCAACTTTTATCCCTTACAGCCATGTACAACTTTAAATGTAACTACATTTTATACATATTGAAATACAATTTTACTTCATTCCAGAAATATTTGCCTCCACTCTTGGAAAATGAGCACATTTTATGCTCAAAAAGCATCATTAAAATATGTAATCATTAAATTTAAACTATAACATAAATGCGATTTATGCCCCTTTTCTTAGAAAACACTATTGTCAGTTCCACCTTGCATAAATAAATGGTAAGTCTTGATGACATGAAAATTTTCATATTTTAATTATCCTATATATTTATAAAAAGACTTTATTTAATATATATTCTTATGACTTATTTAGATTTAGATATCTGAACAAAGATAATTCTTCACCTTATATATACATTGTTGATTACTGTTTAGAAACTGCTGAACAGTAAGAAAATAAGTTTAAATATTTTAAAATATGGATTTATATGTACAGTTACACACAGATAACTAACTGGAAAGCAATAATCTATTGGGTCATATTTTTTCTATTTATTTTTAAAATGAGTTTCTTCTCCAAACCTAGATTTTTATCTACTCATATTATATTACTATGTATTCACCTTTATAATATGATTTTAATTCAATAAAATGAAGATTACATGCAAAGTAAATAAGACATAACAGTCTGAAACATGGCACATAAGTTATCAACAAGGTCAAAACAACTAGCATACTTGAATTATGTTCCGCCTCAAATCATACAAATTTATATAACCAATATAGCCAGTTCAATTGCAGTATTATAGGTTTAGATTTTGTAAGTAAGCTGGAGAAACAAATCTATCGAAGATAAAAGGAGCAACTTGCCATTTGGTATTCCCAAATTTTGAGTTAAATAGTATTATTTATTTGTTTTTGACATATATGGAAGTTCTCAGGGCTTACTACTAGCTCTGCTCTCAAGGATCACTTCTGGGGAGAAGGCATATGGGAACCTGGGACTGAAACTTCCTCAGATGCATGTATGGCAAATGCCCTGCCTGCTCTACCATCTCTCCAGCCACCCAAAAACATATTTTATCTTTAGAAAATTATGTGGATTATGCACTGGAAATAGCCACTCCATCCATCATGCCTTTGAGAAGACATTAAATATTGTGGTAACTCAGTTGCTTTTTATTTAAAATTATAATATCTATCTCATTCCTAAGACTTTCATTAAAAAGTCAAATAATATGTTGTATACTGGAGTATTTTTTAATACAAAGCACTATACCAACATTATGAAACAAGATTCATTCTTTTTCTCTTGTATAACCTAGTAATCAAATTCATGAAACACAATGATGATTTATTTGAGTTAATACTTGTTAATAGATTTGTATTTAACTTAGAGGTATGCAAATATAAAGATGGTTATGAGTAAAGGATGGTTATAAGTAAAGATGGTTATGAGTAAAGGGCTGGAGTGATAGCACAGTGGGTAGGGCGCTTGCCTTGC
The DNA here is from genome assembly GCF_029834395.1 of Sorex fumeus. Classification (NCBI taxonomy): domain Eukaryota; kingdom Metazoa; phylum Chordata; class Mammalia; order Eulipotyphla; family Soricidae; genus Sorex; species Sorex fumeus. The sequence continues at coordinate 5,868,400 of NW_026606163.1, forward strand.
AAGTGTCCAACATGGCCGACCCAAGTTCGATTCCTCCACCCCTCTCAGAGAGCCCAGCAAGCTACCAAGAGTATCTCGCCCGCACAGCAAAGCCTGGCAAGCTACCCGTGAGGTATTCAATATGCCAAACACAGTAACAATTGTCACAATGGAGACGTTACTGGGCCCGCTTGAGCAAATCAATGAACAACGGGAGGACAGTGACAGTGATGAGTAAAGGAAATTTTTAAGCACACAGATATTGCATCAATTCATATAAGATAGGCAGCAATAAATTATAAATAAAATTAGTAATAGCCTATGAAAATATAGATTTTAAAAACAGGAAAAAATGAAGAACTATATAATTAATACTATGTTGTAAAGAATGTTGAATTTGGGATTGGACAGGAAGTGTAGTTTATAGGGTGCTTGCCTTACATTCAGAAGAACAAGATTTGATTCCCAGCATCCCATAGGGTTCCCTGAACACCACCAGGAGTAATTCCTGAGTGCAAATGCAGAGTAACCCCTGAGCATCACCAGATGTGAACCAAAAAGTAAACTAAACAAAGAAAGGGATTTGGGAAGAGATAACAAGATGGAATAATATAGCACTGTAGCACTGTAGCACTGTCCTGTTGTTCACCGAATTGCTCTAGTGGGTCCAGTAACATCTCCATTGTGAGTCTTATTGTTACTGTTTTTGGCATATTGAATATGTCACGGGTAGCTTGCCAGGCTTTACTGTGCAGGCAGAATACTCTCGGTAGCTTGCCAGGCTCTCCGAGAGGGACAGAGTAATTGCTGAGTCGTTCTCATGCAAGGACAATGCCCTACCTGCTATCACTTCAGCCTGAAATAATTATAGTCTGGCTTAACAGGAGAATTTTGTCCAGAACTCTTCTGTTACTGGGCAAATATCCATACTAAAAACTGAATTAAGTAGTCTTGTCAGAGTTTCAGAAAAGACATCATCGAGTCCAGACCATGTCCACCTACTGGATGTGGAGAGAAGCCTGCTGTTGAATTACAAGATGTTACAGAAGTGGAGATATAAGTCAGGTATGATTGAAGATCATACCCGATTAGAACGGGAATAGATTTAAGATTCAAATTCCAAAGCTATTCTGGAAAGGAGGAGGTGGCACACTCTGGTTTCCCAGACACTCAGCTCTGTTTTCATATTCATTGAACGGGGATTCAAGTACGATGAGTCAGAACTTAAATCAGAACTTAAATAAAAGCTATGATCGGGTTTTTTCCTATGGCACTGGTGGTCCTGCTAGCAGCTGCCATTCTTGTGGTAAGACTCATCCACCCCAGGTCAATTAGTCAAGTCAATATAATCCAACACAACTCAGCACATTATAAGCTGTAACAAGCAGACTCTGTCATCTAAAGCATCTTCAACTAGCAAGACATGGATAATGAAATCCTGATGGCAAGTCTGGTTATGAAAGTGCTAGCTTCATCCATTTACACATGGGATTTTGCAAAGAGGACAGATAAAGAACTACCAGGCTTTGTCAAATAAGATTACCCAACTGACACCCACACCCTAAATATAAGTACTTAGTCATGGTATACTTAAACACCAATCCCTAATTACTATTGGATCTTCTAGTCTTTAACTTCATAACTGAACCATAGAGCAGGTCTACTAAACCTCAGCATCATGGCTGATACAAATCAATTGTGACCATAATTCTCGGTGGATATCCAGATACACATAATCTCAGAACTGCTGACACATTAAATTTTGTGAGAATAAGTGCCCCTGTGCCCCTAATTCTTACTCTGGAGAACCTAGCAGGCTACCGAAAGTATCCTGCTACCGAAAGTATCCTGCCTGCACAGCAGAGTCTGGCAAACTCCCCATGCTGTATTCAATATGCCAAAAACCAGTAACAATGAGGGGTTTCATTCTCCTGACCCTGAAAGAGCCTTGAATATGGCACTTTCTAAAATCTCAGGGCCAGGACGAAGGAGACGTAACTGGTGCCTGCTTGAGGAATTCAATGAACAACAGTATGACAGTGATACAGTGAAGTGCCTCTTTGGGACACTGTTATATGAATATACACCCCTGCCTTCACATACCATCAATCATAGTAAAGACAGAATTTGCCCTCATCAATGGTGGAAAAACTGCCCAGAAAGACCTTCAAACACACCAGAATGGTCTAATGTCCAAAGAAAACGTACGAAGAAAAACCATATTGATGTCCATAGAAATTAGATAATGACTGGAAGAGACTATTACTAAACTTTGGTAAAGCACTGAACAAATTGAGACTAAACTCCAAATAGAAAGAAATGAGATAAAATATACAGAAATGAAGCTTTAAAATACAATAGTGGATAAAAATAAAATACAATAGTGGGACTCAGCAGCAGAAAGAACCTAGTAATTAAATCAATGACCTCAAGGACAAGATAACTGAATGCAGCACTTTTGCCCAAGTGGGCACCAGTAACATCTCACAACAAATTGTGAGACTTGTTGTTACCGTTTTTGGCATATCAAATATGTCACTGATATCTTGCCAGGTCTTGCCATGCGGGCGAGATACTCTCGGTATCTTGCTGGGCTCTCCAAGAGGGTCGGAGGAATCCAACCTGGGTCGGTAACTGAAATCAACAAAAATAAAATAATTTAAAAATACAAAACTGTGAGAAACTTTTGGAAAAGCATTAAGAGAATCAGCATTTACATAATATAGGGAACCTGAAGAAGAGGAAAGAAAGAAAGAGGAAGAAACATTAGCTGAGAATCTACAATATGAGACGAGAAACATATATCCTGGTCTGGGGAGCATGAAGGATTACGGTCACGGTCACGGTCCTCCCGTTGTTCATCAATTTGCTCAAGCGGGCCCAGTAATGTCTCCATCGTGAGACTTGTTGTTACTGTGTTTGGCATATCGAATACGTCACGGGGAGCTTGCCAGGCTCTGCCGTGCGGGCAAGATACTCTCGGTAGCTTGCCAGGCTCTCTGAGAGGGGCGGAGGAATCAAAATCGGGTCAGCCATATTGACTGAGTGAAAATAGAAGAACACCAACAGACATTATGATTAAAATGACAATAACCAAAGATCTAGAAAGCTTCCTCTTCCTAAAATCAACAAGGAAAACCAAAGACTGACATAGAAGAATCCCCGTATGACACAGAGAAATTTAAAAGAATAAGCACAGTTCACAAGAGAATGGTAAAATGTGTTGAAAGGAAATGTGTTGAATGAAAATAATTGCCAACCAAGAATTCTCCATCCTGCTGGATTATCAATCAGATTTGAAGAATAAAAAAATAAAAAAGATTTTCAGATACCCAACTTCTAAAGGATTTCATTGCCTCTGTAACAAACTCTACCAAACAGTATTTCTGGTAGCATTTCTGGTAGAAATACTAAGTGTTCTGTAAAATACAATAAAACACTACTCAGAAGCATTAAGATACATTCAAAAAATAGGGATGCAAGGGAAATAATAAAGGGGATTCTTGGAATGATCTTGATAACAACGCTAAATTTAAAAGGAAATGAGCTTAGAACTTCAAATGTAAATTACATGGTAACCAAAGAAATTAACAAGTAGAGTCAAAAGAAAGTGGATCACTGCATAAAGACTGTTCTCAGAGTGTTGTAAGGATAATATGACAAAGTCAAAGAATCAAAGACAAATTGCAAAAACATAAAAAATACAGAAAAATGAAAAGAACTTCATTAATTTCAATAAATTCTCTAAGTGTCAATGGATTGAACTTCACAATCCTAAAAACAGATTGACTATATGGATCAGGGAACAAAATCTAATTTGTTTCTTACAAAAGACACACTTAAATTTTAATGACAAACACAAGTTCAAAGTAAGAGACTGGAGAATAAGAATACAGAAAAAATGTAAGTATGGAAAAGGAAAATGGCAAAATATAGTCCAAAGAAAAGGAACTATTGGATAGATATAGACATTTTAGATTATTAAGCATAATACAATAAATATTTTTAATATATCAAAAGTACATTCCCTTATCAACATGTATGTGTGTGTGTGTGTGTGTGTGTGTGTGTTTAGGAATGGTAAAGTCCATACTGACTTCTAAGAGAGCTGAGAAGAGTCATGAATAACACATAACAGTAGAAGAATTAACCATCCTACTATCATTATTGGACAGATCAATCAAAAGGGAAAACAATTAGGAAACAATAGTCTTAATAGTAATTAAAAGACCTAGAATTAACAGAAAAATGTGTTCTCTATCTCCCCAAAATAAAAGTACACATTCTTTTCCAGTGCATATGAGAATGGACCTTCTCCAGAATACACAACAGGGACACAAAGCAAGTGCCCATCAAGTCACAAAGAAAAAGTGATAGAGCATTCTTTTCAGACTATAATACTAGAAATTCACCATAACTTAAAATATTTGGAAATTTAAAAACATGATACTGAACAAGCTTGACACATGTCAAAGGAGAAATAAAAAGATTCTGAAAAAAAGCAAGAGTAAAGGCACAAACAGCACCTGGGGTCTGCAGTGACAGCTCAGTGAACAGAGAGCTTGCCTTGCATGCAGGTGACCTGGATTTGATCCCTTCCACCCTGTATAGTCCCCCAGCCTCACCAAGAATAAACCCTGAGTGAAGACTTAGAAGAAAGCCTGATCAATACAGAGTCATCACCCCCACCCCCAAAAAAAGTGCAACAGAACCTATGGTACATAGCAAAAGCATTATTAAGAGACATAGCAAAAACAATACAGGAAAAGAACAGAATAACCACAAGTAGAAAAAGAAAATAATAAAAATTAGAGCAAAAGTAAATGATAAAAAAATCAAGAAAAAAATTAAAAAGATCAATAAATCTTCTGACCTTTAAAATAATAAATAAAATTGACAAATCCTAAGCCTGACACATGGAGAAGAATCTAATAATTGAATCAAAAATGAAAGGAAAGAATTAATTTAAAATCCCTCAAATGTACAAAAATATTCACAAGAAATTGTTATGAAAAACTTTATGTATTAATCTGGAGAATCTAGGACAAATCGATCAATTATTTATTTTGGGGCCACACCAGAGGTATTCAGAAGTTATTCCTCTGCACTCAGAAATTGCTACTGTCAGTACTCGGGACAAAAAGGGATTCTAGGATCAAACTCAGGTTTGCTGGTGCAAGGCCAGACTGTCGTAATATTTCTTAAACTACTCCTCCCACCACCTCTCTCTCTCTCTCTCTCTCTCTCTCTCTATATATATATATATATATATATAATATGTATATTAACGGGCTGGAGCACAGTGGGTAGGGCGTTTGCCTTGCATGCATCCAACATGGCCAATCCGAGTTCAATTCCTCTGCCCCTCTCGGAGAGCCAGGCAAGCTACTGAGAGTATCTTGCTCACACGGCAGAGCCTGGCAAGCTACCTGTGATGTATTCGATATGCCAAACACAGTAACAACAAGTCTCATGATGGAGACGTTACTGGGCCCGCTCAAGCAAATCGATGAACAATGGGAGGACCGTGACTTGATGTATATTAACATATTTTATATATCACTTAATCACTTAATCACTTAACTTCCCGTTAGTCGTCGATTTGCTCGAGTGGGCGCCAGTAACGTCTCCATTTGTCCCTGTCGCGTGCTAGTGTAGCCCAATGGCATCTCTTCGCTCCGGGAACATGGAGGGCCTCAAACCGATCGTTCATGATCTTGACAAAGAAGTCTGACCATCTGGTAGGTGGGCGGCCACGCGGTCTCTTGACATCCCGTGGAATCCAATCAGTAACAGCTCTAGTCCAACGGTCGTCTTTAAATCTCATTACGTGACCAGCCCATCTGATTTTCGACATCTTGGCAAATGAGACAGTGTCCCTGATCCTTGATCGTCGACGGATGTCAGAACTCCGGATTCGTTCTCTCATTTGAGTGAAACGTGATATTCCAAGCATAGCTCTTTCTATTCTTCTTTGGGAGACCTGAATGGCGTTCTCATCTTGTTTGCGTAGGGCCCAGGTCTCTGAGGCATATGTTAATGCAGGAAGAACAGTGGAATCAAAGAGATGTGCCCAGAGCCAGAGGTTCTTCGTCCTCTTAGCTATTTCTTCGACGTTCTTGAAGGCATTCCAAGCCGCTCTCTTCCTCCTGCGCAGCTCAGGTACCAGGTCATTTGTCATGTTGACCTCTCGACCTAGGTACACATAGCTGTTGCATTCGGAGATGGTCATTCCATTGAGAGCGAATGGGGCGTCAGGAACAAGGCTGTTTCTCATAAACATTGTCTTCATAAGATTCAGCTGTAGTCCTACCTTTCCACACTCACAGTCAAAGTCGGCCAGCATTTGTGCCGCTTGGCTGATGTTTGGTGTTATTAAAACAATGTAATAACAATGTTATTAAAAATATATATATATATTTTATATATATATTAATCACTGTGAGACACACAGTTCACAGTGAGACACAAGTTGTTTATGATGGAGTTTCAGTCTTACAGTGTTCCTTCACCTATCTCTTCACCAGTGTACCTTTAATACTACTAATGACCCAAGTTTCTTTCCCTGCAGTCTGCCTCTATGGCAGGCACTTTTCTTCTTTCCATTTTCTTCTCTCTTCTCTCTCTCTTTCTCTCTCTCTTTTCTTTTGGGTATTATGTTTGGTAATAAAAGTCCTGAAAGGTTATCATATTTGTCCCTTCACCTGCTTTCAGCACTCAGTTTCTTGTCCAGGGTGATCAATTCCAACACGATTAATCTTTTTATCTTAAGCCTCCCAAGGATAAATAAGTAGGCACTGTCTATAGCATGGCTTGCAAGGCAAACGCCCAACCGCTGTGCTATCACTCCAGCCCAAATAAATAGGAAAAATGAAAAAAACATACAGAACAATTAGCTGTAAGAAAACGGAAACAAATATTAAGAGAATCTTCACCCAAATCCCAGTTTCATATGGATTATGACAAACTGCCAAGAGAAAAAAAAAAGAGGGAGAGAGAACCAATTATCAATCCTTCGCAATTTCTTCCAAAAAGAATACCGATAAACAAATTCCTAATAATATTAGTTAGGCCAAGTTACCCTAACACCCAAATAAAACAATAATATCTTGAAAGCAAAACTACCCATCAATATTGCTAATGAGCATAGGTATAGAGATAATCAACAGTCTTGGCAAAGTAAATTTAACAATATCTAAACTCGCATGCACCATGATTAAGTGAGATTGATTCCAGAAATACAAGGATGGCACAATATGCAGTACTGTCCATTGTCCTCCCGTTGTTTATTGATTTGCTTGAGTGGGCCCAGTAACGTCTCCATTGTGACAATTGTTACTGCTTTTGGCATATCAAATATGTCACGGGTAGCTTGCCAGGCTCTGCCGTGCGGGAGGGATATTCTCGGTAGCTTGCCAGGCTCTCTGAGAGGGGCAGAGGAATCAAACCCAGGTCGGCCGTGTGCTAGGCAAACACCCTACCAGCTATGCTATCGCTCTGACACATAAGTCATGGTGTTTTAATAAAAATATATTTTAAAAATAAAAATAGAAATAAATAAAAAATCAACTTTTTTGTACATTTGTAAAGAACTCTACAAAAAGGGCAGTAGCACTGTCCTCCCATTGTTCATCAATTTGTTCAAGTGGGCACCAGTAACGTCTCTCTTGTGAGACTTGTTGTTACCGTTTTTGGCACATCTAACACATCACGAGCAGCTTGCCAGGCTCTGCTGGGTGGGTACGATAGCTAACCGGGCTCTCTGAGAGGTGTGGAGGAATTGAACCGGGGTCATCCCGAGTCAGCCGCGTGCAAGGCAAATGCCCTACCCACTGTGCTATCGCTCCAGCCCACACAAAGGGCTAAAAATTATAAATGTTTTTATCATATTACTCTGTTATATAATGCTATTATTATTATTATACATATTAATAAAATGGAAGTTAGCCTGCTTTTGGTTTTGGTTTGGGAGTCACACCTGGAGGTACTCAGGGGTTAGTCCTAGCTCTGCACTGAGGAATCATTCCTAGCAGGCTCCAGGGACCTATGGAATACCAGGTATCGAACCTGGGTCAGCTACATGCATGGCAAGTGGCTTAGCCACTGTACTATCACTCCAGCCTTGAAAGGGACCTAGTTTAAAAACATGCATGATTCATTTGTGAAATATATATATATTTAAAAAGTATAAAACTAATATCCAAGAGTTGCACGTCCTTCTCTCCCAGAAGGGAGCCTAACATGACACTCGCCATAACCATGCTGCCAGAACCCATACCAGGCTGTTTCACTCAGGACTCCCCGGAGGGGGTGGCGGACACCCATTGCAGCCCCAAAGGACCCAGCTCCAGCAGCCAAAAACTTCCAGAACTTAACTGCCGCTCTTTTACAGCCACTCTCCACACGCTTGGGGCAAGCCTCACCAACGAATGAAACTATTCCTGGACCAGGTGGCTGCATTTGCAACTGTGCGACGCCTCATACCACACACCACCTATACTTCCAGAGTACTGAACCACATTTGATAGGGTTCAAAGTAGGAGGTAACTAATATTAAAGGGAAATGTTTTTTTTTACAATGTTATCCTACATATATGTAGGATTGGATTCTGCACTCTGCCTTGCCAAAGGGAACTTAGTTCTACTGAGCTACTTCCATCACAGTGCTCCATAATGGATCAATATCAACAAATAAATATGATAAACACATATACTAAATCAAACAATGAAAAGATAACATTAATAAGTCACGATTAAAAATTAAATAGAAGAGGGAGTTCCATCGCACGTGTCCACCCTGCACTGGCCTTTCCTGTGCACAGGTGGGTCCATCTGTGCAGTCTCACCCCATGATCCTGATCACCTGCCACCTGGACAACTCCCTGAGGGCACCCACAGTAGTTCCAGCACCCTGGCCCACCGCGGCCCCGCCTTTCCTCTGCACAGGACCTTGGGCCTAGGTCTGTGGACTAGCATCAGGACAGACAGGGGAGCAAGAAATGTGATATGGAGGAAGGAAAGCCTCTTTAACAAATGGTGCTGGCATAATTAGACAGTCACATGCAGAAAATGGTCATAGACCTAGACCTAACACCATACACAAAAGTCAGATCAAAATGGATTAAAGATCTCAACATCAAGGCCAAAATCCATAAGGTACAATGAAACAGGGTCAGCAGAACCCTCCACGATATTGAGGCTAATGGTAACTTCAAAGACAACACTCCACTGACCAACCAACTGGAAACAGAGATAAACAAATGGGACTATCTTAAACTAAAAGACTTCTGCACCGCAAGAGATACAGTGACCAAAATATAAAGACAATCTACAGAATGGGAAAGGTATTCACCCAATACCCATCTGATAAAGGGTTAATATCAAGGATATACAAAGTACTGGTTGAACTCCACAAGAAGAAAACATCCAACTCCATCAAACAAATGGGGCGACGAAATGAACAGAAAGTTTCTCAAAGAAGAAATCCGAATGGCTAAAAGGCACATGAGAAAATGCTCTACATCACTAATCATAAGGGAGATGCAGATCAAAACAACACTGAGATATCATCTCACATGACAGAGACTGGCCCACATCCAAAAAAACAAAAGCAACCAGTGTTGGCGTGAATGTGGGGAGAAAGGGACTCTCCTTCACTGCTGGTGGAAATGCCGACTGGTTGAGCCCTTTTGGAAATCAGTATGGACGATTCTCAAAAAATTAGAAATTGAACTCCCATTTGACACAGCAATACCACTCCTGGCAATATATTCCATAGAGGCTAATAATGTATAGTCTAAATGACATCCACGCTTGTATGTTCATTGCTGCACTGTTCACAATAGCCAAAATCTGGAAGAAGAAAAATAAGTGTCAGAGAACAGATGACTGGTTAAGAAAACTTTGGTACATCTACATAATGGAATACTATGCAGCTGTAAGAAAAGATGAAGTCATGAAATTTACATCCAAGTGGTTCTACATGGAAAGTACCATGCTACGTGAAATGAGTCATAAAGAGAGGGACAGACATAGAAAGACTGCATTCATCTGGGGAATATAAAGTAACAGAATGGGAGACGAACACCCAAGATAAGTACCAGGAGGTCTGATCCAAGGCTTGTTAACTGGCAGCACATGCTGGTGGAAAGGCAGCTCAGATAGAGAAGGGTACACCAAGTAAGTGATTCACTTGGGATGCAAGATGCGTGCTAAAAGTAGACTATAGACTGAACACGATGGCCACTCAATACTTCTATTGCAAACTATGACACCCTAAAGGAAATAGAGCAAAAGGGAATGCCCTGCTACAGAGGCGGGAAGGGGTTGGGAGGCTGTGATGGTGGTTGATAGGGCTACTGGGATCATTGGTGGTGAAGAATGGGCGCTGATGGAGGGATGGGTACTCGATCATTGTATAATTGAAACCCAAGCACGAAAGTTTGTAAGTCTACAATGTACAGTTGGTGTTTCACTAATAAAAAAAAGTCAAACAAGTATAAAAATGAGAAAAGCTGAATAGATGCTTTTTCAGAAAATACATACAGATGTCCAAATGCATATAAAACAGTGTTCAAGATCAATGATTATTAGGAAATTCAAATCTAAATGATAACCACGTATCACTTAACATTCATAATAATCTATGTCAAACATGCTTAAAACAACCAGTGCTGGTGAGAATGTATATGAAGAACTGAACCCTAATTTACTATTGGTGAAATAAAAACTTTAAATAAAACCCTGGAGAAATATCAAATAAAAATTTCATATTGTTGAACTACCACATAACGCAAAACTTTTACTCCTTAGCATCTATTCAATAATACAAAAAAATCATCTCTAAGTATATATGCAGTACTATTTGCAAAACCTAAGATCTTGTAATTACCAGTTCCAAACAGTAAATTAATGAACAAATAAATGGTGGGAAATATGCATAAAGGAGCATTATTCTGGCTTAAGAAAAATGTGTACATGATGTGTGATTGTAACCCAAACATGAAAGCTTGTAACTATCTCATGGTGATTCAATAAATTTTAAATTTTAAAATAAAATAATTTAAAAAAAGAAAAATATGTACATGATTTTGCTGTATAGTACTAGAAATGCCATGTTAATGTAATTGTTATTTTAAGCAAAATTAGTCAGAGACAAAAAGACAAATGTTTGATAATCTTATTCACATATGTTGTCAATAAATGGATGCAGGAATAGTGTCCAATGAAAATAGGCCCTTTAACTCTGACAAAAGAACTAATGCTACTAAGTGGAGGAGGCGTGGGTGGGATTAGGTGTCCTGGAAGACAGTGTGGGAGATTTTAGATAATGTGGTGGTTGTGTTGGTGCAGTAACTGAATAGCGAAGTATAAATATTAAACTGTAACACTGTAGTACTGTCCTCCCATTGTTCACCTATTTGCTCAAGCAGGCACCAATAATCTCTCCATTGTGAGATTTGTTGTTACTGTTTTTGGCATATTGAATATACCATGGGGAGCTTGCCAGGCTCTGCTGTGTGGGCGGGATACTCTTGGTAGCTTGCCAGTTGCTCCGAGGGGAGCAGAGAAATTGAACCTAGGTCAGTCGCATGCAAGGCAAATGCCCTACCCACTGTGCTATCTCTCCAGCCCCATTTACTGTAACCTCATAATAAACAGGCAATAAAATATAAATAAATAAATATCTGTATGTACAAAAAAAGATTTGAAGGACCAGAAAGATAGTATAGGTATTAAGGCATTTGTCTTGTCTGCAACCACATTCAGTTTAGTCCCCGGAACTGCATATATTTCCCAGAGCACTTCCAGGACTGACCCCGACTACAGGGCTCTGAATAGGCCCTTAGTACCTTCAGGTTTGTCCCCCAAATCCCATCCCAAAATTAGATTTGAGGAGGAGATAGTGAGTCAAGTATTCTAAATAGAAAATTTGTAGAAGTTTTCCTCAAATGTAATAAAACTTTAAGATGTTCAGTTTAGCTATAGTTTAAAGTAAGTTAAATTTGGAAAATATTTATTAATATTTATTAATCATTATTTATACAATAAACACTGTTCAACATTTTGGGGTGGAGAGAGCAGTGACCAAAACAGGCCAAATAATCATTCTTGAGAGACCCAATGTTCTCGTGATTAAAATTCATTTGCTAAAGATTGTTCTAGCCCATTATTTCTTTAGACAACTATCTTCTTCAATATTAGTTCCCTTTCCCTAGCCAAAGTAAATGAACTCCCGCTCTCCCACACACACATTACTTCTTTAAGTTTATTGTGTAATTTCCCTATTGCAGCATTTAGTGTACATTAGAATAATTTGTGGAGTTAAAAATAAATAACTTATGTTTGAGTACTGACTCCAGACAATTTTGAAAGGTAAAGGGGAATCAGAGTTTCATTCAGGTTGAGAGAAATCCGAGAGTCAATCAGACAACCCTAAAAAAAAAAAAAAGATTTGGAGGCTGCATGGAAGTAGGAAACATTGAAAATGCAAATAAAATTTTCTAGAATTGAGACTTTATTATTTATTTATTTATTTATTTGCTTTTTGAATCACACACAGTGATGCTCAGGAGTTAGTTCTGCTCTGCACTCAGGAATTACTCCTGATAGTGCTTGGGGGACCATATGGAATGCTGGGAATCAAACCCATGTCAGCCATATGCAAGGCAAACGCCCTCCCCACAAGACTATTCTTCTGGCCCCCCTAGAGTTGAGTCTGGGTTCTCAGTTCATGATTTCCTCATCTAAACCTGATGTGTTTTTCGTTTTTGGTTTTTGGTTTTGTTTTTTTTTTTTACTTTTTGGGTCACATCTGGCAATGCACAGGGAATACTCCTGACTCATGCACTCAAGAATTACTCCTGGAAGTGCTCGGGGGACATATGGGTAATTATAATTGAACCTGGGTTAGCCACGTACAAGGCAAATGCCCTACCTGCTGTGCTATCGTTCCAGCCCCTGAACCTGATGTTCTCATATATAAAACTACTAAACATGAAACCTCTTTCACCAATATTGAATAACCCGATAAACAATCAAGGAGGACAATATTGATTAAAGTATATGGTAAACTAAAAGTCACTAACACAAGTTTGAGGTATTATGTCCTAATATCATTAAACAATATCTATGTGTAAAATATAACCCTGTGAATATGGTCTAAAGAAGTGCCTTTCCCAGACATTTAGACCTGTCTATAAAACAGACATTATCATAGATATAATCCCCACTATAGCCATTTTCCCTCTGTGCAAAATATTTATGCTATAAACATATTTACCAGTAAAGATTTTGCCACAAAACTCTTACTGGAAATCCTTATTAATAGTGGTTAGACATACAAGACTAATCAACTGTTAACAATCAAATAAGATTATGCTAATTTTATTTGAAACTAAACATGGTGAAGGAAGAAATGAAACTGAGGAGGAGATATGAGAGACGGCCGATGGTCTTAACAATTCATGAGGAAAGCGGTAAATCTTACTGACAAGATAAACTTCTTGGGCACTAAAGCAATGAAAATGGTGTTGATCTATGTGTCCACAGATGTGGCTCCAGGGTGTAATCTGTCCAGCTGCTCAATATCAGGAGAGCCACATGGGCACCACCTCAGGGAAGATAAATAGGGGAAACCTCTTAGTCAGGGAGATAAACACAGTTGCTGCTGCTTACACAGAAAACCTACTGATTGTCACTGTTGGATGGAAAAGGAACAGAAAAATCCTGAGGTATAGACAGCAAAATGCCTGACCACAAACCCAAGAGCTACTGATATGTGAAGACACATAAAGCTTTGCTTATATAAATTCTTTTTAACTATATTAGATATCTTACAGGATCCCATTTGCTATTCAGGAAAAAGTTTATAAAGCACTAAAAAATTGTCTATTATATATATATACATATATATATATATATATATATATATATATATATGCACATTGCCCTCCACGGTTAGGGAGCAGTCAGGAGTATGAAAGTCGTAGAAGGGAAAATAGGTTTGTATTTCAGACAGTAGATCAATAACCCACTCCATTAGAACCAAAGGAAATTAGCTCAAGAACTTTTATAAAAGGCCAGTAACACTAGAAGCAGAAGAGCAGAAACATCAAGTTTTCTTATAAAATGGCTATGAAAACAAACTTGACTCTACAGCAAACTTTTATTGATACTGAGAAGGTGATTGCAATGTGATAATATATACTTTGCAGAGGTACAAAACTGCACTCCTAAAACACATAGTCATGTAATCTAGTGTCGTCTCTATCAAATAAAATTAAAAAATAAAATCCCTTCACTTTCAGAGTATTCAGTCAAGAGATATCCCCAGTTTAACAAACAACCTGAATATGTCAAAGAGTAATCAGGCATTTATTTTAATTATTAATGGCACCAGATTGCAAATTTTTCATATGACTATTTACCCTGCAATTTGAACATGGAGATGTAATTCCAAGTGTCTTGCAGAAGACAAAGGAGAGCCAGGCATGGAAACTACTTTCAAATAACTAAAATATAATATACTAAAAGAGATGATGCCACATTACAAGCAGCTACATACAATAGAGTTTCAGTCATACAATGATGGAACACCCATCCCTTTACCAGTGCACATTTTCCACACCAATATCCTCCGTATCCTCCCAAACATACCCAATCCCTCCCCCTGCCTCCATGGAAATTTTTCCCATTCTCTATCTCTACTTTTGGGCATTATGGTTTGCAATACAGATACTGAGAAGCTATTATGTTTGGTCCTTTATTTTCTTTCAGCACACATTTCCCATTCTGAATGATCCCTCCAACCATCATTGACTTAGTGATCCCTTTTCTATTCCAGTTGCCTTTTTTCCACAGATCATGATGACTGGTCCAGCATTTTTTGGAAAACAATATGGGACATTCCTTAAAAAAACTAGAAATTTAGCTTTCATATGACCCAACAATACCACTTCTGGGAATATATCCCGAGAGTCAAAAAAGCACAGTAGAAATGACATCTGCCTCTGTATGTTCATTGTAGCACTATTCACAATAGCCAGAATCTGGAAACAACCCAAGGACCGAGCACAGATGATGGGTTAAAGAAACTTTTGTAAATCTACACAATGGAATACTATGCAGCTCTTAGGAAAGATGAAGTCATGAAATTTGCTTATGAGTGGATGGTCATGGAGAATATCATTCTAAGTGAAATGAGTCAGGAAGAGAGGGACAGACATAGAATGGCACCTTATGTTTTATATATAACTTTCATCAAACTGTTTTCAGCAAAGAGCTACTATGCTGAGGTGTTCTGAAAATCTGTGGGGCAGTATTGGATCAGTTGAAGAGAGTGGAGCCAAGTGGATTCCCTGAGATCACAAAGAAACGCAGCCTGGTCCTGGGCGCTAGGTAAACTCTCAATCCACACAAAATTTTATTCACGTTTGTTTTATTGTCATTCAGAATAGTACTTGTTCAGCCATGTGCTTTCACAATTATTTTAGTGTTGTTGGAGTCTATAGCCACACCCAATTGTGCTCAGAGCTTATTTCTGTCTCTGTACTCAGGGATAAATCCTGGAAGGTTTGGGGCATAATATGGGATGCTGGGGATTGAAACTGGTTGGTCGCACACAATACTGAAATAGTGGGATTAATCTTAAAAATATACATGTCTTGAAGTGGTAATATTTTTCTTAGGTCATGTCACATTCTGGAGGTCATATGATAATCACATATGCTACTGAATTTCATATACTAAATATATATACTACTAGTAGTTATAAAGATGGCCAAAGCCATTTATTTTTAAATACAATTGTGATCTTTTTAATTTTAATTTGAGGCCACACTGCACACTTCTCTTGGCTTACTCCTAATTCTGCTCAGTGATCACTTGTAGTACTCAGAGGAGTAATGTGCTGCTGGTGTTTGAAAGAGTTGGCTGCATGGCAGGGAATCACTTTAACCCCAATACCATGGCAAAATTTTTATTTAACAATCGAGGTGACAATTTATAATTGTATTTCTTGGATTCTATAAAGGTGCTGTTGATGGGCCTCAAAGGATCTTCACTGCAACAGAATGAATGTCAACATAGAATCTAAATCTTCCATGTAAATCTAATTGTTGTTTAATGTGCTTTTGGTATTCCTAAACTGACTTGCCTATATTTTGTTTTTTTAGTGAAGAAAATTAGAAAATTTTGTTTTTTAGTGAAGAAAATTCCAGGGCTGGGCACATAGGACAAGTGCTTTTAACCACAGAGCTAGCATAGTCCTCAGGCATGGCTCAGTGGGACCTGATCACCAATTCACACTGTTTCACACTCCAAATACCTAAAACCACAATTGATACTGATATCACTGCTGATTGAAGTTTTCATGATCCAACAAGCTTTTTTGGCATTCTGTATGCACAGCCTGAATAATTTCAGCTATATTTGACCAAATCTAAATTAAAGTGACAATGTGTTAGTGTTAGTAACATTTTCTAAAGTTATTGCCTTTTGTAAATAATTAGATGGTTGACTCATTTTTCTAAAGTATTGATGTTTCTCAAAGAAGGTTATTTATAAATGAAAATAGAGCAGTTTTCATTTCCAAAAGCATTACTAAGAACACACATTCTAACTAGCCACCATTTTTGTTGTGGCTGTGGTTTCCTGGACCCACTTTTTTATATATCACTTAAATGTATAAATTTATGTTGAATGGCTTACTTCAATTTAGGTACCTATCAAGAGAAATGGAAATGTCTCTCCAAAGTTATCAAATTTTTCCTGATAGCAATTTTTATTTAATTAGAAAAAGAGAAAATCAAATCATGTCCTAGGCAGGTGGAAGGGCACCGCAGGCAGGACCATGTTTTCCAGTGCCATCCCTCCAAGATAATGAGTCCATGTCTATGGAAATTGATTCATTAATATTTCATCAAGGCAGCTTCAGAGCAATTCAAGAACCAGCTCCCAAGAATTCAATCAGCAAGTTCAATGAAATGTTGAACCTAAAATACCTGGCCTGGGATAGGGACAAAAATATACATATACTGTGCATATTTACACATACTGATGTGACAAATAATATATATATATATATATATATATATATACACAAACACAGACTTACATAGAAAAACACAGAAACTATCATCTCTGGTCTGAAATTTAGTTAAATGTGTTTATACTCTTAGAAAGCATTTACAAATAAAATTAGATTGACTCTAATTTTCTCCTGTTTAGTAACTGACTTGGAAAAACAACAGAAATGTTAATCACAGCTTTTTTAGTGATGATCACACTAAATATCAATAGAATCCCTTCAATCAATTAATAGCATATAAAGATGGCTCCCAAGGATCCATACTGAGACTTGAAAATAAAGTGATCAAATGTTTCATGGAGAAAGGGCTGCTGATTTGGGGAAGAACAGCCAATTTTCCATGTGATATACACATTGCGAAGGGCCAGTTAGGGAAATAAATTCAAATTATCATGTTGACTAAGTAATTGGTCTTTGGGTGTCCCTAAACACCAACCTATAAATAATTTTTATTTTCATTTTGGATCAATGTCTTCTAGCCCTTGTCTAACTAACCTGTATTGATGTCTTTTTAATTAAACCAAGCGTGATATGCTCACTTGGCAGTGGGGCATACTGAGTGTGCATGCTAGGAATTCCAGATAAGGTAATTATGCTATTTGTCACTGTCATGATTAATGCATGACAGCTGTTATGACAGCTGTGCCACTGTTTTGTCACAATACTCTGTTCATCCATAACAAAATTAGCTGTCGCATTCAAAGGTACACACTTGCTGCTATTTCTTTCTGAAGTCAACAATGAGGAAATCGAGAGGGAATATTACATGAACTCTGTGACAAACAAGAAAAACGACATCTTAATTTTTTTTCCTTTAAATGATGATATAACCTGCCTGCATTGGAAATGGAGATAGCTCACCTCTAGCAAACAAGCTGTCACAAGAAGCCAATCCGCCACTAATCTAGCTAACAAGGTCTCAGTATGTAAGGGATTTTCTTCATAATTTGAATCTGCCTTGTCAGGCAAGTCTTTTAGATGTTACCCAAATTAGCATTGGCTGGAACTGTTACTGCCTGTCAAGGTGGAAGTCGACAAATGCAGAGTTATAATAGGATGTGGGAGACTGACTCACTCTTTTTTTTGAGCATCAGTCAAGTGGAGCAAAATAGGCGGCTCTGCTTCCAACTCCCTCAGGATAGCCATTTCTTGCTCCCTAAAAGAGTCCCTGCATCTTTCACTGGGGAAGATGCTTTCAGAATCTGACACCAAATAGAGATGTAAATTGTCAGATGAAGGCAGTCATTAAAGTTAACCAATATTGTTTCTTACAGGGCCCTAAAACTGGATATGAAACCATGGAAGATGCTGATGGGGAGAGACAGATGGCTACAATAATAGCATCATTATGCTATAGCTTTGGGTGAAGTGGATACTGCATATGTTCCATAAATTCAAAAGAAAAAGAAAACTCCCAGTAAATGTCTATTTTTAATGAAAACGAAACATTGTAACATCAGAAACCCGAGTGCTAGAGAATGAAATCATGGCATGTGGGATATGCATATTTTAAGTGAACATGATATAGTGTATCTCTCAAATTAAACAGCTGTGGGTATTTTTTATTTTGCAACTATGATGGGTTTGATCTAGTGATAACATATTAAGTTTTCTGATAACCAGCAAATGTATTATGGCCTTTTAGTGATGATGCTGTTTAAAATAAGGTCGATGTCACTGTTCCCCTCAATTCTCTTCTTCAAAAGCCATTCCTGAAACAGAAAATTGAATCATTTCAACTAATTATAATGCTTACAAAGGATCAGTTACCACAAGCTCCAGAATCTTAACAAACATCAATCAATGAAACATTTAATAGACTATATATTCACAGTGACCAAAATTCCTTTTGATGTGTCCCGTATTTTTTCATGAGGGAAAATAAACTCTAACTTTAAACGATTAACAAAGATTTAAGGGTCTGGACTTGGGGAAACACTACAGAAAATAGGTTACCCAGTTTTTATCCCCAGCATCTCCTATTGTCCCTCGTGCCCTGACAAGAGTAAATCCCGAGCCTACAGCCAAATATAAGCCCTATGCAGCTCTGGGTGTGACCCAAACACTACGAAACCCAAAACTGAGGGTCACTGAACTTCAAATCATGACAGTTGACTTTTTTTCAGTTGTTCCAACTGATTTTCCTGTGACAAGTATGTGACCTTTGGATAATTCCTTTCAGCTTCTAAGAGTGTTTTTTCTTTATGCCTCAAAGAGGAGAAAGAACATTCGAGGCTGTGCATCACTACCGGACTTAAGAGCAGTAATTAGCAACACTTAGCTCATAGTGCTTAGCTCTGGATCACACAGAGGCTGTGATGAAAAGGCAGAGTGATGATTGTTTGCCTGCAATGAATGCCTTATTTTTGGCATTTAGGGAACATTTTTAATACTATGTTTCCATCGTTCCTGAGAATTACCTATGAGATGTATCTACCCACTTGCTGTAGCTCCTTGCCCCTTGTTTCCTACACATTCGCTGAAATTTTGTCTCTGTCTGTTCTTGACCTCCTTTTATTTGAAATCCCAGAGGAGTTAGTATCTGCTTGTTTGTTTGCTTAGTTTTCAGAACTAGTTGCATTTGTTTGAGGATAACTGTTACTAAGTTTTTTTTCATTCATGGACTCTCAAGAGTGTAGAACACATTTTCCTGAATATTTTATCATATAATTAATCACATTGTCCTATATACAGTAGGACCCTCTGTCATGCTTTTGAAGTAAATCAATTATTACATAACCGAAGATTGAGAAGATTGTATATTATATTACCTGTATTTATGTGATAGTTAAGAATTTAGTAACTAATGTTCATAAAGTACTTATATAATAGCACTATTTTAAGATACTCAATAATGCTAATCATACCATTTTTAAATCAATTGTCATTTCTAAAAAAAGATATAAAATAATGGGACAGCTGAAACAACATAGTTTCAAGTTTTCTAATTAAAAGGGATGACAAAGTAGTCTTCCTCAAAGTCAGGAGTACTAAAAAATCTCACTCCACATAGCTGGAAAAGCATCTGTAGACAGATTCACAGGTAATATAAAATTAAAACAGAAAAGAAAAATTTTGCTCTGGAATTTTGTGGTAGGCAATTTTTGTAGAAGGCAGTTACACTGGAGGATAATGGAGCTTACAGCATTCCACAAGTCTGTGAAATTAGCAATTATACACAGAAATAGGTAGCAAAACAGAAATATTGTAGATGGGTTGTGTGTACTGATGGTAAGCTGAAACATAAATCTTCAATTAAGAGACAAACTCTAGTACCAGAACCTTAAAATATAAGATGAAATGAGGGTTTTGATATTTTCGGATGATGAATAACAAGTCATAGGAAAAGGTCCCAACTCAAAATCTGCCAGCCTCCTTGCAAACTTGCTCCTAGAAAAGGAATATCAACAATAACCCAGAAGAACTTTACTTAGACATAATTGTGTTTTTTTTTTTAAAATGAACTAGGCAGTAATCTGAATCTTTAACTTTTGTTCTAGATCAAGGTTACTATAAAAAAATAGCAATAAGGGGTTCTGGAGTAATAATACACTGGGTAGGGAGCGCGTCTTGCAGGCTCCTAATTCTGATTCAATCTCCAGCATCCAACTGTTCCCTCAAGCCTGTCAGGAGTGATCCCTGAGCACAGAGTCATGTAAGTCCTGAGCACCACTGGCTCTGGTCCCCAAACAAGTGAACAGAGAGAATAGCAACCACTAGTATTTAAAACAATAAGTTTTATTTTTTTTTTTGGAAGTGAATTTATTTTTTATTTTAGAATCAATGGCTGAAGAAATATGGATCTGTTTTCAGATTTTTTTAAATACATTTTCACTATAAATAAAAGACTCACCAATGTTTAATTCACGAGAAGAATGATATTTGTGAAAAAAAGGCCGAACTGAAATGCAACAAATCAGTTAAGAAAGTGTCGCTGGTTGTGAATGGCTTAGATTTCTATATATAGTAAGGGGTATATGAATAGAAAGTGGCCACACAGTGATTAGAAACATAAAATAAATCACTTAATGCATGCCGATATTTAGGAGTCAGAAGCAATGTGGATATGCCCTGATGTAGGCCTCAGGAAATATTTAATTTTTTTTATTTTATTTTTTTAATATTTATTTATTTTTTAATAGTGAGGCACCATGAGGTACAGTTGTAGACTTACACATTTTTGTGCTTGGGTTTCGATTATACAATGATCAAACACCCATCCCTCCACCAGTGCGCATTTCCCACCACCACGGATCCCAGCATCCCCTCCCCCCCCCAGCCCCTATCCCACCCTGCCTCTGTGGCAGGGCATTTCCCTCTCTCTCCTTTTGAGTGCCATGGTCGGCAAAAGAGGCATTGAGTGGCAATCATGCTTGGTCATGCTCTCCCATCATGGGCGGATCCTCCCAACACCCTTTATTTGGTGTTCCCTTCTCTTTCTGAGCTTCCCCTTCCTCTAACATGTGTGGTTGTCCTCCGGGTCATTGAGTAAAATTCCTGGTACTAATCTCTGCTATACTTGGGTGTTAGTTTCCTATTTTGTTACTTTATGTTCCCCAGATGAATGCAATCTTTCTATGTCTATCCCTTTCTTTCTGGTCATTTCGCTTAACATGATACTTTCCATGTAGTACCACTTGTATGTAAACTTCATGACTTCGTCTTTTCTAACAGCTACATAGTACTCCATTGTGTAAATGTGCCAGAGTTTCTTCAACCAGTCATCTGTTCTCGGGTACTCAGGTTTTTTCCAGATTCTGGCTATTGTAAAGAGTGCTGCAATAAACAGACAATTGCAGATGTCACTTCGGCTATACTTTTTTGCCTCTCTGGGATATATTCCCAGGAATAGTATTGCTGGGTCAAATGGGAGCTCAATTTCTAGTTTTTTGAGAATCATCCATACTTAAAACAATAAGTTTTAAAGAGGAACCAAAGCAATGTGTTAAACTTACAATTTCTGGAGCCTTAATAATTTTATATTTGTGTCTAAGTAATGCCCTTTGCCATTACATATACCAGCCCATACACCCGTGGCCTGAAAATTAATCTAAAGTGTTTCTGCCCCGTCTAAGGAAGAAGAGAATTTTTGAGTGCTACTCTTCACTTCCAAGCTTCCAACAGAATACCTCCATGGTTAGTTAATCTAAGTAAACATTGCAGAACTTTGCTAACTCAAGCAAAACTTGGATATCACTATTATATACCCCCCATCAGCAAGTCCAGATGGTTAACAAATTGTTTTCCTCTAAGAGATCCTTTGTATAGGACTATGTTCAGATAATACAGTCTCGGTGTATTGAGCAAAGTTTCAAGGCAAAGACTAAAAGGATTAAAAATAGACAAAAAGGATAAAAGACTAAAGAAATCGAGCAGGTGACCTACTTGCTCAAGTTATGATGTGGTATTTCATCCCTCAATAATGAAATAGTTGATAAAATCCACCACTTTGATAGATAACAAGGTGACTTTCCAAATAAGGCAAGTAAATTCTGTAGTTCTGGAGACCATGTAGCATGAAAGTGCTCTCTGGTTACCCTAAGAATAATACTATATTTGGCTAACCACCTAGCCCACCATTTCTTTATTTGCCTGCACAAACTAAGGTATCTTAAAAATGCCCATGAATGTGTTCTATCTCCAGACACTCCAATTTAATTGGGTTGGGATATACCATCAGCACTGGGATATTTGAAATCTCACAGGGGATTCTAACATTTTGCCAAGATTGTGAAAAGCTCAAAGCTCAATGTCTTTAACATTAATGTATATACAAAGTATTTGAGAACTGTGTCAAAATGTATTTGGTATGGAGATTGTTCAGTAGTGCTCAGAATAATGAGCGCCAATTCTGGGAGCACTCAGCCAGGCTCGGGGCTCAATGTTGAAGCCTTAAGATATAATTCTGCTTGAGCCCTAAATACAAGGTCCAGCACAGCCACCCTAGCACTGTTGAGTGAGTTGAAGTGGCAGTTTCAGGGCAGTAATGCTCAGGGATCATGCAGTGCCAAGAATAGAACCTAGGTAGGCTCTGTATAAAACATGTGCTCCTAATCGCTGTACCATCTTTCAAGCTATGAGATACATATCTTGATTTAGAAGTTTGAGGTTAAAGTGCATTTTCAATACACCTCTAGGTAATGGTGATAATCTTGATTTACAGACTGCTTGAATGATTTTTCTCTTCCATAAGTCTGTGTCTACATGATGACTATCAAGAGGATTAAAATGAACAGCTAGTGGCAAGATATACGTTGTACAGATGTTCAATATCATTTTAAAACTACACCCCAACTACACTCATAGATGTAGATTTAAATAAAAGTAAAATTGTAAGTAAGGGAAAATATTTTGAAAATGAAAATTCAAAGTCTTATTTCCTTCTCTAAAAATAATATTTTTTCACAATAAGGGTGTATTTTTGTTTCATAATTTATTAAGAAACAGAGATTCTTAAAAGAGATACTCAGTAGGGTGCTTGCGTTGCATGTAGCTGAGTGGGGTTCAATCAAGGACACCACATATGGTTCTTCAATCCCAAAAGTGTTCCCTGAACAAAGAGTAAGGAACAAGACCTTAGCACAGTCAGGCATGAACACCCCTATCTCCCCACCCCAAGGGAAGAAACATAAAATCTTTCTCCACACATTATATGTGAACAGGCAATACATTATTATTTTATTGAAAGCATCAATCACGGTCACGATGATCCTGTTGTTCGTCCATTGCCTCGAGCAGGCCCTAGTAACGTCTCCTTCGTCCTAGCCCTGAGATTTTAAAAGTGCCATATTTAGGGCTCTTTCAGGGTTAGGAAGCACCATGGTTTACAAAAATATTCATGGTTAGCATTTTTTAAAGCAATAAAATATTTTTTAGTGATCCTAGCGTTAATAAGTTCTGATTGCAAGCATAACAATGTTTATTAACATGGTAGTTTTGTTAGAAACCTAATGATGTTTTAGTGCATATTCTTGAGATAATCCTACTTGGATGTGTGATCAATTACTAACACATTTCGAAAGGCTATAGTAAAACCTGGTAATAATAATTTCTTTCTTTGACCACCATACCTTTCTAAAATATTTGCAGTTTGTTTGCCTTCAGTATTGATATGAATAATAGCTAAACTTGAAAATAAATGATCAATGGTAAATTTTGGCATAATAAATTGAAATTCCAGAGCTAAGTGGTTTTGATAAGGTGATAATTGTAACCAACAAAAGTTTTCTAATTATTTGGGAGGGGGATGCATAAGAATGCAAAAGACACATATGATTCTTTGACAGAAGAACAAAAAGAAACTTTTTACATGTTGATTATCCTTTCTCTAGAGTTCTGCAGATCAAATCCTATTCATTTTCTATTTTTGTATTGTCCATAGCTTCTTAAACTGTGGGTCTCAACTCCATATCAATTTCACTATAGCACTGTCCTCCCATGGTTCATTGATTTCCTTGAGCAGGCACCAGTAACATCTCACAACAAATTGTGAGACTTGTTACTGTTTTTTTTTTTTTAGCATATCAAATACATCACGGGTAACTTGCTGGGTGAGAAACTCTCGGTAGCTGGCCGGGTTCAATTATAGAGTTAAAAAACAATTATTTTGAAACAAATTTCTTTATGATTTATAATTAGGGAATGTTGATTTTCATGTTTTAAAAAATATTTAATCAAATAAAATAATTTAATCAGAAAAATAAAAACCAAGATTTTAAAAGTTATTGATAATTTGGATTTAGGAATAGAATATTTTGACACCAATCCCACCACCCGTGTCAACTTCCCTCCATCAGTGTTTCCATGCTCCACCATCTCCTCCTAATTGGCCACCTTAACAGGCATATTTCAAAGATCTGTGGTTATAATTTCGATCTCATTTTTTCCATGTTGTTGAGTCTATATTTTGGTACATAGTCACACTGTTATTGCTGGTATAACTGAGGGCCCTGACCATTGTTCTATCATCATTTCCTTTCTCTTCTTCCTGTCCTACTTTATTTCCTTCTCTATCTTCCTCCATCAGCAGAGTTGGACAAGCTACCCATGGCGTATTCCATATGCCCAAAACAGTAAACAATAATGGGTCTCATTTCCCTGACCCTGAAAAAGCCTCCAATATGGCAGCATTGGGAACGGCAAATAAGGACAGGCTGCTAAAATCTCAGGGCTGGGACAAATGGAAACGTTACTGGCACCTGCTCAAGTAAATAGATGAGCAATGGGTTGATAGTGATACAGTGATCTTCCTCCATATATTCTGGGCTCAAGACTAATCTAGATATACCACTTTACTACATTACTTTTCTGATTATTATTCTATATACCAGTGATAAGTGACAATATCCTGTGCTTATCCTACTTTTTCAGCTTACCTTTTCAGCTTACTTTCTTTTCCAGCTCACTTCATTCAGTGTGATATCTTTCAGTTATAACCAGGTTGATGAAAATTCTGCATGCCTTTTTTTATACCTGTACAACTGGGCTGGAGTGATAGCACAGTGGTAGGGCGTTTCCCTTGCGCACAGCCGGCCTGGCCGAGCCAGGTTCAATTCCTCTGCCCCTCTCAGAGAGCCCGGCAAGCTACCGAGAGTATTTTGCCCACATATCAGAGCCTGGCAAGCTCCCCGTGACGGATTCGATATGCCAAACACAGTAACAACAAGTCTCACAATGGAGACGTTACTGGGCCAGCTCGAGCAAATCAATGAACAACGGGAGGACAGTACTACTGGGTCATTAAAAATGTCAGGTAGAATGGACTGTTACTACAAACGGTTTAAAAGAAGCCTTGGTAGAACCCACAAATCAAAATTGGTTTTCGCTTATTTAGGAGTGGGGGTGAAATCAAAAGAAGAGTATTCACGATATGTGAAATTTATCTAAAACTCAAATTTCAGTGCCATAAATATATTTTGGAAAAATAGCTATGCTCCATCATTGTTATTTTGCGCCACAACAGCACAGTTCAATGTATTTTGTGACCCACAAAGGCTAAAATAGTAACTGACCTTTAATATAGACATTTTACAGACCCTTTTTCAAAAGATGCACCTATTTTTCTTTGTTAGTACCTTAAATATAAAATGTACATTCTTTTGCAGAGTTGATTGGTTCTCAAGATTCAGCCCTTTATTCCAGTGGTCTTCAACCACCAGTGCACTGGTGTAGGATGGTTGGAAAACACTGGTCTACCACCTGCTTTGTAATTACTAGTCACGGGCCTTTGTGTAGACAGGAACTGGCCCACAAGCGTGGGAAGGTTAACAACCTCTGCATTTCCATTGTGTGCACATACATCTTCAGAGTTCCCTTCCTGCTCCCATTCTTAAACTCCTTGATTCTCTTTTCTCATGTTTTCTCAGACAACCAGAAAAATAGGTGTAGTATCTGCTTTAGAACTAATTCTTTTTCCTTTTCTTGGTCATATAGAAGGGAGCTCTTCAAGAATGGAACTGAATTTTCGAAGCAGAGAGAATTTCCTTTTCCTGTTGCATGCTGCCTACTCTGGCCCCATGCCTAGAAGCTGGGGTCCCTAACATATGCTTCAAGTTTTCTCCCAGGTTTTCTGTGTGGAGAGCATTCCAAAAGGGAAAAGACCTTTCTCTTATTACAATTTTTCTATCAAGAAGCCTTATACCCAGGAAATAGAAATTCTTAGAAAAGCTCTAAGCACAGATGAGAAATAGTCAAGGTAAGTTATAAATTCTATAAAAAATACATTTTCTTTTTTATTTTTAATCTGAATAAAAGCAACTGGAGAATTAGTCCTAATGAAGAACAAGAAATTCTACATTCTTTTTCCCTAGAAAATAGGATTATAAAAAGAATATCCTCTGGATGTGCATACATGGAACAGGGAGAGAAAAATAAATGAAAGAAACGCCTCAGGCTTTTATATAATTTCTAAAAGTTGTAGATGGAGCAATTCTAAGGATATAAATATATTAATGACCCTGAATTTCACAAGAGACATTAACTTGTTTTTTATAGATATTGAGGAAATATGATTGAATCACTCTGAAGAAAAAGAGTAATTCCAAGATTCTGCAATCTTTAACAGCAGTCTGTGAAGAGGTAGACAAATGAAAAATCCAAATTCTGAACTTATGTTACAAGTTATATTGTCATAGACATGATCCCAGAATTTTTTAGTTTTATTTTCTTAAATTTTAAAAGAGATGAAAAATACCTTTTCAAATTTCCTCAAGAAAAGGAAATTTGTATGTAATGAAATATGTTTTATGCATTTTGTTGATTTTGGAAAACTAATCTCTTTTAAGATTTTTTAAATCAAGTCTTTTCTTGTGTCTTGAGCTTTATTTCAATACTTATTTTCTTCTAATGTGCACAAAAATAACTTTTAAATGCAAGCTCTATGTTGTCATAGAAAATTTATTTCCTAGTCTCTAAGAGAATTTAATAAATAATATAATAAATAAAAAGTTGGAATCAGAGTCAGGAGCCTCAAGGCAACTCCTAACATCCTCCTCTGTCTCCTACCTTTTACCATACACACACACATACACATCAAGGTGAAAAAATTGAGGACTCAACAGATCAGTTATTCTAAGGCCATTACACTTCCACAATAATCACAAGTGCCTTCTGAAAATCAAATAAAATCTATTCTATAGTTTCTGAAACTCCTCTATTCGAAAGTAGCACTTAAGTCTCAATTTTCAACAGTTCTTAAACTTACGAAAGTTAGAGGAAAATCAAGAAATAATGAAACTATTCACCTAAAATACAGGCTTGAATGGAGTCAAAGTTATAGTACAGTTGGTAGGGCATTTGTTTTGCATGTGGTCGATCAGGTTCAATCCCCAGTATCCCATATGGTCCCCTGAGCACCACCAGGAATGAATCCTGAGTGTAGATCCAGGAATAATGACTGAGTATACCAGGGGTGGCCCAACAAAACAAAACTAACAAACAAACAACAACAACAAAAGGAAAAAATAGTCAATAGAAATCCTTTGCTTTTGGGCCTATACCCAGCTGTGCTCAGGGTTTACTTCTGGATCTTCACTCATATGTCACTCCTGATAAGTTCCAGGGACCATATGAGGTGCCAGGGATCCAAGTCACATCAGCCACATGCAAAGCAAAGCTTTACTCACTATACTCTCTTTCTTGAACCCCCCACAAACAAACCGATAACGGGAGAGAGAACATCAGAGGAGGCAGAGGGCATGTATCGAAAGGGAAAGGGATTCTGAAGAACTGTGTTAGAGGAATATTGCATAGTTGTGCAGTGTGGTAACATTTATATGAACAGATATCAAACAGCATAATAAAACAGTGTGTCTTAAACCAATATTATATCAATTACAAATTAACAATAAACAAATAAAACAAGGTCTCTAACTCCCAAAAAAGTTTGAGGGTTCTAAGTCTTACTAAAAGTCATAATGCCATTGTTTACATTGCAATGAGAGTCACAAAATTTCCAAAACATGATGCATAAGCATTGTCCTACATAGATCAGTTCATTTTCCCCCTCATTATAGGAGAAATATGCCTTATATTTGGTGAATGTTTATTGGCCTCTACAAAAAGAAAAGTTTGCATCGTATTTTAAAATTCACTCCTTTATCACTCTGCCACAGTGATAATGCTTTAAAATACTTTTTTAAAATTTAAAGTACTATGATTTACAAAGTTATTCATAGATGAGTTTTAGACATACAAAATTATAGCACCAATCTCATGACCAGTGTCAACTTTCCTCACCAATGTTCTCACGTTCCCTCCCATATTTCTCCCGTCTCCACCCCATGCTCCAGTTTTCCCTCTTGACAGGGAACATTTCCAAATTTTGTTGTTAAAATGTGGTTCTTTTGATTTCAGTACTGTTGACTGTGGTTTGGATATTTGGTTCTATCATTTCCTAACATAATATTTCACATTAATTCCCAAACCTGGCTGCGTTGCTTCTCATCTGTCTCTTCTCCCCATGCCCTATACTCTTTCTTTCTTCTCCTCCTACACTCTGGGGCTAATGTTGATCTGGTCTGTCCCCTTTAAAACATTTCATTCCTTCATCCCGTTATTCTAAATACCACTTACGAATGATATTATTCTGTTTATCTGCCTTCTTCTGGCTTTCTTCATTTAACATGATATCTTTCAGTTGCATTCATGTTGCAGCTAATTGCTGCAACATGAATTTCATCACACCTACACCTTAAACCTGTGCAGTATTGCATTGTGTCTATAGAACATGTATTCATAACCTATTCATTTGTCCTACAACAACTAGGTTGATTCCAAAACTCAGATAGTCTACTGAGTGCTGCAATAAATTATGATGTGCATATTTTCTTTTGAATTATTTTTTATTCTGGAAATAAAAACACAAAAGTGGAATTGCTGGGTCATATGAGAGATCAATTCTGAGTTTACTGAGTACCCTTCATACTGTTTTTCATAGGGGTTGAACCAGACTCTATTCCTACTATCAGTGTCTAAAGTTTCCTTTTTATCACATCCCCACACAGATTGTTCCCAGTATTTTTGATATGTGCCATTCCCACTGGCGTAAGATGGTATCTCATTGTCATTTTTCCCCATTGACATTTTGACTTAGTTTTCCCCAATAATAAGTGATGATGATAACTTTTTTCATGTGTATCTTGACCATCTATTCTTGGTCTCCCTCAGAGAAGCTCCAGTTTATTTCCTCTCCGCATTTTTGAGGGTTTTTAAAAGATATTTGTGAGTAATTTATAGACCCTGGATATCAACTCCTTATCTTATATTTTGAGCGCAAATACATTCTCCCACTCAGTTAGCCATCATTTAGTTTCAGCCCATGTATCTTTTGCCATACAGAAGCTTTTAAGTTTGATGTAGTCACATTTTTTTAGTTTTGATTCTGTAATATTAGCCAAAGGCAATATATTGTTGAAGAATACTTTTAGGTCTACTTCTTGGAGCATTCTTCTTATGTTTTCCTCAATGTACATTAAAGGTCCAGGTCTGATCTCAAGATCTTTGATGACTTTGAGTTGATTTTTGTGTAAGATGTGAGATATGGCACCAACTTTAATTTCCTCCATGTCATTATCCAATTTTCCCAACACCATTTGTTGAAAAGTATTTCTTTATTTTATTTCATGCTCTCAGCCCCTTTGTCAAAAATTAACTGACCATTTATATAGGAGTATGAACAACTCTATTCTGCTAAGCTGCAGAGCCTAGAAGAAATGAACATATTTCTAGAAATATGTAATTTCCCAAAACTGAATGAGAAGGAAGTAGAAAGACTAAACAGGATAATCACAAGCAAGGAAATACAAAACATAAATAAGAATTTCCCCAAGAGTAAAATCCTAGTCCATTTAGGTTATGAGTGAATTTTATCAAACATTCAGACAAGGCTTACTGTTGCTTATCTTTAAGCTCTCCCCAAATATTGAAGAAACAAGATTTTTTCTTAACAC
The DNA here is from genome assembly GCF_029834395.1 of Sorex fumeus. Classification (NCBI taxonomy): domain Eukaryota; kingdom Metazoa; phylum Chordata; class Mammalia; order Eulipotyphla; family Soricidae; genus Sorex; species Sorex fumeus. Next base: position 5,898,916 of record NW_026606163.1, read on the forward strand.
CTTCTATGGAGCTAACATTACACTGATAACCAAAGCTGGTAGAGATGCTACCCAAAAAAGAAAATTTCAGACCAATTTATTTGTTGCTCATCAATGCAAAAATTCTTAACAAAAATTTCGCAAACCAAATTTAACAGCACATCAAAAATGTCATACATGTTGATCAGTGGGATTCATCTCTGGGTTGCAAGTATGGTTCAAATAAATTAACATAATACACAACATTATTAAAAGGAAAGGTAAAATAAGATAATCATATAATTGATACAGAAAAAGCTTTTGACAAGATCCAACACCCATTCATGGTAAAAATCCTCAATAAAATGGGGTAGGGGAGAAGAACCTTCCTCCAGTTAGTAATAGATGTCTATAAAAAGCCCATGGCCAATAGTATTCTTAATGGTGAAAAAATGGAAGCATTTCTGTTTAGATCAAGCACAAGACAAGGATTTCCATGGCCCAACTCTTACTGAAAATTGTATTAGATTTCCTACTCATCCAGTGGCTGGGCCCCTTCCGGGGGCCACGCTTTTAACTAGACCCTCTGTGAACAGCTGGTTTTCATGCTTGGTCTGCGGGGGACAGGAATTGAGGCACACAGCGTGAGCCCAAAGCTGAGCCAATCTGCCTCCCTCTACTCACCCCCTTCCACCTCAACTTGGGACCCTGAAAACCAGCCGCCACTGGGACCCCAGCCTGGGGCACCTGCTTCCACTTCTGCAGAGAGTTCCAGCCCAACTAGTCACCGCCCCAACAGGTCTGTGAACTAGCATCTGGACTGGCTGGGGGCATGGCCACAACTTTAGGGAGCATGGCTTCCTCAAAAGTGGGTGTAGCTAACTCCAGCCAGGGGCAGACTCTCATGTGGCGGAAGTTATATTTTCCACTCCCAGCACTCTAGATTATCATCCCGGACTTTCTCACCTAATTTTGTGGAAAAAATTCTGGCCACCTGAACTACAATACAACAATAATCCACTGGCCTACTCCAATTCTAACAAAAAACCAGTATGCAAGACATTGTACAAGCCCGATATTAAAGAGCACCTCTTCCAACGCTTCACTAGATGCCTGTCCTAAGCCAAAGAATAATGCTTGAGAGGAAGGTCAGACTCCAGAAAGGGAGAAGGGTGACCACCATCGCCCGACCTTATCCAGAATCCTTTACCATGATAAGAAGGAACAGTACTAGTGAATTTCAGGGTTTTACCAATAGACAGCCAGTACATGAAGAAACAGTGAAAATCTTCAGTACAAGGAGAAAATGAAAAAAAGAGTCTCAAATTCTCAAATGGGGTTACCCACAAATATGCACTCTCCAATAAAGAACTCTGAGACGAAATGCAGAGGATATTCAAGGATCTACTCAAAGAATCAATGGAGAAGATATCCAGAAAACTAAATGAAGAAATGAAAGAAACAGTAGAACGGATAGTTGAGAAAATATAGGAAGAAATGAGAGCAGAAATAAAAAAGTTACAAAAAGAAGTGTCACAAATAAAGGATTTCGTAGACAAAATTAAAAACTCAGTAGGTGCCCTTGCAGTAGGAAGAATACAGCTGAAGACAGGATCAGTGACCTTGAAGATGAGCAACAGAAATCTCATAGGGAAAACAAGCAGCAATGGGAAAACACCTCAAAATAGCTGTAAGTAAAATCATAGTCCGAGGAGATGATGCCAAGAGGAACAACATTAGAATCATCGGAGTATCAGAAGGACAGGGAGGTAACCCAAATAAAAAAGCCACAGTCCAAGAAATCATTGCTGAAAAAGTCCCAGAGTTAAAGAATGCAGACATCCAGATCCAAAGAGCCAGAGGGTGCCAGCTAAAAGAGACCCTAATAAAAACACTCCCAGGCATATCATAGACAGAACAATGGATGCTGTGGACAGAGATACAATAATACAAGCAGCAAGGTCAAAGAAGGAAATCACCTACAAAGGAGCAACCCTTAGATTTACAGCAGACCAATCAGAGGAAACCCTCCAAGCCCAAAGGCAATGTTGGGATATAGTGAAAAAACTCAATGAAATGAATGCCTCACCAAGAATACTTTATCCAGCTAAACTCTGACTCAAATATACACCATTTTGTAGATAAACAACAGCTTACAACTTCATAGACTCAATACCAAATCTAAAAGAAGAATTAATGGGGCTCTTGCAAGATAAAAGGAAAACAGAAACACAACGAACCCCTACAAAAGGATGGCACAAAATCCATGACAACAATATCTCTCAATGTCAATGGTCTAAGTGCACCAATAAAGAGACACAGAGTGGCAAAATGGATCCAGAAACTGAAACCAACATTCTGCTGCCTAAAAGAAACTCATCTGAACAATTAGAGCAAACACAGACTCAAAGTTAAAGAATGGAAAAAAAATCCTGCAAGCAAAAAGCTTCCTCCAGAAAGCTGTGGTGGCCATACTAGTATCCAAAAATGTAAATTTGAGGTTGAAAAAGATTAGAAGGAACAGCAAAGGACATTTTCTATTCATTAAGGGTTACGTACAACAGGAAGAAATCACACTTGTAAATGTTTATGTACCTAATGAGGCACCACCTAAATACTTAAAACAACTGCTAACAGATTTTAAGGAGGAAATTGCTAGCAACACAATAGTAGTCAGAGACTTCAACAAAAAGAAAGAATACACACTCTTCTCCAGTGCACACAAAACATTCTCCAAGATAGACCACGTGCTAGGTCACAAAACATACCTCAATAGAATCAGGAAGATAAAAGTAGTATCAACAATCTTTTCAGACCACGATGTGTTGAAGACAGAGACAAATCACACAAAGACATCGAAAAACAAATCAAACATCTGGAAATAAAACAACTCAATGTTGAATAATGAGTGGGTCAGGTAGGAAGTCAAAGACGAAATCAAAAGATACCTAGAAACAAATGAGAATGAAGACATGAGCTACCAGAACCTAGGAGATGCAGCTAAATCCGTGCTAAGAGGAAAATTTATAGCTTTTCAAGTATTCCTAAGGAAAGAAGAAAGGTCCTACATAGATAACCTAACCACACAGCTCATGATCTTAGAAAAAAACCAACAAAAGGAACCCAAAATTGGTCGAAGGAAAGAATTAATAAAACTTAGAGCAGTAATTAACGACATGGAAACCAAAAAAACAACCCGAAAGGTGAATGGAACCAAGAACTGAGAAAATAAATAAGTTTGATAAACCACTAGCAAGACTCACAAAAGAAAGAGAGAGAGAGAACCCTAATAAACCAAATCAGAAATGAAAAAGGGGACATCATAACAGAAACCAATGAAATCCAAAAGACCATCAGAGACTACTTTGAGAGTCTGTATGCGACGAAACAAGAGAACCTAGAAGAAATAGATAAATTCCTGGATTCCTATAATCTCCCAAGATTGAGCCAGGAAAACTTGGGCTACCTGAATAGACCCATTCATATCAAGGAAATTGAAATGGAAATCAAAAGTCTTCCCACAAATAAAAGCCCAGGTCAAGACAGGTTCACCAGTGATTTCTTCCAAACATTTAAAGAAAACCTTTTGCCAGTTCTCCTCAAGCTTTTCCAGAAAATTGAAAAAACAGGAACTAACCCAAACAACTTCTGTGAGCCACATATCTCCCTAATACCTAAAGCAAACAAAGACACCACTAACAAAGAAAACTATAGGCCAATATCCCTGATGAACATGGATGCAAAGATCCTCAACAAAATATTAGCAAATAGAATCCAACAACTCATCAAAGAGATCATACATCACAACCAAGTGGGATTCATACCGGGGATGCAAGGATAGTATAACATTCGGAAATCAATCAACATAATCCATCATATCAACAATAGTAAAGATAGCATCCATATGATCATATCAATAGATGCAGAGAAAGCTTTTGACAAGATCCAGCACCAGTTTATAATGAAAACTCTTATCAAAATGCGTTTTGAAAGAACTTTCCTCGAGATAGTCAAAGCCTTCTTTGACAAACCCATGGCAAGCATTATCCTCAATGGGAAAAAACTAAGGGCTTTTCCTCTAATATCAGGGACAAGACAAGGATGCCCACAATCACCACTTCTGTTTAACATAATACTGAAAGTACTTGCAATAGCGATTAGGCAAGAAAAAGATTAAAGGTAACCAGATAGGAAAGGAAGAAATCAAGCTCTCAGTATTTACAGATGATATGATACTATATCTCGAGAATCCTAAATATTTTTCCAAGATACTTCTAGAAACAATAGTCTTGTACAGTAAAGTCAAGGCTATAGAATCAATGCCCAAAAATCCATGGCCTTCCTATATGCAAATAAAGAGAGAGAGAGGAAAGTGACATGAAAAAAAAAATCCCGTTCACAATTGTGTCCCAGAAAATCAAATACCTCAGAATCATCCTAACTAAAAAGGTAAAGGATCTCTACAATGAAAACTACAAAATGCTACTCCATGAAATAAAAGAGGACACAAGGAAATGGAAACATATCCCACGCTCATGGATAGGAAGAACCAACATCATCAAAAGGGCAATACTCCCAAAAGCATTATACAGATTCATTGTGATCCCTGTAAGGATACCCATGAAATTCTTCAAATAAATAAACCAATCACTCCTGAAATTAATATAGAACAACAAACGCCCACGAATAGCTAAAGCAATTCTTGGGAAAAAGACATGGGGACACATTACCCTCCCCAACCTCAAACTCTACTACAAAGCAGTACTAATAAAAACAGCATGGTACTGGAACAAAGCCAGGGCCACAGACCAATAGAATAGGGTGGAATACCTGTACACACAACCCCAAATGTATGAACATCTAATATTTGATAAGGGAGCAAGAAATGTGAAGTGGAACAAGCAAAGCCTCTTCCACAAATGGTGCTGGCATAACTGGACAACCACATGCAAAAAAACTGGGCTTCGACCTCAACCTAACACAAAGCACAAAAGTCAGATCAAAATGGATTAAGGATTTCGAGATCAGGCCAAAATCCATAAGATACACTGAAGACAAGGTTGGTAAAAACCTCCACGATATTGAGGCTAATGGTATCTTCAAAGACAACACTCCACTGACCAACCAAGTGGAAACAGAGATAAACAAATGGGACTCTTAAATTAAGAAGCTTCTGCACCTAAAAAGCTACAATAAAAAGATACGAAGATAATCTACAGAATGAGAAAGGATATTTACCCAATACCCATCTGATAAAGGGTTGATATCAAGGATATACAAGGCACGGGTAGAACTGTAAAAGAAGAAAACATCTAACCTCATCAAAAATGGAGCGATGAAATGAACAGAAACTTTCCCAAAGAAGAAATCCGAATGGTTAAAAGGCACATGAGAAAATGCTCTACATGACTAATCATCAGGTAGATACAGATAAAAACAACAATGAGATATCATCTCACACCATAGAGACTGGCCCACATCCAAAAGAACAATAGCAACTTATGTTGGCGTGGATGTGGTAAGAAAGGTACTCTCCTTCACTGCTGGTAGGAATGTCGACTGCTTCAGCCCTTTTGGAAAACAGTCTAGACGGTTCTCAAAAAATTAGAAATTGAGCTCCCATTTTACCCAGCAATACTACTACTGGGAATATATCCCATAGATGCAAAAAAGTACAGTCAAAATGACATCTGCACTTCTATGTTCATTGATGCACTATTCACAGTAGCCAAAATCTGGAAAAAAAAAAAAACCCGAGTGCCCGAGAAAAGAGGACTGGTTAAAGAAACTTTGGTACATCTACTCAATGGAGTGCTATGCAGCTGTTAGAAAAGATGAAGTCCTGAAATTTACCTACAAGTGGTACTACATGGAAAGTATCATGGTAAATGAAATGAATCAGAAAAAGAGGGACAGACATAGAAAGATGGCATTCATTTGGGGAATATAAAGTAAAAATATGGGAGACTAACACCCAAAAATAGTCAAGATAAGTACCCGGAGGTTCACTTCATGGTTTGGAGGCTAGCTGCACATGCTGGGGGAGAAGGCAGCTCAAATAGAAAGGGGAGCACCAAGTAAAGAGGGTCGGGAGGATTCTTCCAGAATGAGAGATGCATGCTGAGAGTAGACTATAGACCGAACATGATTGCCACTCAATGTTTCTTTTGCAAACCCCAACAACCAAAAGGAGAGAGAGAACAAAAGGGAATGCCCTGCCACAGGGGTGGGTTGAGGTGGAGGATTATGGGGAGGGAGGGATGCTAGGAGCATTGGAGGTGGGGAATGGGCACTGGTGGAGGGATGGGTACTCAATCATTGTATAACTGAAACCCAAGCACGAAAATTTGTAAGACTAAAACTGCACCTCATGGTATTTCACTAATAAAAGTTTTAAAAATTGTGTTATATTTCTTGGCAACAGCAATTAGGCAAGAAAAGGAAATCAGAGGGATACCAACTGAAAATGAAAAAGTCAAATTATCTCTATTTGCAGATGATGCATACATTGAAGACCCGAAAGAGTCTACACAAAAGCTCCTACAAACAATAAATATAGCAAAGTTGCCAGTTCCAAAGTCAATGCTCAAAATTTGATTGCATTCCTCTATAAAAATAATTAATCAGAGGAGAAAGAGATCAAAGACAACATTTAAATTGGTGTCCAAAAACATCAAGTGCCTAGTAATTAGCTTAACAAAAGAGGTGAGAGCCCTATACTACAAAAACTTCAAAATAAAGAAAAAAATTGAAGACCTTAGTAAATGGTAAAATTTGCTCATGGATTAGAAGAATCAATTTTGTCAAAACATTAATATATAGATTCAATGCAATATCTATCTAAATTGAGACAACATTATTCAAGGACTTAGAACAGTCAATTATGAAGTCTCTTTGAAATCATAATAGCCCCCTCATAGCAAATATTATACAGAAAATCAAGCCACTTGGAAGAACCTCTCTATCTAACTTGAGTCTATATATAACGCCATATTAATAAAATAGCACTGATAGCACTGTCCTCCTGTTGTTCATTGATTTGCTCGACTGGTCCCAGTAATGTCTCCATTGTGAGACTTGTTGTTACTGTGTTTGGCATATCAAATACGTCATGGGTAGCTTGCCAGTCTTCGCCGTATGGGCGAGATACTCTTGGTAGCTTGCTGGGCTTTCCAAGAGGGGCAGAGGAATCAAACCTGGGCCGACCGAGTCGGCCTCATACAAGGCAAATGGCAAATGCCTTACCCGCTGTGCTATTGCTCCAGCCCTAGTAATAAAAAATACCTTTTTGAAATAAGAGGAAAATAAACCCAAAAAAGATATAATTGTTATTACAGTTGTGGAGACAACTCAAGCAGTAGAGTATATGTTCTATACCTGATACACCATATGGCCTCTGAGAACCACCAGATGTGATGCTAGGGTTCCTAAGGAGGAATAGACATAAGCAACTCACCACAAAATGCTCACCAACCATCAGTATGGTCGCCAAAACTTGGCTGAATATCTTCATGAATGTTCCTTGATTCCCCTGCACCACTAGGTATAGCCCCTATAATTTCAAAGTAAAAACAAGCTGGACATTCAATTATCTACAAGAACAATGGGATCTGGGAGTGTCCTACAGGAAATTTTCTCTGTCCCTTTCTTCATAATCACAACTATCTAGGAGGAAGGAAAGGAAATAATGGAGAAATGCATCCTACTCTGTCCAAAATCAGTGGTATGGCAGGAAAATTATTGCAGTTCCAGGACCAGAAGGATTCATTTGACACAAAGGAGCTGTCAAAAGTCTTGGACTTGCTATGAGGCATAGAATTGACTTTTAGGGATCCATGGAGGTTAGGAGATGACTATGGGCTGGGGAAGAAAACCAGAAGTAAAAGAAAAAGCCTGTCATTGTAACAGACTATGAAAAATGAGAACTTGGAAGGAAGTGTTTGTCTATAAGACGCACCTGCTAGAGAACCCAGATTTGTGTGTTATGGTGAAATATAATTACAGGATATAATAAGTACTGTTTAAAGCAATTCTTATACATAAAATAGAAAGGAAATGTGTTAATGTAGCAATTGTTCTCTCTCAATAAAGAGTGTACTGAGCTGGGGAGATAATCTAAGTGATAATACACATACCTACAAGGGCAAGATTTTTATCCCTTGCCAGGTGTGGCCCCAAGTTTAAAAAAAATGAGTCATAGTGGGAGTTATACAATTTTCCTCTGATACTTTGCCTTCATTGGTATTTTGCAACCTTTCAAAACAAATGTGTGTTCCATTTTATTGTTTTTTTAAGTTAATGTTTTTAATCGAGTAGCTGTACTTAGTAAATGGCCCTTTATAAGTCAGCCAGCATAATAAACTCTAAGTTCATTTGGTGGTTGGGAGCCACCTTCCTGTCCTCCCCAGGACTCCCCAGCAGAGGAAAGAAAGAGATGAGGAATCACAAACTGATGGTGAAAATGCCCTGTTTAATGCAGAGCTGCTAGCAAACATATAGAGCAAATGAAAGGTTTTGAGGTATAAGACTGCCAGTAGGTATGATTTACTATTTCCAGAGGTAAAGCATTTCAGTGCAGGCAATTCTCTCAGGGGGATTAACTCTGAAAGACCCTCTGTCTTCCAGGGACATTTTTATTGCTACTCTATTTCCCTATATCTATACATATTAAACAATTAAATTTATTTCTTATTAATACTTGCGGTTATTTGGATAAACACAGAGAAATAGGTCACAAAACTTAGTTCTCTGGGCTCTGAGAGCAAGCCAGACTTTTTCCGTAAATGCCAGTCTAAGTCCTCAGACCATTTCAGCTTGTCCTTCCCCATGGAGGACTGCTGTCTCCTAAGTCATAACAGCTTGCATCAGGACCATGCATTTATGTTTTCTAGACTGTTCCATTTTGATTCTAGGGTAGCTTTACTACTCATCGCAGGTCCATCCCACTCCCATGGTGGGACTTCCCTTTTAGGGCGTTAAGAACTATAGCAACAGAAGCCTGAATCAAGTAATAAAAATATGAGTACAGTCATTTTATGTCTGTCCCTCTCTTTCTAATATCACTTACCATGAAATATTCTTGTCTATCCACTTATATGCAAATTTCATGACTTCATCTTTTCTAACAGCTGCATAGTGTTCACATTGTGTAGGTGTACCAAAGTTTCTTTAACTAGTCATCTGTTCTCGGGCACTTGGGTTTTTTTCCACAATCTGGCTGTTGTGAACAGTGCTGCAATAAACATACAAGTGCAAATGTTATTTCTACTTTTTTTTTTCATCTTCAGGATATATTCCCAGAAGCGGTATTGCTGAGTCATATGGGAGCTCAATTTCCAGTTTTTGGAGGAATGGCCATATTGTTTTCCAATATGGCATTCCAAACAGCAATGAATGAGAGTCCCTTTCTCCTCACATCTGTGCCAGCACTGGTTGTTCTTTTTATTTATGATGTGCGCCAGTTTATGTGGTGTAAGATGATATCTCAATAATAACATAATATGAGACTAACACCCAAGAGAGGTGTTAGTTAAGGGTCAGGAGAATTGCTCCAAAGTTTGGAAACCAGTCTTACGTACTGTGTGTAAAGACAGTTTGGATGAAGAAGGGACCATTAAGTAAATGATGGTTGGAGTGATTGCTCAGGATGGGAGAAATTAGACTAAGGACCAAATATGTTGGCCTCTTCCTATCTGTATTGCAAACCATAATGCCAAAAGTAGGGAGAAAGAGAGTATGAAGGAAGGTGCTTGCTCCAGAGGCAGAGGGTGGGATGGAGTGGGTGTGGTGGGAGGGATATTGGCAACATTGGTGGTGAAAATGCGCATTGGTGGAGGAAATAGTGCTCCATCATTGTACGACTGAAACTTAATCATGAAATTTTGTAACTGTATCTCACGGTGACTCAATAAAATATCAATCAAAAAGATCAATATCAATTGGTAAAAATTTTAATAAAACAGAATCCCGACACATATATATATATATGTATTTGTATGTATTCAATATATAGTATTTATATATCAAATGATATGAAAGTACATATAATGTCACCTGATAAAATTAATAATTTTAGAGATATTTTTCCATTCCGCAGAAATTCTAAAATATTTTTTCACTTAAAAAATTAGAGTAAACATTAGCATAAACATGAAAGGCTACACAAACCTGCTAAAGAGTCTAAGAAAGCCTACTATCTCAAAGTATTTGGAATAAATTCAAATTCAAACCATTTATATATTCAAAATGGATAAAAAGCAAGGAAACCTATGTAGTAGATGATGAAGGAAATATTCAAATAGTCAATTTGTGAAGCAATATCAGGAAAACAATAGTAAGGAAGTAAAGTGGAAGTGGAAGAAAGGAAGAAGGAAGGCAGAAAGTAAGTTGATCAAGTCAATAATGTTTGTTGAGAGACTTAGACATCACTGAAAACTAGAGCTCAATCTCTGTTGAGAATTAAGGGAAACCTTTGGGAAACCATATGGAACACAGTTCCAAATGATCTCAACTGTCCATGGAAAAGAACTGAAAACCCAGAGATAAACATTGATCTCCATAGGCAGTTGATTTATGAAAATAAGGCTAGGTGCATGAAATGGAGCAAGGAAACCTTCTTTAGAAAATGGTGCTAGGAAAGCTGAATAGACAAAAAACATAATTTGACCCTTACCTGACATCAAGCAAAAAGATTAGTTCAAAATGAATTAAATACCTTGATATAAACAACTTTGTATAAGGTACATTGAGACAAAGTTTGACAGGGCTATGCAGAACTTAACCTCTATGGATACTCCAATGATGTGTCTACATTAAAAGAAAACAATGCCGAAATAAACAATTGAAACTATGACTAACTAAAAATCTTAAATATGACCCATAGGCATATTCAAAAGTATTTATCATCACACATTAGCAGGAAACACAAGTCAAAATGACAACGAGGCTCCAACTTTCACCAGTGAGCATGGCCTCTGTAACAAAGTTGAGAAAGAATAAGTACTGATGGGGAAATGGCAAAAATGGAGCTGTCATTTAGTGCTGATGAGACTGTTGCTTGGTTCAGTATTTTTGAAAAGCATTTTGGAGACTTCTGAAAAAAGTAAGAATAGAATTTCCCTTGGGTCTTGCAGTGTCACTCCTTGGCATCTTGCCACATAAACACAAAAACATTAACCTAAAGAAACAGGTACACACACTTCTCTTCTTAGATAATTTTTATAATAATCAAGATTTGGAAACAACCTAAGTGCCAAAGAACAGATGAGTAAAAAGAATTTGTAGTATATACACTATGTGAAAAAAAATGAATTCACTGAATTTGTTATTAGTTGGATAGAATTGGAGTCATACTAATTGCAGTGAATCAGAAGAATAATGTAAAGACCAAATTATCTCAGTCATTTCCTTGTGGAATATAAGGAAATAAAGCAAAAGATTAGACAATCCACAAGGAGCTCAGGCCGGGCTCTGGGTCAGGGAAGGATCTTCAGGTAATGGTACAGAGCTCCTGGCGGTCTGGCAGTCAGCATCGTATAGAAGCTCCATAATTATAAAAACAATAAGTGTTCTATTGCTAAAGTTAATTTATTAATTTTTAATGAATGAAACTGTCATCTCTACTGAAGGACAGAAAACTGGACATTTATTTTTCAGCATACTCTGTTTGTGTAAGGCTTGGCCAAGGAGCATTGCCATTTCATAACTTTTAGTTTGTCATTCAAGGAACTCAGTCCATGACAAAAGAGACTGCAGTCTGGTTCTTGCCATATCATTCATTCTGTAGAGTGACTGTTCAGGACATATGGACAGACTCTTTACTATATCTTTTCTAGCACCCAGTTATGGGCATCCTTATCTGGGTCAACATTTATTTAGCATTTGCCTCTAAATATATTACATTCAAGTCTATGTCTTGATATTATTACTATGCCCATTTTTTTCAGATTAGAAATTTAGGCATAAAGAGATTATGTCACTTGTCTTAACATAAAGTAAGTAAAGGCTCGAGGGGGCCCAATAACGTCTCCATTGGAGACTTTGTTGTTACTGTGTTTGGCATATCCAATATGTCACAGGGAGCTTGCCAGGCTCTGCCGTACGGGCGAGATACTCTCGGTAGCTTGCCGGGCTCTCCGAGAGGGGCGGAGGAATCGAACTCGTGTCGGCCATGTTGGCTGCATGCAAGGCAAACGTCTTACCTCTGTGCTATTGCTCCAGCCCTAGTCTTAACATACAGGCTGGAATTTGAATACAGTCTCTCTTTATTATAGAGTTCATGACCATTTTGGTAGACCACTTCTGCTATGACCAGACTCACATGAAGTTGAGAAGTTCTGGGAGAACTTCTAAGATTCAGGTGCCAACTATTTCCTTCAACTATCGCTAATTACAAAGAGGAAAAGAGAGCAGCCTCTGGAATCTGTTGACATTTCCCCTGAGGGGCAACCAAATAACTGGATGAGTATCAGAAATGAATAACCATAGGGAAATTGGTTTCCAGTCTTCTGTCTCCTGTACACCGCCCACACTTTAAACCTCCAGATTTTCTGCAATTTCAGTTCAGAATCACATAGTCATTTTAGACAGCATAGTTTCCACCAAGAGTTTTTATTCTATGATCCTCTGAGCCTACCTCTCTGCAGTGCTGTAATAACCAAGGGATGGAATCATTTTGACCAGGGATTATGAGCAAAGAGGCAATTTAACTCTATGTCAACTCTATGTTAACTGACTGTATAAGTGATACAGCATCAGGCAAGCAGAAAATCAGAAGCTTGGGGAGGTCCTTTCAGTCATTCAGGCCACTGAGGTATCAAACCCACTGTGGGAATCTATCTACCAGGCAATGCCATAAACCCTTATAAGATTTTAGAATTTAGAAGGTTTTAGGATTTAGCAAATTTAGAAGGATTACTTATTCCAGGTGAGCTGGAATGATAGCAGAGCAGGTAGGGCGTTTGCCTTGCATGCAGCCAACATGGCTGACCAGAGTTCGATTCTTCCGTCTCTCTCAGAGAGCCCAGCAAGGTACAGAGAGTATCCAACCCACACAGCAGAGCCTGGCAAGCTACTCTGGTGTATTTGATATGCCAAAAACACAGTAACAACAAGTCGCACAATGGAGATGTTACTGGTGCCCACTCAAGCAAATTCAATGAACAACGGAAAGACAGTGCTACAATGCTACTTACTCCAGGTAACCCAATTAAAAATATATCATGCCAGGCTTCCTTAAGACTATGAGTCTGAGTACCCATCTGAATTTGGTAAACAAAATGGGGAGTTGATTCTAATAGATTTAGACACTAAGTACTATGTCAGTTCTTTTCAATTAAACAAAGAAAAGGAACATGGGAAAAATAAATCAAAATAAAATGAAACACCTTTGATCACCTTGGGTGGGGTTTGAGAATAGGATGTTTCTTTATGTATTATATTATCCCATAGTATTATTGAATTCTACTGAGACAAACTAAAATAGCATCTCCACTCAAATTTCTTTAGCAGAAGAGGGGGACATAATTACATTTAATATTTCCCCACTTGAAAATGCTATGGAAATTATTCATTTATCATTTATATTAAGCAATAACACAAGTATGTATATAAAAATTCAAAAGAATACATCAAAAGTTTCCTTGCCATTTCATTTCATTTTGTTAATTCAGTAAATCTTACTTTGTTATACTTCTCTTGTGTATTCTGAAGAATTATTTTACATTTTCTCTGGGGACATAGGAAAACAAAACAATGTTAATGTTAGAGGTTCCCTTTTTTCCAAGTATTACCAGTGTCTTTAATGATGGGCATCTCAATAAATGTTTCTTTTTCTTTTTCAGTAGCAGTGGGATATAGCAAAGACATGGTCAGGAAGATATGACTATTCCAATACCAATTCTATTGCTACTATTTCCAGGCTATGTTACTGAATAACTATGATAGTTTTTACCTCAGAAGTTCACTGGGAGTGGAATAGTATGGTAATAGCACACCCCTAAAACTCATGGGAAACAAATGTGTGAATCTTTTAAGATTCTTTTAAATTCTAGAATCCTTTTAAAATTCTACACAGAGTGAATTTATTTTGGTTTTCTTAATTTGGTTAAAGAAATATTTGTGCTATAAAAATTAACAAAAGCTACAAGTCGGGGTGATCCCCTATAGGGGATCATAATGATTATAATCATTACTGTGAAACAGATGATATTAAAAGCATTGAACAGTATGCAGATCATTTCCCTTTTTTTTTTTGGTCTTAAATTTTCCAAAAACAGCTTTAACATCTTTAGATAGAATACTCGATAAATAATCTTATTTATAATCTGTCACTTGTCAAAGTTTGTCCTCACTCTTGCTTTTGATAATGATACAAGTCTAATTGTTAGGATCATTTGGATAAAAATTTAAATATTAAATGAAATTTCACTCTAGTATTTTCAAGAATGGTGTTGCAAATTGATATTCAATATTTTGCTGAACAGCATGGTCTGCTGATGCACTCACCTCACAGGTACAGATTGACCTGGCGGCAACATACTCCCTTTCCCCTGCTTTCTACAAAGAGATTCTTTCCAGCCAGTCTCTTGATCTTAGTATTAAATTGAGATCAAGATCAAGAAGAGAACCTAAATGCCCACACCCACTAAAACCATACCTACTATTATCTTTGATCTTAAAAACAAAACTCAAAAAATTTTAACAACAACTCAACTCAGTGTTAATCTTCTTTCTTTGGGAAGTAAAATCCTAATAAAAGCAAAAGAAAAAATCATTACCAAAAGAAAAATTAGTCTTTCCAAATCCTAAGGCAAAAAGTCAAAAATTTACAATGCAAATGAAACAGAACTAGTCCAATTCATAACATAGTATTCACCAACAAAATTTGTCAATATCAATCTGAATTTGGTACAAAACATTTAATTATTTTAGGATAATTTTTAATGTAATTTTTAACTTTGCAATTTTCTAAAACTTCCTTAGATTATTTGGAGTATCCTTAATAATATAGCTTTTTTCAGTATGTTTGAATGTTTTCATTTATAATCTCTCTTAAAACTAGCAAATCATTCAAATTTAAGACTGGAGCACATATTAACTATTTTATATTCTAAAGACATAAATAAAATGTAAGTTATTTATAATTAAACAAAATGTGTATTTTGGCTAAATATCAATCATTTGGCTAATTAGAGCTATCTGGTGGAGTAATAATGAAGTTTGTTCTTTCCTGTGATGTTGCTAGATTCTACTTAAGACATATAAAATAGAAACCTATAATGGTGAAATACTTGATCTATCAATTGGATTTAGAGATTATCTCTCCAAATATATCAAAGTTTGTGAAACTAATGATCTTTGTAAAGTCAGTTTACATAAGTTAAGTGACATATTCGAGTTATATGGTTGTTAAAATGAATAAGTAATGATAAAATTTGGTTGAACCACAGCTAAATGATGATTTTCATGTAACAATAACTAAAGTAATATTTGTTATAATTGAAAATAATAGCATTATGTTTTCTGACCAACTTATCTTTTACAACAAACTAAAATTTTGTTGTAAAAGATAAGTTGAAAATAATCTAATGTCCATAATAATATCAGATGTACTCTATATTACAGATGGATGATTACTCATTGTTCTTCAATATTGCCCATAGGTAAAGATACTTTAAGTAAAACAAAATAAAAATAGGATATACATGAATCATAGTACAAACTAAAATTCATATAAACATTTAAAAGGTTATAATTCATTACTCAATTCACTTTTTCAAAATGCTTTTAAAAGACTAATGAATTAAATGCCAAAAAATGCACCAAAGAAGAAAATTAGGACCAAAAATATAGAAAGAACAAAATAGAAACTAACCATAAAATTGTAGAGGGAAGAAATAATCTGATTTTAGAAAAATTTTAAGAATTAATAAATACTTATACAGATGAAGATATAAGGTAGGAAAATGGTACTGTAAATAGATCATCATAATTACAGACCATACACTACTTAAGGAATTTAAGGAATTAATATTCATGATTTTATTTATACTATAGAGATAGAGACAAAGCAAAGATAGTGTCAAATAACAAATGCTTGATGTTATATTACAAAACTCAGAGTTTGGTAAGACCTGGGAAAGGAAATACTATCAGGTTAATAAAGAGGTGAAAAGTAATAAAAGAATATTGGTGGATGGTCTCAGACACTTTGGTGTTGGTGGGTAGCATTAACTTTGAATATCAATAGAATGAAAGTTAACACTATTTTGAGTGTTACATAAATCATAATAAAATTAAATCTTAATAGCACTGCACTGCACTGTTGTCCTGTTGTTCATCGATTTGCTCGAACGGGCCCAGTAACGTCTCCATTGTGAGACTTGTTACGGTGTTTGGCATATCGAATACGTTCATGGGTAGCTTGCCAGGCTTTGCCGTGCAGGCAAGATTCTCTCAGTAGCTTGCCAGGCTCTCCGAGAGGGGCGGAGGAAACAAACCTGGGCCAACCAGGTTGGCCGCATGCAAGGCAAACTCCCTGCATGCTGTGCTATCGCTCCAGCCCTTTAATTTTAATATATAAATAATATAGTTAATAGTTCACAAGAGAATGCTATGAATAACATTATTTCAAAAATTAAAAATATAGGTAAAATAAAAAAATATTACTATCAAATCACAGCATATTATAAGGAAAGAGAGAGAGACCCCTAATAAACAAAATCAGAAATGAAAAGAGAGACATCACGACAGAAAGCACAGAAATTTAAAGGATAATCAGAGATCACTTTGAGAATCTTTATGCCACGAAACAAGACAACCTCAAAGAAATAGATAAATTCCTCTACTCCTATAATCTCCCAAGACCAACCGAAGAAGACTTGGAATACCTGAACAGACCTATCACTCTCAAGGAAATTGAAATATTAAGCAAAAGTCCCGAAAAACTAAAGCCCCCCAAAACAAAAGTCCTGGCCCAGATGGATTCATTAGTGAGTTCTTTCAAACCTTCAAAGAGGATGTACTCCCAATCCTATTCAAGCTCTTGAAAGAAATTGAAGAAACAGAAACACTTCTTCCAAACACTTCCAAACACTTAAGAGGCATATATCACCCTCACAACAAACACAGACAGAGAAACCACACACAAAAGAGAATTATGAGCCAGTATACCTGAGAAATATAGATGCAAAAGTTCTCAACAAAATACTAGCGAATAAAATCCAATGACTCATCAAAACGATCATACACCATCCACGTAGTATTCAAACCAGGGATGCAAGGATAGTTTAGCATTCAAAAGTCAACCAACATAATACACCATATCAATAAAAGGAAACATAAAAACCATATGACAATATCAACAGAAGCAGAGAACGCATTTGACAAGATCAAGCACCAATTTTATGATAAATACTCTCAGCAAAATGGGAGTCAAAGGAACTTTCCTCAATACAGTCAAAGCCATCTACCACAAGCTCACAGCAAGCATTATTCTCAATGGGGAGAAAGTAAAAGCCTTCCCTGAAAGATCAGGAACAAGGCAAGGTCGCCCACTCTTAGTACGTCTATTTAATATAGTACTGGATGTACTTGCCATAGCAGTTAAAGATATGAAGGATAAAGGTATAGCAGAAAAAGGATAAAGATATAGCAGGATAAAGATATGAAGAGCATCATCAAGAGATGAAAGAAATCAAGTTCTTACTATTTGCAGATGACGTGATACTATACGTAGAGAACCCTAAACTCTCTACCAAGTAATGCCTAGAAACAATAAATCTGTATAGGAAAGTGGCAGTTTACAAAATACCAAAAGTATATGGCTGTCCTATATACAAATAATGAAAAAGAAGAGAGGCATTAAAATGAAAAACAATCCCATCCACAAATCACGTACATTGGAATCAGCTTAAGTAAAGAGGTGAAGGACCTATACAAAGAAAACTACAAAACACTACTTCAAGAAATAAAAGATCCAGCAATACCACTCCTCGGAATATATCCCAGAGAGACAAAAAAGTATAGTCGAAGTGACATCTGCAATTGTCTGTTCATTGCAGCACTCTTTACAATAGCCAGAATCTGGAAAAAACCTGAGTGCCAGAGAACAAACGACTGGTTAAAGAAACTTTGGTACATTTACACAATGGAGTACTATGTAGCTGTTAGAAAAGACGAAGTCATGAAGTTTACATACAAGTGGTACTACATGGAAAGTATCATGTTAAGCGAAATGACTCAGAAAGAAAGGGATAGACATAGAAAGATTGAATTCATCTGGGGAACATAAAGTAACAAAATAGGAAACTAACACCCAAGAATGGCAGAGATTAGTACCAGGAATTTTACTCCATGACTTGGAGGCCAACCACACATACTAGGGGAAAAGGGAGCTCAGATAGAGAGGGGAACACCAAATAAAGATGTTGGGAGGACCCTCCCAGGATGGGAGAAGCATGCTGAAAATAGGCTATAGACCAAACATGATTGCCACTCAATGTTTCTTTTGCAAACCACGACACCCAAAAGGAGAGAGAGAACAGAGGGGAATGCCCTGCCACAGAGACAGGGTGGGATGGGGGGGATGGGGGTGGGAGGGATACTGGGATCCGTGGTGGTGGGAAACGGGCACAGGTGGAGGGATGGCTATTTGATCATTGTATAATTGAAACCCAAGCACAAAAATGTGTAAGTATGCAACTGTACCTCATGATGTCTCACTATTAAAAAATTTTATAATAAAAATAATAAAAAATTTTAAAAATGTATTAAAAATAAAATAAAATAAAAATGGAAGGGGGAAAAAGAAATGAAAGAGAACACTACGAAATGGAGACACATCCACTGCTCATGGGTCGGGAAGATTAACATCATCAAAATGGCAATACTTCCCAAACCATTATACAGATTCAATGCCGTCCTGATAAGGATATCCATGATAATTTTTTCAAAGAAACAGACAAAACACTCCTGAAATTCATATGGAGCAATAAACTCCAATAAATAATCAAAGCAATCCTTGGGAAAAAGAAGATGGGTGGCATCACCTTCCCCAAATTCAAACTGTGCTACCAAGGGTAGTAGTTAAAACAGCATGGTATTGGACTAGAAACAGAACTGCAGATCTATGGAGCACAGTTTAATAATTTGACAAAGATTCTCAAGTACGTGATCACTTAATCTTTGATAAGAGAGCTAGAAATTTGAAGTGGAACAGGAAAGCCTCTTCAACAAGTGGTGCTGGGAAAACCGGACAACTACATACAAAAAATGAACTTAGACCACTATCTAATGCCAAGCATAAAAATTAGATCCAAATGGATTAAAGACCTCAATATCAGACCTGAATCCAAAAGGTACATGAAGGGAAATATAGGCAGAAACCTCCATGATATTGATGCTAAAGACATCTTCAAGGATGAAACACCACTGACCAAGCAAGTGAAAGCAAATGTAACCTATGGGACTACATTAAGTTAAGAAACTTCTGCACCTCAAAATAAACAGTGACCAAAATACAGAAAGAGCCCTATTTACCCAATATCCATCAGATAGGGCCTTAATGTCCAGGAATACAAGACACTGATATAACTTTATAGGGAAAAAAAGCCTTCAACTCCATCAAAAATTGGGGAGAAGAAATGAACAGAAACATCCTCAAAAAAGAAATTCAAATGGGCAAAAGGCACAAGAAAAAATTATCTACATCACAAATCATCAGAGAGATGCAAATCAAAACCACAATGAGATAGCATCTTAAACCACAGAAATTGGCACATATCAAAAAGAACAAGAACAACCAGTGCTGGCGCAGATGTGGGAAGAAAGGAACTCTCATTCATTGTTGGTGGGAATGCCAACTGGTCCAGCCTTTTTGGAAAACAATATGGACATTCCTCCAAAAACTAGAATTTAAGCTCCCACATGACCCCGGAATACTACTTCTTAGAATATATCCTGGAGATGCAAAATAATTAAAAATAACAAACAGTAGAAATAACATCTGCTCTTGTATATTTATCACAGCACTTTACAATAGCCAGAATCTGAAGGGAAAAAAGAAATAATGCAACTGGAATTCCTACATATTTTTGGTAGGGAAAAATTTTCTACTAAAATTTTGGGGAAAATCTAGTATGCATTTTCTCTATATGTGATCCAACAGTTTCATTTTTATATAAGCAAACAAATTTATATATGTTCATAAAAATAGATGTGTACATAGCAACGTAATGCAAAGTAGCACCAAACTAAAAACAACCAATATCAATAAGAGATTTAAAAAGTACTTGCATTTAAAAAAATGTTATTAAAATACAGTGATTTAAATACTCCTCATGGTGGTTTCATGGTCACATCATTCCAACATCACACTTATTAGAGTGGAGACTTCTCTCCACCAAAGTCCCAAAGGCCCTCTGGCAAAATGGAAACATATACAGTAACATGTGCACTGAACATTCGACTCAGAGACCTGGGCCCTACAAAAACAGGACTAGATCAGTATTCAGGTATTCCAAAGAGGAATCAAAGAGCTATGCTTAGAGTATCACATTTCATTTAAGTGAGAAAAAGAATCCGGAGCTCCAACCTATGTTGACGAGCAAGAATTAGGGACGCTGTCTCATTTGCCAAAGCATCGAAAATCAGATGGATCGGACATGTAATGCGAATTTAGAGATGACTGCAGGACTAGAGCTGTTATCTACTAGATTCCACGGGACATCAAAAGGAGGTCTGATATCAAGATCTTTAATCCATTTAAAGATTGATTTGATTGATCTATTGATCAATTTGATTGATAAATTTGATTGATTGATTTGATTGATCCATTGATTTGACTTTTGTCCATAATGTTAGAAAGGACACTCCTCAGAAAGTTAGGAATTGAGCTTCTATCTAATTAACCCAAAAATTCTATCGAATTAACCCAACAATATTTCCTAAGGACCCAGAAATGGAGTTCAGAAAAAATATTTGCACCCTGATGTTCACTGAAGCACAATATAGGTGAGTCCAAATCTGGAAACAATCCAAGCACTCAAGAACAGATGATTAGATGAAGAAGCTACTGGTACATAAGAAAAGATAAATCCATACAATTTGCTGATACTTAGATGGATCTAGAGTTTCACTCTGAATGAAATTAGTCAGACTAAGAGTTACAGATACAGAACAATCTCTCTTACATTGGGATATGAAGAAATATAGTAGGGGAATAGCATGCCCAAAGTCAATAGAAATATGAAACATGAGACTGGTCTTTAGTACTAATCTAAAGTTATCTGCATGATACTCTATCAGCTGGAGCTACAGCAGGTAGGGCATTTGCCTTGCACGTGGCCAACTCAGGTTCGATTTCTCCATCCCTTTTGTAGAGCCCAGCAAGCTACCAAGAGTATCCTGCCCATATGGCAGAGCCTGGCAAGCTCTCCCTGGCATATTCTATATGCCAAAAACAGTAACAAGTCTCACAATGGAAACGTTACTGGTGCCCACTCGAGCAAATCAATGAACAAGGGAAGAACAGTGCTGCAGTGCTACCCTATCAGTTACAATATTGTGAACTACAGAAATTAAAACAAAAGAGAAAAAAAATGTTCTTGACACAAAGGCAAACAATGGGATGGGAAGGAATCTGAGAACTCTGATAGAGACGAGTAGGCACAGGTAAAGGACTGGTGTTGGGATACTATATGTCTGACACTCAATCATAAATCATTTAGTAAGCAATTCATGGTAACTCAATTAAAAATAATGTTTAAATAAGCCCCCACGAATAGCTAAAGCAATTCTTGGGAAAAAGAAAATGGGAGGAATCACCCTCCCAAACTTCAAACTGTACTACAAAGCAGTAATAATTAAAACAGCATGGTACTGGAACAAAGGCAGAACTGCAGACCAATGGAACAGGGTTGAATACACTGACATCTCCCCTCAATCATATGATCATCTAATCTTTGATAAAGGTGCAAGTAATGTGAAGTGGAGTAAGGAAAGCCTCTTTAACAAATTGTGCTGGCATCACTGGACGGCTACATGCAAAAAAATGGGCTCAGAACTCTGCCTAACACCGTGTACAAAAGTAAGATCAAAATGGATTAAAGACCTCAACATCAGACCAGAAACCATAAGGTACATTGAAGACAAACTTGGCAAAACCCTCCATGACATTGAAGCTAATGGTATCTTCAAAGATGCCACGCCACTGGCCGAGCAAGTGAAAACAGAGATAGATAAATGGGACTATCTTAAACTAAGAAGCTTCTGCACCTCCAAAGAAACAGTGACCAAAATACAAAGACAGTCTACAGAATGGGAAAGGATATTCGCCGAATACACATCTGACAAGGGGCTGATATCCAGGATATACAAAATACTGGTTAAACTCCACAAGAAGAAAACATCCAACCCCATCCAAAAATGGGGCAATGAAATGAACAGAAACTTTCTCAAAGAAGAAATCCGAATGGCAAAAAAGCACATGAGAAAATGCTCTACATCATTAATCATCAGGGAGATGCAGATCAAAACCACAATGAGATACCATCTCACACCTCAGAGACTGGCCCACATTCAAAAGAACAAAAGCAACCGATGCTGGCGTGGATGTGGCGAGAAAGGGACACTCCTTCACTGTTGGTGGGAATGTCCACTGGTTCAGCCCTTCTGGAAAACAGTATGGACGATTCTCAAAACATTAGAAATTGAGCTCCCATTTGACCCAGCAATACCACTCCTGGGAATATATCCCAGAGAGGCAAAAATGTATAGTCGAAGTGACATCTGCACTTGTTTGTTCATTGCAGCACTCTTTACAATAGCCAGAAACTGGAAGAAACCTGAGTGCCCAAGAACAGATGACTGGTTAAAGAAACTTTGGTACATCTACACAATGGAGTACTATGTAGCTCTTAGAAAAGATGAAGTCATGAAATTTACATACAAGTCGTACAACATGGAAAGTATCATGCTAAGCGAAATGAGTCAGAAAGAGAGGGATAGACATAGAAAGATTGCATTCATCTGGGGGATATAAAGTAACAAAATAGGAGATTAATACCCAAGAATAGCTGAGATCAGCACCAGGAGGTTTACTCCGTAGCTTAGTGGACAATTGGGCATTCTAGAGGAAAGGGCAGCTCAGATAGAGAAGGGAACACCAAATAAAGGGTGTTTGGTGGTCCCTCCCAGGAGGGAGGGGAGATGCATGTCGAAAGTGGACTATGGACTGAACATGTTTGCCACTCAATGCCTCTTTTGCAGACCACAACACCCAAAAGGAGAGAGAGAACACAGGGGATTGCCCTGCCACAGAGGCAGGGGGGGATGCGGGGATGGGGGTGGGGGGGACATTATCCATGGTGGTGGAAAATGGGCACTGGTGGAGGGATAGGTATCTGATCATTGTATAATTGAAACCTAAGCACAAAAATTGTAAATCTACAACTGTACCTCATGGTGTTTCACTAATAAAAAAAAAAAATTTAAAAAAAAGAAGAAAAAAAAACCAAACAAATAAACAAACACAAGAAAACAAAAACAACAACAACAAAAAAATAATGTTTAGGGGTGAAGTGGTGGGAGAGAACCTTGGAACACTGGCGCAGCAAGTTGACAGGTGCTCAGATTGGAAAAATAGAGAATAAAAAGAAATGCACCTAAACAGGCTGTCATAAAACTTGTCAGCAGTTTCCCCCAGGCTAGAAAAAAAGTAGAATGATAAATCACACTAGGCCGGAGATAGCACTCTGGTGGTGACGTGTTTGTCCTGCTATTGCGCAAGCCTGGTTTGATCCCCAGCATCCTATATCCTAGTAAATATCCTAAGGGGAGGATGGAGTGGAGGGATTAGAAAAAGAAACGTGGAGAGAAGAGATAACAGACATTGAAAAGAGCTTCAGACCACTTTTAATATCCTAGGTATTGTCATGAGCATGACATAACTTTGAAACAAGAGCAGAATACTCATAAAGAGCAGTGATAAAGAGAATCCATACAATGATGACAGATAAGAATCTTAAGGTGCTGATTGTCTACCAGGTATGAAAGGCAGACCCTTAATCTTAAAAGAGATCAACATGTTCTTAGAAGACATCTGCTGAAGATTAGGTCGCTAAAATAATGTATGTGAATGAAAGTATTTGTAGGACACTTGAATAACTAGTAAGGTTCAGGTGTGCCTCTTTAATGTATAAAAATAATCAAACAGAAAAACGGGAAAGTATAATATTCAAGAGAACAAAATAGGTTTCACCAGTAAGGAGAGGTCATTATATAGCACTTCATGACCCAGGTTAGAGTAATGCAATGATTATCAAAATATTAAAAATTATAGTAACCCAAACTATAATTTTACCACTTGTTCTGTTGCTGGTGACTCAATCATATGGAGAGTAAGGAAGATAAACTGGAGAAAAGAGAGTGTTTCAGAAAACAGACAGTTTTCTGCCAACTCTCAGGAAAAGCTCATGACTTAGATAGGGATTGGTAAATTCTATCATGAGCACCTACATAACACAGACATTCACATCCCTTCAGTTATCTTGAGGCAGTTATCAAGTGGGGCTGAAGTCCACTTGTTCTGTGATATGGGAGATTATCCCTGCCACATAATTTCCCATTTCCCATGGACTTGAGTTGTAGTGGGATTGTTGCTCTTTGCAGGAGAGGAATAAATCAGTATGAACTTCAGCACAGGCATTCTGGATCCATTACCTTCCCTCAAAGAAAAGAATTCCAAGAGAAGGTGGAGTACTAAAGCAACATATTTTTTTCCCTGCCCCAACAACACAGTTTTAATTTTGTTGTTCTTTATAATTTCCTTTCTTTTATTTGTTTTAATACTTGTGGTTTCCAAATTTTTTCCATAATATAGATATCAGGGCATTCACTCTTCCAACACAAATCCTACTCATAGGCCTAGTTAAACAGAGTCTGGAGTTTCTAGATATCCACAATATTGACATCCCAGTAGTAGCACACCAAATTAGAGGAGAAAGTAACATAGATATCAACTAAATTCAATAAATCAAAATATTAACACAGATAGCTCAACTAGGATAAAATACTTAGTAAACTATCAGACAAGGAAGTGGTAAACTATAAAAAGTGTTACCAAATTTTCTTTTACTGAAGCAAGATAGTTTTATTGAATTAAACTTATTTAGGAAAATGTGAGGAGAAAGAATGGGAGGGTGCACATATTTAAGAGAGAAAAACAGACTTTTCCAGTGGTAACGGCAAAGATACATAGAGACAAGCAAGCAAGATACGTGTTCAAGGGAGAATAAGGGCTTGTAAAGCAAGCCCCAACAATGTATGAGAAGAGCTTTTATACAATAAAAGTGTTTTTTTCCTGGAGTTTTGCACACATAAAAGTTAATCTGTTTGTTGTCACAGGAAAGCATTGCACCGTTGATGGTATTTTCATAATCTCATTGATTGCTCTGCAACTTCTTTCCCGAGGGGTGCATCTTTCTGTGTGTGGAACTTTGGATTATATACACCATGGTAGATGCCTCAGTTTCTCCTCTCCTAAGAGCTCAGAATTTGAATGTCAAAGGAATGTGGGCTTTTCAGAGCTAGCAATCTGTTTTTTAATATTCTCCATTGAATGATTTCAATGAAGAGGCTAATGATTTAGCATTCAGAGGCAAGAGAGAAAAATCAAATTCTTATCTTCTATACAGGAAGTCAACAAGTAAAGCCTAAAATAAGAATAATATAAAAGTTAGGGAAAACAGTATAAAGAGACTTTGTCTTTTTGCCTCTGGATTGGGGGAAATGGAAAAGAAAACTGATAACTGTTGATAACCTGAAAAAACTTGAAGTGGTAAGTACATCTATCAACCATGAAAGGGAAAGCTGTCTTTATAATGGGAAGAAGCAAAGCAAGGGGAAATATGAAGGGTAGAGTGACATGGCAAAGAAAGGAGTACCATGGTGAAAAACTGCAATGTGGGAAGGCACAACAGAATATAGACGAGGGTATTATAAAGCACAGCACGAAACATTATCTGTATTAGTGGGGGATGGCCAGAATATCCCGTGAAATTTTTACTTCTGCACCCATCACGAAGTCAAGAGAACATGGAGAAGTAACAATAGTATAGAGAAACCACACAAGATTGACAGACTATAATTGACAAACAGTTATAGTTACTGTAATTCTGGAAGAACTTGGCTTGGAGCATGCCTCCTTGAAGCAAAGAAGCCACAGTGAGCACCTACATAAAATAAATGGACTATGTGGCAATGCCCACCCTACCATAAAGCCTTCATGTAGCCAACATATTAATTACACTGAGCCTGGTAGAAGTTATTTCCCTGCAAGCCTCCAAAATTTTGTGGTTTGACTAGTCACTTTAATTACTTTAATTACCTAAATTACATAATATAAAAACAAACAAGTAAACGTGTCATTAAGGTAAAAGAAAAAAGTCGCTTATACAGGAGAAAATCGCAAATAAGAAAATAAATTGAAGGATTAAATTTGAACAGTAAGCACTCAACAAAAGAAGAACATTATAACCAATAACATAAAAGATATTTTGCAAGCACTATGTGTATTTAAGTGGACAAACATCAAGGAAAAAATTGGCTTGGAGCATTATTATAATACTTATAATAATGACAGGGAATTAGAGACAATAGAAAAGGAAATAACAAAGACACTGAACAATTACTTGCAGCTGTTTTTACAAATATAAAAGACTAGATATTTGTCCCATTTGGGGGATCAGATTCCTTCCACGAAAAGCATGAATGTTTGGAAGTGAGAAGATTATAGTTGTGCTGCTAAGAGTATATTTTATCTGATAAATCCCGATAAGAAGCATCAAGGGAAGTAACAGAAGGATGAGACAGGATTTTCAAGAGATTCATTTTAAATTTGCATTATTTTATACAAATAAAGGTGGTTAGTGACTATAATACTTGCATGGAATGCTTTGGGATAGATTGACTAACCAAATAGGTAGCTCAATTTTAGTGAAAGAACATTTAAGTAAGTCACAATCAGAAAGAACTACTATGTGTACAGTGTGTTTTGGTATATAAAATTAACTACTAATTACATTCTACTCTCAAGAACTTATTTAAAAACGGTACATACAAGAATGATTGCAAATAAGAGAATATCTCTGACCCAACCTCATTGTTCTAAAACTTCTATTTGATTTACTAACAATTTCTCTGAATTAATGATCTGTATGTGATCATTTTACCAACATTTGGGTTCTGTAATCAAAGTTATGTGTTTTAAATAAATTTTATTAAAAATTTAAATGCTGTGCAATATCTTAGTATCATCTGAAAAAAACTTAAATCACTTTCTTATACAACAATAGTAAGAGAAATGTTGAATAAGAAATGTTGAATAAGAATCTGACCTCCTCTCCATAACCTTTGTTTATTTATTCTTTAAATGAGAATAGTATAATAGTTCACTATACAAAAGTTTTAGG
This sequence comes from Sorex fumeus, assembly GCF_029834395.1. NCBI lineage: Eukaryota > Metazoa > Chordata > Mammalia > Eulipotyphla > Soricidae > Sorex > Sorex fumeus. The sequence goes on from NW_026606163.1 coordinate 5,926,344, forward strand.
AGATACTGGTGATAAATTGTTTCTTTCCAACTTAGGGAGCAAAGTACCACATATTTTTACAGTTTGATGATTTTTATTTTTATTTTAGGCTTTAAATATGGAAATCTAAAAACAAAATTTTCTCAGAACTAGGTCTCAGCTTATATGAAAATATCAATTTTACTTTCCGTTTGATTCAATTGTTCAAGTATTATATTAACAGAGATCTCCTCATGTCTATCCTGTGTATGTTTCTTTCTTTCTTTCTTTCTTTCTTTCTTTCTTTCTTTCTTTCTTTCTCTCTCTCTCTCTTTCTTTCTTTCATTTGTTTACTTTTGGGGGACCACACTTGGCGGTGCTCAGGGCTTACTCCTGACTCAACACTCAAGAATCACTACTGGCAGAATCAGGCAAACATATGGTATGCCAGGAATTGAACTGAGTTTGGCAGTATAAAAAGCAAGTGCCTTACCTGCTGTACTATCACTCCAGCACCTTCTGCCACTCGTTCATGCACACACACAGGCAAACAAACACACAGCATTGTTTTAATAAAAATACCTAAATATTCTTGGGGATAGAGTCGGGAGAGCTTTTGCAATGCTCAGCAACATTCAAAGAATACTCCTGGCTTTGTACTCAGGAATCACTCCTGACTGTGCTGGGGGGATCATACGGAATGTACATTAATCCAGAACCTGAGATTTGAGTCACCTTAAGGTTTTGTAAGATGCCTAAAGCATTGAACTGATGCATGCTTGAATCATATATGAACCCAGGGCCGTTGCATACACAGCAAATCTGTTGTAATATCACTCTGGTCCCTAAATATTCTAATATAAAATTGCTAGATCTAAAATTTTTATCAAATAATAAACATGTAAAACATAACTATTTTATTTTTTAGATATCTGATTCCATTATTAAAAAACAAAATCTTGTAAAATTATAATAATCATTATGAATAAAGTCATACAAACTCACTGAATAGCATATTTAGATATAGAAAATCTGTATAAGGAATTAGTTTGTTAATTAAAATGTCTTTGAGACAAACTTGACTATGCTCAGGTTTTATCCCTAGCTCTGTGTTAAGAAATCTTTGCTGGCAGGGTTCACTATGTGGGGTGCCAAGGACTGAACCTGGTTGACCATGTACAAGGTACATGCTTTACCTATTGTATTGACTCTCTAGATCTGCTGAATTAATTTCAAAGTGGAATTTTTTTAATGGGAAAAAGTAGGATTACTTATAAGGGAGTTTAAAACAGAAAGAAAACTGTTTAGAAAATAAATGTTGAATTACAATTCTGTTCTTCATAAATCCTAGATACATCAAAGACAGATTTGAAAAATGAATCATTAAATTTGTTTAGCATTAGACTGGAGTGATAGTAGAGTGGGAAAGGGTTTTGACTTGCATATTGCATGTGGTCAACCTGGGTTTGATTTCTGGCATCCCATATGGTTTCCAAGCCCACCAGGAGTGACCACTGAGCAGAGATCCAGAAGTAAGCCTTAAGCACTACTATTGGCCTAACTGCTCCTAAAATAATGAAGCAAATTAAAAATATTTTTTCAGCAAAGAAAACTTTATTCTGTATTCTTTTACTCCAGTTTTAGATTTTTAAAATAAGATTATTGTATAGAAAGTTGAAATAGAAAATTAGAGTCAGAACCCAAGATTTGAGTCACCTTAAGATCATAATTTGCAAAGTATAAGATGGGTACATCATTTAATTGATGTATGCATGAATGACATATGAAAAGTATAATTATCAGCATGGTGTCAATAGATATACCTTTTGATATCGATATAAAAGCAATACCTCAATAAATATGGCAACATTTTAAATTAAAAATTAAAATATAAATAAAGCAGTTTTATTAGTTTAAAAAGATGAATGGGTTCTTCTCTAATAAAATTTAGTATTCAGGTATTCTTGATTCGAATGACACTTCTTAAAATCATCTGAATTTTGTGACCATAATAAGTTTTTGAGTATGTGGCTCTATCCAAGAAATTCAACAGACACACATACACACACACACACACACACATTTATATATATGGATTACAGATAACTCCCCAGTCGTCATTATACCTATGGAATGCCAGACCATGAGGGATGCCAGAAATCAAGCCCTAAGTTCTACCCTAAAGTGTTGTCAGGCTACACCAAGAGGTAATTGACAACTTTGTACCAGAGCATAAAGAAAAATGATAGCGAGGGGGAGGTACAATTACTCAGCATTTCCTTGTTTGTGTGGCTTTTAGTCAGATAAGATTCTAATTATTATTATTTTTTTGTTGATTCCTTTTTCAGGTAAATACTTAAGAAATATGCTTCTAGTTAAACTTTTATGCTGGACTATTGCTCAAGCCATGCTCACATTTATTGGAGAAAGCAGTAGAAATTCAGAAATGACTCTTGGGATGAAAGTAAGATGACTTAAAAGGTTTCTCCAGCAGCCCTCCTAAACTTCTGTGATTGGATAATTCAGAAACTAATGGGTGAAGAGAGATGGAAACATAAGTTGGAACCACAGCCTATGTCATGTACAGTTGTACCCTGGCATCGAGTCTCTTTCCACTCAAGCTGGCCTTAATTGTGCCCGGCCTTTTCTAATGAGATATCAGAATTATATTTAAGCAGTCATCCAATTTTCTTTCATACTGAATTTAAACTGTATTTTCTCTACTCCACTTGGCCCCACATTTCTAGGTTCTCGTTTCATTTCTATCTCACAGTGATCTAAAGTGTGTTTTTGAGATTTGATCAAGTTGCCTGGCTTAGAAATTTGGGGAAAAAAAAAGAAAAGTTGAAACAACTAAATCCCCAGATATAGTTGCTTGGTGTTTTGTCACTGGATAAGGGAGTACAGGAATATAACTTCCGTAACTAAACCATGGAAGAAATTTATAGATATCTTTATAATAGCATGGCTGGAGATATAGTATAGTGACTGAGGCTCTTGCATTGCACAATCTTATCCAGGTTGGATCTCTGGCACCCTATATGTTCTCTTGATCCTTCCAGGAATGATGCCTAAGCACAGAGGCAGGAGAAAGGCCTGAAATCATTGGGTGTGCCCCCATCGTCCTCCCAAAAGAATGTACTTACAGCATATCAAAGTGTTTATGCTAGTAACAGTTTGACTGTATCATAACAAAAATATAGTATATTCATTTTTCAGGTTTGTTTGGTTGGTTTGTTTCTTTTGGGACCACACCTGGTTGTGTTCGGGGTTTATTCCTGGCTCTGTGCTCACCTGTTGTTATCTAGGTATCTAAATAGGCACTCTGTGTTTGACTCCTTTACTTATCTAGCAGAGGGCTGGTTGTTAGGCAGAATAAGTTGAATTTACTAGAAATGCCACGTATGGTATTTCATTATCCTATATGATAGGCATGCAAATGGTACAATCCAAAAGAGAATAGAAGGAAACATCGCAGTGATACAGAGGATATGGTCCACAGGATGATAGAAGCAAACGAGTCTCTTGAAGCTTAGGAAGAGAATTGACATTTGATTGCATTAAGTCATATTTTGTTGACTAACCCTAAACAAACCAGGGTTATCAGATGAAAACACATATTTCACCTCCCTAAGGCAAGCTTTAAAAGACATTATTAGATCAAAGGGAATGAAATGAGGAAATGATTGCTATCAATGGATTGATTTGCTTTATTCATTAATTATTGATTTAATTGATTTTTTTTTCAGTTTTTGGCTATACTCAGCTATTCTTAGGACTTCCTGCTGCGTCTGCACTCAAGAATCACTTCTAGTAGGTTTGTGAGACCATACAAGATTCCAGGGATTGAATCTGGGTTGGCTGTATGCCAAGCAAACACCTTACCTACTGTATTATCACTCTTGTTCTGAATTCTTTGCTGTTTTAAACGGAGTGTCCAATTATCCTGGTCATATGTGGAGGGTTTCCCAGCAAAGGTTGAATGCAATTGTGATTATATTCATCCTCAATATCAGTGACTCCTGCTCAAATTATGTGTCATGCATTCAAGTAAGATTTCTCTTGTTTCTCTCTCTTTTCTCTGTTGCTCTCCTTTCTCTTGTTTCTACTTCTGACTCCCTTTCTGACTCCCTTTCCATCCTTACTCTTTCCCCATATTTCTTGCACATTGAACAATGACTTTTCTGATGGTCAACTAATATTTGTGAATGATTAGAGTGAATGTCATAGTATACAGGAACCTTTATTATCAGACTCAGAGATAGTAAGACAAATTTAATAATGACTGGAAAACATGATAATGAAGTGATACAAAGCAGATCAGAGAAATATGCTCTGAAAAGAAACATAATTTCAGACAAATAACAGTAGTGATACTGTTTCTGAGGTTCCCGATATTGCTAGATTGATATGCTTAGTCTATTTAAGTCTTAATTTTTATGTTTTTATGCAAGAGCAAAGCAAGTTTATTGAAGAGATATATTACACTGTTTTGACTGAGAGTGGAGGCCTCCCAAGGAAGAGATCTGCATGGTACTCTAAGGGGACACTTAAAAAATTAAAGCACTGTGACTTACAAAGTTATTTGTAGTTGAGTTTTAGATAATGTTTCATCATGATCCAACCACCAGTGCTAACTTCTCCCTACCAATGTTCCCAAGATCATTCCCAGAGAGGTCCTGCTCCCCCCACCTGCCACTTTGACAGGTACCTTTTTAGCTTTGGATATTGAAGTTTGGGCCTCATGATTTCAGTATTGTTGACCTTGTGGTTAGGATAGGCCACCTGGATATAGATCGGGAGGAGCGAATCTGTTTTAGAGATCAAGTGGAACAGACATAAAAAACAAAACCAGGTGTCATGCAGTTCACTTTCCTAAACAGCAGCTGATTCTGATTGATGGAGGGTGAAGAGGTAGGAATGAATGATCCTTCTGGGACAGATTTGCTGTTGTTGGAACTCACTAGCCTGGGCTTGTGGGAAATGCCCCCAAACCTGGAGACCTGTCAGGAATTGTCAGAGTTCCTGCTGGCACAGTGGGTTAGAAAATATATTCTGTGATAAAGATATCTGAATCCCTCTGGGGAGAAAGGACAGCTGCAATAATGAAAGTGCGGCCCTGGGAATCTGCACCGTGCTGATGGCCTTCACCAAAGGAGCGCTAAGAAGAAGCGAATGGTCAGTTGGTCAGCGATGCTCTATCTCCATCTCTAGCCACAGACACTTCCCTGTCCTTTAGCAAGCAGAGACATGTTTGATCCCGCCAGTCAAATCTGCACTGCTGGGATGACAGGGCTCCCTTTCTGCAGGCGCATAACAACTGTCCCCATGTTCTCAGAGCGTGAGAAGTCGGATTACTGCAGTTCTGTTTCCAAGGCTGAGAAACACAGCTTCATTGCTGTGGCTTCAGATGTTTACTGTCAACGCCTGCCACTCACAGATGGGATGTGCAATCAAAGGCACGTCACAGCAAGGGGAGCTTCCCGGTTTTACTTTTAATACCTGAGCTTTTGTTACTGATATTAAAGAAAAAAAACTTTTTGCAATGAATTTTAAATGAGGTAAAAGCTCTCACCAGAGATTTGTTAAAAGCTGATGAACAGCTGTTCTCTTTCCCCCCCTTTTTGAGTCGAAGGGCTTTAAATTATATATTAAGCGAAAAGGTAAACAGAATAAAATGGGCAATTAAATATTAATGGAAGATGTAGTGGAATTGTCCTGTGCTGCACTTAAAACAGCCTGAATGATTGAGCTGTGAATTGCTCTCCCCAAGGTATTGAAATATTCATCAGCACTATTTAATAAATGTTCATATTCGCAGGCACTCGTGTTTACACTACAGCACTTGCAAGAGAGTGCTTACTAAAGAAAACATGCTAATGGAAGGTGAACTTTCCTGTACAGTGAGTCCCCTTAAATTATACAGTGTGCTGCTGAGGAGACTAGGAAATCTCATCCCTGACAGATGAGACTCTTGCATAGGAGAGAAGGATCTTTTGTTAAGAGAATGGCTGGGGATGGTGTTATGGCACCAGGACTATTTTGAGGTTTTTAAAAATTTATCCGGTTTGCATTTTTAAAATGTTTAACCTTTTCTGCCTAAGCAGAGCTTCATTCCAATGCTTTTACTGTTAACTGCCATCCGGTGAGAAGGAGTATGAGAGATGATCAAAGAGACTGCAGTGAAAAACCTTTAAACAACAGAAGTAAAAGTGTTCCAGTGAATGTGAAACGAACACGGAAATATGCATGTTTACGAGCATAGTCACAATTTACCTCTGTCCCTTATTCTCGAGAATGCCGATTTAATGTTTCTTCGTAAAGAAGCTTGACTATAAAAATGAGTTAAACAGGATCAAGACTCATCACTATCTGGGGGTGTGGGGGGTGTGGGGGGTGTGGGGGGTGTGGGGGGTGTGGGGGGTGTGGGGAGTGTGGGGGTGTGGTTGTTGATTTCTAGGTATGACATTAGAATTTAATAGAGCAGTGTGTACATGGGCTCTAACTATGGTTGCTGGATTTTTTTTTCCTTTTCGGTCACACCCGGCGATGCACAGAGGTTCTCCTGACTCTGCACCCAGGAATTACCCCTGGCAGTGCTCAGGGCACCATATGGGATGCTGGGAATCAAACCCAGGTTGGCTGCATGCAAGGCAAACGCCCTACCCCCTGTGCTATTGCTCCAGCCCCTGGTTGCTGGATTTTTGATGAGCATGATTACCTAAGATGAAAGAACTCTAACTTATTCGTCCATTTACTAAAAAGTACATCAGTACCTCAATTCAGCAACATCTTACGCAAGTGCTACATCAGATCAAACAGAAGCTTTCTTTGTGCTGGTCTTTCATCGTCCTTTATGATTAATCTCCAAATGCTAATGTTTACTCAGTGACTAAGAGGATCTTGATTTTCAGATGAGAATGGCCATAAAGAGTACTATACATTGACTTTTTAAGTGTCTATACTTCACTCTCCTACAACAGATTCATAGTTCTTTTTCTGTATCATTGTTTCAGTGTTCGTAAAATATACCTCTTGACCACATAATCACATACTTTGCTTTCATTAATGCAGTGTTCCCCCAAGTTTTCAATACAAGCACAGCCCCCAGTAGCTGCTAGTCTAAGGGGAAGAGGCAGGCTGGGGTGGAGGGTGGCCTGAAGAGGTGGGAGAAAAACTGGGAACAATGGTGCTGGGAAATTACACTGGTGGAGAGGTGTGTGTTGGAACAGTGTGTGACTAAGATGCCATCATGAACAATTCCTTAATGCTCTATCTCCTGGTGAGCTGGAGTGATAGCACAGTGGGTAAGGCGTTTGCCATGCACGCAGCCAACATGGCCAACCCCAGTTCAAATCCTCTGCCCCTCTCGGAGAGCCCAGAAAGCTACCGAGAATATCTCGCCTGCACGGCAAAGCCTGGCAAATTACCCGTGAGGTATTCAATATGCCAAACACAGTAACAACAAGTCTCATGATGGAGACATTACTGGGCCCTCTCGAGCAAATCGATGAACAATGGGAGGACGGTGACAGTGACTATCTCACAGTGATTCAATAAAAATAATTTAAATGAAATTTAAAAAAAGTTAAGCCCTGCAAGCGACTGAGAGTATCTTGCCCACTCAGCAAAGCCTCGCAAGCTACCCATGACGTATTTGATATGCCAAACACAGTAACAACAAGTCTCATGATGGAGACATTACTGGGCCTGCTCGAGCAAACAGATGAATAATGGGAGGACAGTGCTACAGTGCTACATATAAAAAAATAAATAAAGGTGGGAGCAAAGAGGATGGTAATTCTTTTTTCTTTTTTTTTCTTTCTTTCTTTTTTTTTTAATATGTGATAAGAGTCAAGCCCGGTATGCAAGTCCCACAGTTCAGGGAAGTGCAACTGCAAAGGAACTGATTCTGTTTTTCTCCCTGTCTTTAATGCCAGGAACAAACGAGGACAGTGGCCCAAGAGTTGAAAGAGCCCAACTCTTCTCGATGTCAATGTATGCTCTTGAGAAGCCCTGGACTGACCACTGAAGAGGCTGGTACTTGGCAGGTGCTCAATAAAATACAAAAGTCGAATACTACAAATGGACAGGAATTCTAAAATTGACTAGTTTTGTAGCATTGTAGCATTGTCCTCCTGTTGCTCATCAGTTTGCTCGAGCAGTCCCAGTAATGTCTCCATTTTGAGACTTGATGTTACTGTGTTTGGCATGTTGAATACATCATGGGTAGCTCACCAGGCTTTGCCATGTGGGCACGATACTCTCGGTAGCTTGCCGGGCTCTCTGTGAGGGGTGGAGGAATTGAGCCTGGCTCAGCCGGGCTGTCTGCGTACAAGGCAAACACCCTACCCCTGTGCTATTGTTCCAGCCCAAGTAGTTTTTGTATGGTAGATAATTTTTGCGTGATATTTTTCTCCTTTTATAAAATAAGAAAGAAGAGTACATAAAAATTGATTTCACTTGACTGTAGGAAAAGTTGGAAATTTAGTATTTTTAAAATTTAATTTGGGGCTGGAGTGATAGCACAGCGGGTTGGGCGTTTGCCTTGCACGTGGCTGACCTGGGTTTGAATCCCATTGTCCCATATGGTCCCCTGAGCACCACAAGGAGTAATTCCTGAGTGCAAAACCAGGGGTAGCCCTTGAGCACCGGTAGGTGTGACCCAAAAGGCAAAGAAAAAAAGGTAATTTAATTTTAAAAAATTCTAAAATTAATTGGTTTTTAAATTTAATCACAGTAAAATTCACAGTTACAAAGTTATTCATGATTTATCAAGATGGCAATATTGCCCAAAGCACTATACAAATTTAATGCAGTCCCTATCAGGATACCCATGACATTTTTCAAAGAAATAGACTAAAGGCTCCTTAAATTCATATGGAACAATAAACCCTCATGAATAGCTAAAGCAATCTTTGGGAAAAAGAAGATGGGTAACATCATCTTCTCCACCTTCAAACTGTACTACAACGCAGTAGTAACTGTAACAGCATGGTATTGGACTAGAAACAGACCTACAGACCAATGGAACAGAGTTTAATATTCTGTCACAGACCTCCAAATATATGACCACTTGATCTTTGACAAAGGAGTGAGAAATGTGAAGTGGAACAAGGAAAGCCTCTTCAACAACTGGTGCTGGGAGAACTGGATAACTACCTGCAAAAAAATGAACTCTGGGCTATAGCAATAGCACAGAGGGTAGGGTGTTTGCCTTTGCAAGCGGTCAATAAGACTGACCCGAGTTCGATTCTTCTGTACCTCTCAGAGAGCCCGGCAAGCTACTGAGAGTATTTAGCCCACATGGCAAAGCCTGGCAAGCTACCCGTGATGTATGCAATATTCCAAACAAAGTAACAAGTGTGAAAATGGAGACATTACTGGGCCCAGGAGCAAATCGATAGACAACGAGAGGACAGTGACAGTGAACTCTGTCTAATGCCAGGCACAAAAGTCAGATCAAAGTGGATTAAAGACCTCAATATCAGACATGAATCCATAAGGTACATAGAGGAAAATGTAGGCAGAACTCTCCACGACATTGAAGCTAAAATCATCTTTAAGGATGAAACAGCACTGACCATTCAAGTGGAAGAAAACATAAACAAATGGGACTACATCAAACTAAGAAGCTTCTGCACTTCAAATGAAACAGTGACTAAACTACAGAAAGAACCCACAGAATGGGAAAGAATATTTACCCAATACCCATTTGATAAGGGATTAATATCCAGGATATATAGGACACTAGTAAAATTGTAAAAGAAAAAAACCTCCAACCCCATCAAAAAATGGGGAGAAGAAATGAACAGAAGTTTCAAAAAAAAAAAGCAATACGAATGGCCAAAAACCACATGAAAAAATGCTCCACATCACTAGCCATCAGGGAGATACAAATCAAAACAACAATGAGATATCATCTCACACCACAGACACTGGCACACATTCTAAAGAGCTAAAGCAACCAGTATTGGCATGGATGTGGGGGAAAAGGGACGCTCTTTCACTGTCAGTGGGAATGTCCACTAGTCCAGCCTTTCTGGAAAACAATATGGGCAGTCCTTCAGAAACTAAAAATTGAGCTTCCATATGACTCTGCAATACCACTTCTGGGAATATATCCTGAAGATACAAAAAAGCACAGTAGAAATGACTGTATCTATATGTTCATCGCAGCACTGTTCACAATAGCCAAAATCTGGAAACAACCCAAGTGCCCTGGAACAGATGATTGGTTAAAGAAACATTGGTACATTGACACAATGGAATACTATGCAGCTGTTAGGAGAGATGAAGTCATGAAATTTGCTTATAAATGGATAGACATGGAGAGAATCATACTAAGTTTAATGAGTCAGAAAGAGAGGGACAGATGTAGAAGGACTGCACTCATTTGTGGAATATAAAATAATATAACATGAGGCTCACACCTAAGACAGTAGATACACAGTTCAGGAAGATTGCTCCATAGCTGGAAGCCTGCCTTGTGAGTGGAGAGGAGAAGACAGCTGGAATAGAGAAGGGATCACTAAGAAAATGATGGCTTGAGGAATCAGTCGGCATGGGAGATGTGTGTTGATAGTAGATAATGGGCCAAACATGATAACCTCTCTGTATCTGTATTGCAAATCATAATTCCCATAAGTAGAGATACAGTATGGGGAATATTGTCTGCCATGGAGGCAGGAGGGGGTTGGAAAAGGGGGGTATACTGGGGATATTCGTGGTGGGGAATGTGCACTGGTGGAGAGATGGGTGTTTTATCATTATGTGATTGTAACCTGAACATGAAAGCTTGCAACTATCTTACAGTGATTCAATAAAAGAAATCACGATCACGATCATCCTGTTGTTCATTGATTGCCTCGAGCAGGCACCAGTAACGACTCCTTCGTCCTTGCCCTGAGATTTTAAAAAGTGCCATATTTAAGGCTCTTTCAGGGTTAGAAGAATGAGACCCATAATTTTTACTGATATTTGGCATATTGGGTACACCACGGGGAGTTTGCCAGACTCTGCCATGTGGGCAGGTTACATTCGGTAGCCTGTCAGGTTGTCCAAAGTAAGAATGAGATAATAAGATGTTTGGGAGCTGGGTTTTATAGTCTCTGGGTCTTGACTGTTGATAGGATTACACAGAGCTGGTGGGGGGCAATTTGTGGGTGTGACCCCTGCCTACTAGAAGATGGAGGATCTGGGTGGAGGATGTTCAGCCCTGATGTGAGCAGGCTTGGAGATCTCAGCCCTGGGACCCGCATACCTTTGTTCCTCTGCTGGTACCTGGGTTCCTCTGCCGGTTCCTTTATGTGTGAGGCCCATCCAAGCATGTGGAGAGTGGTCTCAGCATGGCTTTGCCTGGATCCCAGAGGTCTTCAGCTGTTGGCCCCTAGTGAGGACGGTCAGGCACGGGGTAGGAGACTCTGCTTTGTTCTCTTCCAGGAGCTTGGTGTGATAATCTCTGGATCCTGGCAATTGTTGGGGTTACACAGCCGTTGGTGGGTATAACTGTTAAGCTACTGGAAGGCCTAGTCCCAAACTGTTCAGGCTTGGAGATCTCAGCCCCGGGTCCCGCACACTTGAGTTCCTCTGCCAGTTCTTTTATGCATGAGGCCCATCCAAGAATGTGGAGAGTGGTCTCAGCATGGCTTTGGCTGGGTCCCAGAGGTCTTCAGCTGTCGGGCCCTGGTGAGGACAGTCAGGCACAGGGTAGGAGACTGTGATTATTCAATAAAATAAAAATTTAAAAATATAAAGATTCAATCAAGAGAACTCTCAAAAAAAGAAACAAGAAAAGATAAGAAAATAAAGATAAAGTGATTCAAAATCTGTTTAGAGTCCCATCCCTTCCCTGCCCCAATGGAGCTAGCCCCTGCAGCCAAAATCCTCCAGAACTTGAAAGCCATGATCATGGCCGCTATCTGCCTGTGTGGACAAACCTCATCTATGCGCGAATCTGGAGTAAAATTCAGGTATGTGGGACTTCTGACTGAAAACTCCAGGCTCAATGAAATCAGAGAATGAGTGACCTTTCCCTAACTCCCCCTGTTTCCAGCAGCTTGGCAGTCACACCCACAAACCACCTCTGGTGCTATATAATATCATCAATGGCCCTCATCCAGAGACTCAAAAATAAATCTCTCAGAAGAGAGCACAGAACAATACACCATAGACATGCCCCTAGACCCCATGCCAGCCTGTTTTCTTCAGAGCATCCCAGAGGGGAGGTGGGTGCCCCAATGGAGCCAACCCCAGCAGCCAAAAACTTCTTCCTTCCTTCCTTCCTTCCTTCCTTCCTTCCTTCCTTCCTTTCTTCCTTCCTTTCTTCCTTTTCATCCTTCATTCATTCCTCCCATCCCTTTTTCCTTCCTTCCATATGCCTTTCTTTCTTTCTTTCTTTCTTTCTTTCTTTCTTTCTTTCTTTCTTCCTTCCTTCCTTCCTTCCTTTCTTCCTTCCTTTCTTCCTTTCCATCCTTCCTTCATTCCTCCCGTCCCTTTTTCCTTCCTTCCATATGCCTTTCTTTCTTTCTTCCTTCCTTCCTTCCTTCCTTCCTTCCTTCCTTCCTTTCTTTCTTTCTTTCTTTCTTTCTTTCTTTCTTTCTTTCTTTCTTCTCCCTCCCTCCCTTCTTCCCTCCCTCTTTCTTTCTTTCTTTCTTTCTTTCTTTCTTTCTTTCTTTCTTTCTTTCTTTCTTTCTTCTTTCTTCCTCTCAGTCTTCCTTTCTTTCTTCCATTTGCTAATTAAGGATCAGCAAACATTTTCTATTAAAAAAACTACACATAGTAAATTAGTTACTCTTTGAGGATCTGTTTCTGTCTCTGCTCACCTCTGCAGTTGTAATATGAAATCAGGTCCTGGCCTCTTGGGTGATCCTTCCCCAGCAAAGTTCCTGATTCTGTCTTTGCACTGACTCCTACCTGCTCATCTTTTTTTCACTTCTAAAATATATTTCTGCTCCAGCACTGTGCAATAATGTAGGGGTTCCTATATTAATATTCCATGTGACTGACCCTAGTTCTATTTCCAGCACCACATATGGTCCCATGAGCACCACCAGGATTCACTCCTGAGCACAGAGACAGGAGTATCTGAGTATCACTGGGGCCGGCCCAAAACCTCTCTCTCTCTCCATGAACACACACACACAAAGACATACATAACACATACACACACACACACACACACACACACACTTCCTGGGCTATCCAAATTGATAGTAAAGTGAGTAGGGTGCTTGCCATGTATGAAGACAATCCTCAAGGGTTGAAGGGACCATATGTATTGAGATGGCAGGGATTGAATCCAGGTCCACCTCTGCCGGTTCCTTTATGTGTGAGGCCCATCCAAGCATGTGGAGAGTGGTCTCAGCATGGCTTTGGCTGGATCCCAGAGGTCTTCAGCTGTTGGCCCCTAGTGAGGACGGTCAGGCACGGGGTAGGAGACTCTGCTTTGTTCTCTTCCAGGAGCTGTGCAAGGCAAGTGCGTTTCCCACTGGATTATCACTTTGATCAAGATGACAATACTATTTTAAATTAAAACTGCCTTCAAGTATTTCTTGTGTCCTTTCTGATTCTTTTTATAGGTCCCCATTTATCCCACACTACTTGGGATTTTCTAATAGATGGTATGATTTGTTGATCACAAGAATTGGTTATAATCTGTCTAAATTGTTTGTCATCTGCCAAATTCAATTGTCACTTTGAACCTCCATTCAGCAGCAGTCAGTCTCATAGAATGAGACAAACACAGAAGTTGACAAACACGCGGATTAGCCAAGCTTTAGGGTCACCTGTGCAGCCATCAGTGCTCTCATGGCAGGTCAATATAATGCATATTGCTCCCTCAAACCAGGCAGATCCCAACAGGTGAGCCATTGTTGGAGTTGACAGAGACATCAAGGACAGTTAGGAAGTATATATCCACGCCACAGGGACATGGAGAGCAGAGGCTAGTGTAGTTCACAGAAATCAGTAGGCATCCGGAAAATATAAAGTTGTTTGCGCAGGAGGGTACCTCTCTTGCACCCAGTCTACTGAGCTCCTCCAGGAGTGATTCCTGAGTGTGGAGCCAGGAGCAAGCCCTGAGTATGGCTAGGTGAGGACTCAAAATCAAAATAAATAAATAAATAAAGATCGTGAAAGTTGTTTGTTCTAGTTTTGGCTATATTGTCCCCTAAATCAAAAAGACCCTACAAAGTATTAGTCTATGTTTGCCTGGCACAATACTTTGTCATCTATTCTATCCTTGCCTTCTCTTCTTTTCTGGGTGCATGTTTGCTAGCAGAACACCCTAAACTTAGGGGGTTTTGTTAGGGGTAGATTTCTCATAATAATTCATCATTTCCTAACCCTAAAGTAATAATGTATATTACAAAGCATTCACAAATAATTTAATATTATTAAACATTATACAAAATACACTGGTAGGAACTTAATGTTTTTGGTTAACTAAGCAATACAAATTATTACATGGTAACTGTTGATTTATTAATGAAATATGTAAGTTCATCAGTATAATAGGAGCATTACCCTAACCTAAGAGTCTGAGGAAGGTGAAACTGTTATAACTGTCTCGTAAGATTCCATCTCTCTAGCCTGCTTAAGTCTGCCTCTCAGGCTATCCAATCCAGTCTTCTTCTTGGGAATCTGACCTCCCTATTGGCTAGCCTCTACCTTTCAACTGCCTGCTTTATGACATCATTCTCCCACCAAACCTACCAGCACCTGGTAGAATCTTGGGGCTCCCATGCAGTTGTCTGTAAACAAGCTGGGATCATAGCAAGTGACCAGTAACCAATGACCAATCGCCAGTGATTAGTCAGCTGTACTGGACACTTGTGGACTTCCGCTTCAGTGTTCAGACATACTCTCGTATCGTCTCCTCTTCTCATTTACCTTTCCTTGATATTTCCTCTTTTCTGATCATGTCAGGTAAGGAATAATATTTTTCAAAGCTTTTCATTAGATTTCTTATCCCTAAACTTGGTAGTTAAGGAAAAACAGCATGTAATAATCGAGGAAAATATTCAACTAGAATATGGTAAGCCTTATTTTAGCTTAAGGTTCACATTTGCTGTGTGATTTTAGACATTGACTTCCTTTCTCTCATACAAAGTGTTTTTCTTCGTTGATTACATTATATTTGATACATACTTACAACCTCAAATACATGATTATATATATGAATGTTCACTCTCTGTGTTTCCTTTTCCTTTTAATAGTGCTTTTGACATGATGTCCATGAAAAAAAGTAAATCAAAGACAATATTTTGACAGAAACAGAAAATTTAGTTTCGGTAGAAAACTTAATATATACCGGATGTTTTATCTGTAGTGGTCTCTCCACTTGTATTTATAATTTAGTATTTTAAATTTAGTGCTATTCAAAAGTCATTATCATGTGTCTTGAGTTTTCTATCTAAACTCGATGATAAGAAAAACTGGATTGTGGGAAAGGTGTGGAGTGCTGAGTGGTAGGGAGGCAAGTCCTCAAAGGTAAGAAAGTTTAGGGTTATTTTCAACAAGCTTTGACCAACAGAAGCCAAGAAGTAGAAGATGATATGAGGGAGAACAAAATAGGAAATAAAGATTATGGAGGGAAGTTATCAAGGAAGGAGAAACAGTTTGAGAGAGAATGTTGTAGAGAACCAAATACTTTATATCCAAACAGAAAGAATATAGTTAATTATGCTGAGAGCAAGTCAAAGCAGTTGACTTTAATAAATTCTAGGACTAGAAAACATATGTCTTGAGTAGAGTACCAGTAGGAAAAACAGCCTATCAGAAAACCATGGATGTGGTTTCTTTTCTTATTGTCTTTAGAACACAGTTGACACTTGGTGGTTTTGAATGTAAACACGTTTTAGAAATGATACTTCCTATACGTAACTAATAATGATTATCACAGGGATGAAAGACACATCATCTTTAATGTTTTTATTACATTCTAGTTTATAAGGGACATGTATGCTCTGCCTGTTAAAATAAAGAAGTGGTATCTTCTAACATGAATCAGGAGTATTGATTCTTTTGCGTGGTAAGTAGGGTCCAGGTTAAGGCAACTTGTCATCTTCACAAAGAGTTTCTTTCTGGGCTGGTGTGATAGGTAGGCCATTTGCCTTGTACGTGGCTGACCCGGGTTTAATTCTCAGCATTCCGTATTGTTCCCTGAACACCACCAGGAGTAATTCCTGAGTGCATGAGCCAGGAGGAACTCCTGTGCAGTGCTGGGTGTGACCAAAAAAGAAAAAAAGAGTAGTTTCTTCCTAATGCCGATTGCCTCAAGCAGGCCCCAGTAACATCTCCTTAGTCCTATCCCTGAGATTTTTTAAAAAGTGCCATATTTAAGGCTCTTTCAGGGTTAGGAGAATGAGACCCATCATTGTTACTGGTATTTGGCATATTGGGTACACCATGGGGAGTTTGCCAGACTGTGCCGTTTGGGCAGGTTACATTCGGTAGCCTGCCAGTTTGTCCAAAGTAGGAATGAGATAATAAGATGTCCTAACATGATAGCATTTTGAGAGCAGTCGACACCTGCTTTCAGATCCTAAGAAGAAATAGAAAAGTCAAGTCTCAGATGTCTAAGTACACACTGATTTCAGTTTTGTGGAGTCTGAGTTTTCCTACGTTAAAAATATTTCAATTGGATTTTGGTGATTGTTTCTGAAACTTTGGGAATGACATTTTCCTTGTTGATAAAGATACTTGTCATATAGGTTTTAAAAATAAATCTGAAATTTTTGTGACCATTTTTTAAATGGTCTTTTCTGCTTCTTGTGTGATTTACTGCAATTGTATGCTCTATTTAATACCTGTTGTTTGATGGCTAATATTTAGAGGTATAAATGAGAATAATAATGTCATTTCCTTGTAATTATTATATTTATTTCTGATTTATACTCCTTTAAAACCATATACTGGCTACCAAATGCAATCACATGTATTATATTTTCTGCTTGTTATGTAAGTAACTGGTAAATCTTCTGTTTTATGGACTGGTAAGCTATACACTTGAAAATCACCTTCTATTCCTTTTTTTGTCTAGTAGTTTTTGCTAAAATAGAATACTATCTTTATATAGTATACATGACTCAATTTAATAAACTTATTGTACTGTTTTCTTTGTTTGGTTTGGGGACGAAATTCACTGTTGGTCAGGGCTTACTCTTGGATCTGCTGTAATCAGTTACTGTATTATGCTGCTTGCCACATAGCCCAGATTTCATTAATATCTAAATACTTCTTTTTCAGTTCCGTGACACATATTTTTCATGATTTTTTTTCTTTATCTCTATACTTCCTCCCATGTAAATCATGTAAAATAGACAAATTTTATTTCTGTGTACACATTATTCTTAATTAGAGTTGTATGTAACTCCTTTGCAGGAAAGCAACTTGAGACTCAGAATTTAACAACAGTCTTCCTTCCAAAAACACATCTTGAGAAAAACTAAAGTACTAATTTTTGAGGGGGGATCAGAAACCAGGGTACAGTTGCGAACCTTCAATTCATCAAGTAGTTTGAGTTATATGTGAGCCGTAGGTAATAGATAGGAAATGCACAAGCAAAATACAAAACCTGAAGATTACAATGGTAATAGTTGTAACGACCCCACATGCCTATATGAATGGAAAGTATCTTCCTCCTAGTTTCTGACATTGTAGTGATTAAGGAAGAGTCCTAGCAAGAAAGTTCACATGCTTAGGTTCCATAACCTGGTAATACATAAGGGACAGCAAGATAGTACAGGAGGGGATAAGGCATTAGCCTTGTAGGCAGCCAATCCAGTTGGATCTCTGTCACTGAATCCAGTCTCCTGAGCACTACGAGGGGTCACTCCAGAGTACAGAGCCAGGAATAGCCCAAGATCACTGCCAGGTATGGATCCAACTCACCCCACCCCAATCCCAATAAAAATAATGGGAAGCTTGAACAAGTCTCTATGCCAATTCTGGGCCTTGCGTTTCTTTCTTCTCCAATAACATGTTATTCATTCTCTTAGGACTTCCTAGTTTTAAAATGCTTCTGTTCTAGGAAATAACGTAAAGTTCAACAGGAGAACAAGCTACGGGTAGAGCTAGGACAAGGAGAAACTAGCTGTAAGCGACAAATCTATGTGGGTGTGACCCAAAAAGAAAGAAAAAAGTTGTCGGAGATTATCAGTCTCACAGATTTTTTTCATCACCCTCTTGTTCCTTACAGAAAATATTCAAAATCCATCTATATTGGGAACTGCACATTCTCTGCAGCTTCCCCTTCCCGTGGTGAACAATGCAGCTTCCCTAACAGGAAGTGTCTGCAACTACTCCAACCTATCTACTCCAGCTGATAGATCTGCTTGGCTCCTGCCCTCAGATGCTGGCATCTCTTTCCAACCACTAATGGGTAGTGCCTATCTTGACCAACATTCTAGCACAACAATGCTGTCTGGAGTGTCTGACCAGAGCCAGCTATCCATGTTGTCTGCTTCCGACCCAAGTGTTTTGGAGTGGGATATTGCAGGAGGTCCTGAAAAGAAGTCTAACACGGAAGACTTCACTGTGACTCGCCTTGACCAAGACACCAATGTCTCTTCCATGTCTATGGCATCTTGCTATGACAAAACCTTAGATACCAACCACATGGTGTCTCTGTACCCATCACTTTCTGCTAGTCTTGTTGAGAGGTCACCATCTCAGGTTCCAAATCAGAGTTATAGCCTGTCGCTTCCCTACCAGGAAGGAAGCCAGGGGATTTACTATCATCAGGACACTCAGGGACCTCTCCTTTCTGGAGAATCTGGTCCTTTCCTGCAATCCAATGACTCTATGACATACAAAGGAGGTAGGGGCTCTGCCCTCCAAGCTTCCAGCAATGCATCTCCAGAAATGGTTATGGTTCTAAAGGAGGTCCAGCCCCCAAAGAACCAACTACCTGCCTCCAGCTCTGGAATCTACTACTCTGTGCCTGCTCCACCCATCACAGAATCGAGTTATCAAGGTGAGTAAACTGGAGAGAAGTGAAATCTGGCATTCAAAACTTGGGGTCAAATCTGTAAGTGGGAAACTGTCCATAGACAGGTGGCATTTCTGTTAAATACACTGAGATTTTTTAAATTTATGAGACCTGAAGTTAAATAAACTCAGTTTAAGTTTAAACTCCCCTTACTCATTTTATAGCACCATATTTTCACTCTCAACATCAGAGCTTCTAAAGCAGATTGGAAGGTATGATAGTATAAGGACCACCTAGGTTACATATAAGAAAACTTCAGGAGCATAACAAGGAATGCAACATTTTCATAGGTGATCAGTCCACCAGTATTACCACAGTAAGAATGAGCTCCATTAATTATTATTTAGTTAATAATTAATTATTAACTAATAATTTCTTAAATTATTGTTGTGATTTCTGAAGACATTTAAGAACTCTTATTGTGATGATACCACATTAACTTCCCATAACTTTAATACACAATATACTCAGAGATCCTGTACAAAGTTATCAAACCTAGAATCTCTAGTTGAGCACAGAATTCATGATGAAGTGGTGCTTCTTTCCTTCTTTTATTCCATGATATGAACTTCTGGGGTATTTTTTTTAGTAAAGTGAAGAAATTGACTATATTGTGCTAAGTTCTGTATAGCATTTAATAGTTTACAAATCTCTAGGTTGAAAAAAAATCTTTAGTTTGGGGGAGGCAGAATGTGGGTCACAGAACACAGTGCTCAGGGCTTGCACCTCGCTGTGTGCTCAGGGTTCACTTACAAAGGTGCTTAGGGGCTCGAATGTGATGCTGAGGATCAAACTAATTTCAGCTGTGCACAGGGCAAGTGCTTTACTGACTGTGCAATTCCTCTGTTCCAAGTCTCTTGTTTTTAAGTAAAGTTTACACAGAACTTCTTTCAAATACAAAGAAAACAAGGGCACCACATGACCAACAGTAAGAACTACAACAGTTACCTCCAATCTTCTAGCTCAGGGCCTTGTCCATGATCCTTAGAAGAGCCAGTAACAATGCCTTGCACATTGCCAGAAGGTGCCCAATTGTGGCACCGTGAGTTGTGTGGAGGGAGTACCTTGTTTACAAGCACTGATTTCTTCCATGGTTCCTTTTTAGTGATGAATTCCCTGACGATGGAGACTTCCCTGGCATTGCAACCTCCCGATCAAATACTTGAGAGTCACCCACCACCAGAGCTCCCGGAAGTTTTCATAATAGATTCAGCACAAAATAACCTGGCACTACCCCTAGCTCCAACTCAGGAAGAAATAGATAAGAATTTGAATGATATTAACATTGGGCTTTCAAAGTCTCCAGATACCTACCAATTCCCAATAACAAACCAAGATCCTCCACTGTGCCCTTTAGAAATCCCTGATATCCACCAGCTCCTGGCCCGCATCAATCCTCTCAGCAAAGAGCAACAGCCTGGTACTGCTCATCAGGAAAAGAGTGATCAATGTTTGGAGGGCACTGGAAGACTTGAAAGTCAAATTGAATCTGGTGGTGTTTTTGAAGACATCATGAAATGGCTGGAAGATAAACAACTTCCCCAGCTTTTTGATGGCTTAGAAGACCTAGATCAATATATAGATCCACAGGAAATGAACACCACAGATACCATCACTCTGAATCAGGGGCAAAAACACTCAGGTGGCACTAAGGGGACCTCCCACCCAACACGGAAGAACAAAAACCAGGCCTCTGAACCTCTTGAGGGAGAACCCAAAGCCAAAATCCATTCCAAAGACCCAGTATGCTTGCTAGGGGAAGCAGGCATTGTTTGTAATGCTGCAGTCAGTGACAGGTGTCCTGTGACCATGGCCAAACGTAACAGCAAACTTCAGAAAGCTGCGTCCAGCAGGATCAGCAAGACAAAGAGCCATGGGCAGGAGAAGACAAAAAAGGCCAGAGAAAACTCTAAGAAAGCTGATTACCATAAGCAGAGCGGGAACAAGGTGAAGCCAGAAGACAAGTCCACCACTGCCAGGATGAAACGTAAGTTAAGTCAACCTGAGGTTTGCCAAGACTCCCTTAAAAAGCCCCGCAGCTGCCAGGGCATGCAAATGCTGGAGTCCGTGCAAGCGTTTGATGCACTGGGGAAGAAGTATGAGTCAAAGCCTGGATCCTCTTCTTCCCGGGTCCTGGGTAGTTCAAAGAAGCCCAAAGACATCCAGCCCTCCACAGCTGTCAAACCATGGCCAAGTGCTACAAGTCATGGAAAAGGTCTGGAGAAAACTCAGGTAAAAACTCCGAAACCAAGCAGCAGTGCTGAAGAACACTTGGATCCATCCCTGTATGAGCTGCCACCTCCTGGGAAGGTCAAATTGATACCTTTGCCTTTTCTTACCATGGAGAAGCCCCAACCTCGACGTGTTCGTCGGAGACCACAGATTCTGGCTTCGCATCGTCCTGCTGCAGCTTATCCTGCCAGGCCTGGCTCTACCATCTCAGCTCAGCCAAGTGCCACCAATTCGTCCCGACCAGCTACTGCATCTTTGTCAGGTCCTGCCAGACCAGCTCAGCCCATTTCGACCAACCCATCTCGACCAGCTTTGCTGAGCTCTACTAGCCGGCCTATCTCTCAGTCTGCAACTTCTAGACCTGCTCCCTACAAGACAACAGCTAGCACTTCTCTCCAGCAGGGCCATCGTCTGGTCTCTGGGACCAAGCACCAGGCTCCACCCAAAGGTCAGAGTCAGTTTCTACTCCAAGACTCCCGTTTCCAACCGATTCCACGT
Source organism: Sorex fumeus (assembly GCF_029834395.1). Lineage (NCBI taxonomy): Eukaryota > Metazoa > Chordata > Mammalia > Eulipotyphla > Soricidae > Sorex > Sorex fumeus. The sequence goes on from NW_026606163.1 coordinate 5,948,026, forward strand.
AGAAAGCCCAATGTTCTCGAGCCAGTCATGTCAAAGGCCGCCACAAAAGAGCAGAGACCAGAGCGTGAGTTTATGAAGAGAAAGGCTCAGTAGGAGCACGAGAACGCTGCCAAATGCACCTCTCTGGGGCAAGTGTAGTTTTTCATCCAGATATTTATGAAAAAAAGATATGGACATCTCTATGGCTGTAAGTAGCTACAATGGCTGGTGCCACTTTAGGTACAAGATGGTTCCTTAGACAAACACTTGAAATGCCATACAAATTTCATTTATTCTGAGATATTTTTAAAAATAGATGCATATAAGTGAATAGATTAATAATAAAATTTCTGAATGTTGAGAGGCTTTCCACTGTGGTGCTTATTTGGAGGAGGTCAGGGTTGAAGGATACATGAGAAAGAAATAGAAGTTAGAGGGGAGACAAAGGGGGAAACAGATAAGAATCTAAGAAAGGGAAAATTGGCTCAGGGCTTTAAAGCCCTTAAGAGGAGAAATTTTATGGGACTGATGAAGAGTTGGGCGGTGGAGGGGGGGCAGAGAAATAGTATACCTGATAGGCACTTGCAGGAGGCTGACCCAAGATTCATCCCTGGAATCCTATGTGGTCCCACGAGTTTCACTAGATGTTATCCTTGAGCACAGAACCAGAAGTAAGCCCTGAACACAGGCAAGTATTCCTCCATCGCCAGACTCCTCCAAAAAAGAAGGGGAGAAATGGTGCAGTGAGGGGGTTTGGTTTAATATAAAAAAAAAACAGAATAGGCTGAAGGAGGAGGATTAGTATAATAAGATAACCTGCTGAAATGTAAAAATAGTTTCACAGAGGTTGTCTTTATGTTTCATGACCACCATTGTTAAAGAAATTTGAGACATATCTCCAAAAGGTATGGGTGGTCTATCAATAAATGATCAGGCTGTGGGATTCTAACACATATACTGGGTAAAGAACCTACAGATGAACAGTCAACAGCCCTCAGAGTTAGTCAGGGGTGACTGTAAATAGGGACCAAGCGAAGAGAACAGATGTAGCAAGAAGCCCGAATATCAGCTCTTGGAACATATAAAGATCAATCGCCATTTACTCAGGACCATGGTTCAGCAACCCTAAATGCACCATTTCACTTCATCTTCCCAACAATACTCAGAGCCAGTATTATCAGGGCACTTAGCCAGTGTGGCTCAACAATGAGGTCTATATGACTACCTTCTTTGGATTTGCAAACTCCCCAAGGTGGCCAATGTGTCTTTCAGACCACAGCATCCTGACTTCACTGACTTGGGAGCGCAATATATATTAGCTTCCGGGAGCTCTCGGGGGTTTTCCGCGGTGCCTGGTGCCTGCAGCCTGCTCCAAACATCCATGCTAACGGAACCTCACACAAAAACCAACGCTATAACTGGCGTTGGAGGCTGCGCCCTGGGAGAATACCAACTGGGACATGCGCACTAGGTCACCACTCCCGGAGCGGTTGGGACCGGCTCTTCTTGAGGCTGGGAGGGCGGTGGTGGGAAGAGATGGTCCTAGGAGAGATGTGGGGTGATGAATGAAAGGGAGGGAAACGGGGAAGGACTGGGACCGGAACAGCAGATGGGCATGATGGGAAAGTTGGTGGGTTACATTAAAATGCTTTTTAGTAAAAAACTGTATTCCATTTATCAAAGGAACAACAAAAGTAGGAAAATAAAACAGGTTCAAAAGAACAGGTCACATTCAAGGTCAGAGAGAGCTCAAAGAGCTGAAGTTCGTTCTGGAGCTCCTGTTGGATCTTGGGCTGACAGCCTGGTTTTCCCAGCATCACGTGATGTGACCACAAAACAATCACCAAGTGTTAAACATGCAAAGACGAAACAAAGTAAAAGAAATAAATACAAAAAAGAAAAAATGTATGCATGATTTGATTTCAGTCAGATAATGTTTCACCACCTGTCTCTTCACCAGTGTACATTTCCAACCACCAATGTCCTCAGTTTCCCTCCCGCTCCCGCACCCTGTCTGCTCTATGACAAGCACCTTTTCTGTCGTCTCTCTCTCTCTCTTTCTCTCTCTCTCTCTCTCTCTCTCTCTCTCTCTCTCTCTCTCTCTCTCTCTTTCTCTTTCTCTCTCCTGTTGGCCATTATGTATGGTTTGCAACATAGGTAATGAAAGGTTATCAGGGATTGTGTAATCCCCACTCTCGGAGCTGTGGAAAACCCTCTCTGCAGAACTGTGGAAACTCCTTCACTCGGGGATTACATGTTAACAGATGTTCGAGGGCCCTCCAGGCGGCTCTCTCATTGCGTGCTCTCGCGCCTGCATTTGGTGCTCGCGAGCTGCTTCCCCACCAGGGACGGCCGTGACTTGGACGGGCGAAGGAAGAACAAGGGCTAAGCTGGTTGCTGATTAGTTTGACGTTTATTCAATCTCTCATCTCTCCCAGATCTCTCCAACCCTCTCTCTATCTCGCTCTACAACTCTCTCCGCGACTCCTCTCCAATCTCCCCAGCCACGCTTAACTCTCAGCCCTCAGCCTTCTCTACAGCTCGCAACCTTCTCCTCTAACTCTGCGTCTCTTCTCACTTTCTCCTTCAGTCCTCCTCAATCTTTCTCTAACTCTCTGTCTCACTCAATCTACTCCTTCTTCTGTCTCTTTCTGTGTCTCCTTCTCCATCTCTGTCTCTCTGTGACCGTCTGTCTCTGTAACCCCTCAATACTTTCTTTCCTCTGTATCCATCTCCTCTCTCTGTGTCACTCCTCAATCTCCAGTCTTCTTCTGTCTCTATGTCTCCTCTCTTCACCCCTCTCTCCCTAAAGTTGCTCTTTTTTTTCTCTTTCACCACGCCTCCCAAACACAACTCCCCAAGGGAAGGGCAATGAAAATGTTTTCCCAGTCTTCCTGACCACCTGCAGCCCACAACTTTATTAACATCTTTAATTCTTCTTCCTAATATTTACCATTCTGTATGAACACAGTAATAGACACTTAGGCTTGTAGGGTGATTCTCCTGGGGACATCTTGCTACAGACTCAGACTACAGTGCTCAGGCCGAATTAAACATTCCTAACCCCAGCAGGGTCCAAGTCTAGCTATTACTTTTGGATCATGAAAGAATTTGTCTAGGACGAAGCTCTTAACTTTAACATTAAGCATTAAGAGAAAGACAATATTTACAAGTCATAGTCTGATCAGGAGACAAAGGTAACTGACAGGTTGGGAGACAATCAACAAACACAAGATCCCAGTGGCCAGGGAGGAAGGGCGAACCAATATTATCCTACAAGGTGTATTCTTTTACCACTTTCAACACTCAGTTTCTGTCCAAAATGATCATTTTCAGACGGGACCAGTATGACAATAATATTTGGAAAAGTTGGAAATTTTAGAAACAGTTTCAGATATTCCATATATTAGTTTTGTTAAACCTTTAAAATATGGAGGACTTTGACTTAACTAAGAAACTAAGTGACTTAATTTTGAGTTTCATTGTTAAAATTACCACTGAGCCAGAGAGACAATTACTGGTTAAAGCACTTGCCTTGCAGGTAGCTAACCCTAATTTAATCAGTCAACACTGAATATGGTCCCTTGAGCACTACCAGGTGAGAATCCTGAATATAGAGGCAGGAATAAGTCATGGATACCACTGGCAGTGGCCCTCCAACAAGACAAACAAATCACTATTATTATTAGGCAAAAAAGGGTTTATTTCACAGCAATAATTTGGTGATTAACAGTAATAAACTACATGTAAACAAATAGTTTCTTTAATAATTCTCTCTAAAATTTTCTTGGACATGTTTGCAGCTAAAGAGGAAGTACAGGGCTTATGGTGCATGTCTTAAATGTAATAAACCTTGACTGGATCCTTGGAACCACTAGTCCCCTTGTTATCACTGGTGGAATCTTGAAGAACCCTGAATAGTCAGATGAGCTGGGTAGCCCCTGCACTCTGGGACTTGAGTGCTATTGTATCTGGGAGCCTCACATTGACCCTTTGGATAGGTTGGCGAAAAATTGCTGGGCGGGACCCTGGAGTCTTCTAAAACTACCCAAAAGTCCTATTGGGAGTGATGTCTGAGCACAGAGATAGGAGTAAGCCCTGAGCACAGCTAGGTGTGCCAAAATGAATAAATTAATAAATCAACAAATACACATAAAATAAAATCAGACTTAAATTTAAAAAGTAGATTATTCATATTAAGAAAGTTCTAGGAATCCTAGGTTGTTAGTCTATGAGTACATTATTTACAGTTACGGAATACAGTTTTTTTTTATAAAAGGAAAGTATCATTAAAGTTATCAAAGTAATTGCAAATAGTAAATCTGATGAGTAATGTGATGTAAAACTCACAGAGGCCATATTTTATTGATTAAACAGCAAAGGCAAGATGATTCATTTTATCATTAGCATATATTAAACTTTTTTTAAAAGGCACTTTATTTCTATTTTGAGTCTATTAAAGTTCTTGCTAAAATAAAATTGAAATATGTCAGAACAAAGGAAAAGGTGAAGCAATAAAAGGCAAGAATTCATGGGGGTGTCTGATCCTTTCCTGCACTTTTTGAGTCCTTAAAAATTTCTGAAATTTGCAAAATCTACTCAGCCTCCATATTGCATCCTAGACTTTTTGACATAACCCAAAGATCTAAACAAATGCACTCTTCTTAAATAAAGTTGCTTCTGCCAAACTTAGACCTACAGAGAAGATAAATTCATCATCTTATGCAAGAGAGCAAGTGTGACCTTGTTCACATAAGTATCATAAGAAGAGTAAGTACCTTGAGCAAACGTATCTGTATGAGGGCTATAAAGTGTTCAGGATGAAATTAGCTATTTTAAACCATGGAACTAATGTGAATCACTGCTCATAGCTGCTTATTTATCACCAAGCATATAAAAGATAATTTGGCTAAGCTAATGAGCTAATTTCAGCTTTTAACTCAATGCTAGTTACTAAATGAATGCTACTGAATGAAACAGGGAAGGAAACCATGTGAACAAGTGAATGCTACCAACTCCCATCCAGATGTATTAATATTTTCTCAATGCTGCTAGAAAATATTTAATATATATAAATGTTAGGTTATTAAAATTTCTCAAAAGCTTTGCATGGAGAAAAAAAACTTACATTTTTCACTTTTATAAAAACAGTATAAAAACAGTATAAAATGAGTTGGACACTAAGTGTGTGTTTGTATGTTTTTGTGTGTTTGTGGTGTTCATTTGGTTTTCCTTCCATACTCATTGAAAGTCAGAAATATCTTCAATAGCAAAGCATAGATTTGAACAGTTCAAATCTTATATTTAATTCTGGCTAGTATGTTATATGTCTATATATATATATATATATATATATATATATATATAGTTCATTGTTGTAAACCCAAATTTCAACATAGTGTACAATGCCACAAAATATCTTATTAAAAAAATGAACCAGTGGGGGGTGGGGGATGGGAGGGATACTGGGCTCAGTGGTGGTGGAGAATGGGCACTGCTGGAGGGATGGGAATTCGATCATTGTATAACTGAAACCCAAGCACAAAACTTTGTAAATCTGCAACTGGACCTCCTGGTGATTCACTAATAAAAATTTAAGGAAAAAAATTTTTTAAAATGAACCAGTTTACTGAGAAGTTATCATGCAGAATATAAACAATAAATAATATTATAGTGTTTTTTAGTTTGTGCTTTTCCTCCTAGTATGGTTTCTAGAAATAATACTTCATTCTATGTAGTAACTTCCTTAATGAAATGACAATTCCCTATTTTTTCTGGTAAATTTGGATTATCTGGAAAAGCTTATATCAGTATTGCAATACACGTCCTGTTTGATATTATAGTTCAATCCCAAATCAATTCAAAGTCCTTTCGGCCTCCATGACAGTAGCAATGGTAATGCTAGTCATTTTCAGTTGAAGCCTATTTAGCTTCATATCTTCCCAATCAATCCAAACCACCTCCTGTACTTTCACACTTTCTTATGTTGATCCCTCAGGAATTGGGCGAAGGTTGGAAAGAAGGAAAACAAAGATTCCTTCTTTTGTGTTCAAAACTATATTACAACTCTTACAATGACTGTTTCTCAGGTTTTAGTGAGCTTTGGGGGATGGGAATCTCAGCAGACCCACTATTGAGTAGAATACTCCCTGTCCTACTATGTGTCTCAGATGGCAATTTTAGTCAGGTCTGTATGTTCTTCAATGTGTCCTGCAAGACTTGAGTTGCCAAATGGTTAAGCCCTTTTGGAAAACAGTATGGATGATCCTCAAAAAATTAGAAATTGAGCTCCCATTTGACCCAGCAATACCATTCCTGGGAATATATCCCAGAGAGGCAAAAAAGTATAGTCGAAGTGACATCTGCACTTGTTTGTTCATTGCAGCACTCTTTACAATAACTAGAATCTGGTAAAAACCTGAGTGCCCGAGAACAGATGACTGGTTAAAGAAACTTTGGTACATCTGAACAATGGAGTACTATGTAGCTGTTAGAAAAGATTAAGAAATGAAATTTACATCCAATTGGTACTACATGAAAAGCATCATGCTAAGCGAAATGAGTCAGAAAGAGAGGGACAGACATAGAAAGATTGCATTCATCTGGGGAACATAAAGTAACAAAATAGGAGACTAACACCCAAGAGTAGCCGAGATAAGTACCAGGAGGTTTACTCTATTGCTTGGAGGCCAGGGTATTGGGAGGATCCTCCCAGGATGGGAGAAGCATGCTTAAAGTAGATTATAGACCGAACACGATTGCCACTCAATGCCTTTTTTGCAAACCACAGTACCCAAAAGGAGAGAGAGGAACAAAAGGGAATGCCCTGCCACAGAGGCAGGGTTGGTTGGGGGGGATGGGGGGTGGGAGGGATACTGGTATCCGTGGTGGTGGAAAATGGGTACTGCTGGAGGGATGGGTACTTAATCATTGTATAATTGAAACCCAAGCACAAAAATTTGTAAGTCTACAACTGTACCTCTTGGTTTGTCACTAATAAAAATTTTTTTAAAAAGACTGGAGTTGCAGGACAATGCAAACTCAGTAAACTCTTGGGTTTATTTCTCATGAATAGTAACCATGTATTTGCAAAATGAATTCTTAATGAATTCCTACTATATTCCTACTAAGATCTTTGGAAAATATCAGGGATAAACACAAGAGAAAATATTGTTCTTATAGAGTCTGTAGAGTTTCAGATTCTAGTAGAGGAAGAAAATACATTAGATAAAGAAAATACATGTGTTAGTAGAGCTGATTATTAAATTAGAAAAGAATGAAGCAGATAAACGAAGTGTGAAATACAAAAGAAAGTTTAAAATTTTAAATGGATCTCAGTAGATCTCAGTAAAATGACAAAGACCTGAGGAAAGGGTATAAAGGTGTTGCTTTTACATACATTGGGCAAGTCATCTTCTTAGGTATCTGCAGCAAGGCTGATGACTCCTCTGATAATCATCTCCAGGAAAACAGCCCCCATTCTCTGGCATTGAGCCATCAAATTATTTCACATAATTCTCCTTTTCTGTAGAACTGGAGAAGTAGATTCATCAAGAAAACATTTATATGAAAAAACATGGGATTGCTCTAGAAAAAAACTAAAGATAAACTAAGAGAGGGGCTGGAGTGATAGCACAGAGGGCAGGGTGTTTGCCTTGCATGTGGACGACCCGGGTTCGATTCCCAGAATTCCATATGGTCCCCCGAGAACCACCAGGAGTGATTCCTGAGTGCCTGAGCCAGGAGTAGCCCCTGTGCATCGCTGGGTGTGACCACCCCAAAAAAAGATAAAATAAGAGAATCAAGACAAAAACATACATAACAGACATAGATATAGACAGACATAATCTAGCTCAATGACAAGGAAGACCTGCATAGGTAGAGGGATGATTTGGAATTCTGACTCCAATAAGTAATTGGGTATCGGACTTTGAGATTATTGGATTAATCAAACTTGAGTTGGTCTATTTCAGACAAAGACAAAAACAAATATGAGGTATAAAAAATGTGCTTTAAACTATTTATTAGAAAGACAAAATTAAAGAAAAGTAATTAAAATAGGCCCAGAAAGATATGTTTTGAGGTACTTGAAGATATGGTACAGGGATTAACACCCTTGCTTTGCATGTGGCCTTTGTAATCAAAAAAGAAATGATTTGGAAGTCATGGCACTCTCTCGTTATGTTAATTCAGTGGCCATGAGCCCCTTCCCCACCCTGGCCCACCACCACCAACAACAGATGCATGAAGGAGGGAACAGGGCCGCCAAGCTGGTTGTGATTAGATGCAGTTTCTTCCAATCTCTTCTTCCTCTGCCTCCTTCCATTCTCACCCACTCCTGTATTCCTCCACCATCTCTCTCCCCGCACCTGCTCTTATAGCCTTAGTTATAGTTCCCAATCATCAGGGGTTTTGAGTAGTAATTATATATAGTTGTGGTTATACATTCAACAAATGTAAAGTCCTTCTTAAGGGGAAGCTTCTTCAAGAACAAATTCACTTCCAGCAAGATGATCCGACTAAGGGCAAAATACCATCCAGGAGTGTGTTTCTCCTTTCATTAGTCCAACAACTGTTTAAACATTCATCTTAATTCTACTTGTTAATAATATTAGTCATTTTGTATGGACACAGTAAGAGATACATTAAGCATATAGGGTGGCTCTCCTTGAAATATCTTACTATAGATCCCAGACTACAGTGCTCAAGCCAGATAGCCCTTCCTAACCCTAGCAGGTCCTTATCCAGCCACTTCTCTTTGGGACATGACAGAATTCATCCACAGTCATGCTCTTAACTTATAGTTAAATATTATGGCACTTGGCCTATCATGTTTCGATGCCAGGTTAGCTCACAGCTTGTCCTGGGTCCATCCAGTCCCTTCATCAGGACCATGCTTCTGGATTTCTAGGAACAAAGGGCAACTAAGATTTAAATTGAGTAAATATGAGAAATTCCCAGGGGTAAATATTATTTGGAGTCAACTCCCAAGTTACAAAAGCATAGCGCTCACTGTCTTGCTGTGTCCATACAAAAAGAAAAATAAGGACATTGCCCTAAAGTAAACTATGCAAAGGACATAAGGGAAAGATAAAAGCAATATTTCACTTGCAAATATAAAATACAGAATCCTTAGAAGGTTCTGACCTTACAAGTTACAGGGTTGATTTGGGGATAAAAGTGATTTGCTGGTTTGGGAAGCAGAGCACAAAGAGGTTAAAGATAAACAGGGAGGAATAGGAGTTTCTTGGGAGCATTGTGAAGGGTGTAACCCAATAAATGTAAGCTCCTTGTGGCAATGGAGAAAGAACAAACCAATGTTATCCTACATGGACAGCTCTGGTTCAAATCATCAGCACTGTATGTGGTCCTCTGAGTGCTATTAGTGATCTCTCCTTAGCAGAAAGCTCAGAAATGGCCCACGACCACTGCTGGGTATGGATAATATCATCCCAAGAAATATTTTGAACAATTATACAGATATTTATATTTTACTTGTCCATGTCCCAGGCACAAAAGTTGCCATGATGTTGATGCCCAAGACTACGCACTTTATTAAGGCTGGTGAAAGTGCATTTGAAAACCCAAGGGAAGGAAGAGAGTGTAGTGTAATCTGGAGTAAAGTCAACAATTTAACTGGGACTTAATTCAGTCCTGTTTACTAAGGACTGGATTTATGAACACAAGTAGGTTTATTTGCATATGTGCTCACAACCCCACCATACACACATACACACACACACCTGAAGAGAGAAGCATATTCTTAATTTGAATTTTGTTCTCTATATATGTGTGTGTATATATATACATATATATATATATATATATATATATATATATATATAATGTACTGGAAAATACTGAGTATAAAATACTGAGTATATTGACCCTTCACTTACTATTTCTGTGACCTGTTAATCAATATCTCTTCCTTCCATATCAGTCTTTTTCATTGTAAATTTGCATGAAAATAGTATCTTAGCCTTGTTGCAAGTGATGGAGTTGGTTCTTTAAAGCATGTGCTATTCTATCTGCCTGTGGGGATCTTAATGGGCAACAAGGATTAAGAGACATCACCTTGCTTTTCAGAGTTTAGATAAAATGTTTTCTTCTCAAAGGCTTTCTGTGATAGACATTATGGTTGTTCATGCATAGTCCTGTACAATCCCTTCTAGGCATTCACATCTGAAAATACACTCCTTATCAAAGGAGATTTCTTTTGGCAAGATAAAGCAATGTAAACATGTGGTGTCCAATAGAATTTGAACAGAAATAGAACTTTTAAATAAAAGTGACATGTGTCAATTTCTGGCAGAAACTTTTAAGAACCAGTGTATAATTTACCACCTCTCTTCTCCCCTGCTGTGCTGATGATTTAAGTTGAGACGACATCTATGAAATCCTGTGTTGCTCCAGGCTAAGGTTATCAGAACACAATCCTCCTGCCACCCAGACTATTGTGGCTGGAGCAAGTACTAAAGCTTTGTGCTATTCTTTGTAGCTCTGGGACACTGTCTGTTACTTCAGCGTAGTCTAAAATATTTCAGCTGATTCATCCCACTTAACCAAATGATATGAAATCACTTTTATCTACTTCTAATCATTCTCTGCATATCTCTACATTTAATCTTCATTATAATACTGCGCTGTCCATGCCGGAAATCATCTCACAGTCTATATAAATAGAGAAATGTGTTTATATTATTCTCCGCATAATAACGGAGGACTAAGAATTACTTGAGATGACTGGAAGGTGTTTGCCTTCTGTACAGCTGACCCAGTTCAATTCCAGCTCCCATATTGTCCCTCAATCACCTTCCCTCCAGTCTACCATTAGTGAATCCTGGGTGCAGATCCCGGAATGACATGAGCGCTGTCAAGGGTGGCCCAAGAAACAAATGAACAAAAAAGTTTATTTGGAGCATAATAAATACTTGCTCAGCACATAAATCACCTTTTTAAAATTCTACCTTGTATTTTATGACACCAAGATAATTATATAAAAGCTTCAATGTTTGAATTTCATATTATAAATTAAGTTTTAATAATGCAGACACAGTTTTTTGTTTCACAGGAATATTATCATTTAAAAATTAATTTGAAATATCAATGCAGCATTTATTATAGATAATTTCAGACTTAATTAAAACCGGGGTCTAATTATGGATTGTTTACAGGACATCCACTTTAAATATAGACATGAATAAATTGAAAATACATAGAAAAATATAGATATGCTATTACTGTATCACTGTCATCCTGTTGTTCATCAATTGTCTCAAGCAGGCCCCAGTAACGTCTCCTTCGTCCTAGCCCTGAGATTTTAAAAAGTGCCACATTCGAGGCTCTTTCAGGGTCAGGAGAATGAGACCCATCATTGTTACTGGTTTTTGGCACATTGAATACCCCAGAGGGAGTTTTCCAGACTCTGCCTTGTGGGCAATATACTTTTGGAAGCTTGCCAGGTTCTCTCGAGTAAGAACTAGATAATAAGATGCTTCCGGGAGCAGGGTTTTATAGTCTATGGGTCTTGGCCGTTGATGAGATTACACGGCACTGGGGGCAGTTGGTGGGTGTAAAGCCTACATACTGCAAGATAGGGGATCTGGGTGGAGGAGGCCCCAGTCTCAATCTGAGCAGGCTTGGAGATCTACGCCCCAGGTGCGGCACACCTGGGTTCCTCTGCCAGTTCCTTCATGCATGAGGCTCTTTTGAATGTGTGGAGAGTGATCTTAAGCATGGTTTTGGCTGGAACCAGAGGTCTTCAGCTGCCGGGACTCTGCTCAGGGTGGGGAGGGAAACTCAACCTACCCTCCTCCAAGGGGCCCCGGTGAGGACGACCAGGTGTGGAGCCAGGTGACTCTTTACATATGCTATATAAATATGAATGGACTGGAGAGATTGCACAGCAGTAGGGCATTTGCCTTGCCAGGCTGGTTTGAGTTCAATTCCTCCACCCCTCTCGTAGAGCCCGGCAAGCTATCAAGAGTCTCTCACCTGCATGGCAGAGCCTGGCAAGCTCCCCGTGATATATTTGATATGCCAAACACAGTAACAACAAGTCTCACAATGATGGAAACGTTACTGGGCCTGCTCGAGAAAATCGATGAACAATGGGACGACAGTGCTATACAATGTTTAAATATTAAGAAAATAAAGCAAACCATAAAAAAGCTTCAAAGAAAAAAAAAGTTAGCAAAATACATGATGTTAAATAATAATTAAGATCCCTTGATTGTAGTGTGTAATTTTTGTTCTCAGGGTTGGAAAATAAGTAAACTACCTGAATTGCATGTGGCTGATCAGGATTTAATTCCTGGCACCACATATGGTTTTCCAAGTCCCACAAAAAATGATTCTTGAGCACACAGCAAGGAGTAAACTGTGAGTACTGCTGGTGTGACTCAAAAACAAAGACATGAATTGACAAAGAATATACAATAGTACTTAAAGTAAGTGATCTTAACTGCAAACTCTTATGCTACATAAGTCAAAACAGAAAATCAAATGGAAATCAATACCGTTAGCTTCAATATACCTTATGGATTCTGGTCTGATGTTGAGGTCTTTAATCCGTTTTGATCAGACTTTTGTACATGGTGTTAGGCAGAGGTCTTACATGGTGTTAGGTAGAGGTTTGAGCCCATTTTTTTGGTGTTGTAGCTGTCCAGTTTTACCAGCATCATTTGTTAAAAAGGCTTTCCTTGCTCCACTGCACATTTCTTGCTCCCTTATCAAAGATTAGATGATTATATATTTGGGGGTTTGTGTCAGGATATTCAACCCTGTTCCATTAGTCTGCAGCTCTGCCTTTGTTCCAGTACAATGCTGTTTTTATTATTACTGTTTTGTAGTAGAGTTTGAGATCGGGGAGGGTGATTCCTCCCATTATCTTTTCAGAGATAACCAAATGGGACTATCTTAAACTAAGAAGCTTTTGCTCCTCAAAAGAAACAGTGACCAAAATACAAAGACAGTCTACAGAATGGGAAAGGATATTTGCCCAATATTGATGGGATAAGGGGTTGATATCAAGGATATACAAAGCACTGGTTGAACTCCACAAGAAGAAAACATACAATCCCATAAACAAATGGGGTGATGAAATGAACAGAAACTTTCTCAAAGAAGAAATCCAAATGGCTAAAATACACATGAGAAAATGCTCTAAATTATTAATCATCAGGGAGATGCAGATCAAAACAACAATGACATATCATCTCACACCACAGAGGCTGCCCACATCCAAAAGAACAATAGCAACAGGTGTTGGTGGGGAGAAAGGAAATCTCCTTCACTGTTAGTGGGAATGCTGACTGGTTCAGGCCTTTTGGAAAACAGTATGGATGATCCTAAAAAAATTAGAAATTGAGCTCCCATTTGACCCAATAATACCACTCCTGAGAATATATCCCAGAGAGGCAAAAAAGTACAGTTGAAATACTATTTGCACTTGCATATTCATTGCTGCACTGTACAATAGCAAAATCTGGAAAAAACCCGAGTGTCTTAAAACAAATGACTGGTTAAAGAAACTTTGGTACATCTACACAATGGAATACTATGCAGCTGTTAGAAAAGATGAAGTCATGAAATTTGCATACAAGTGGTTCTACCTGGAAAGTATCCTGCTAAGTGAAATTAGTCAGAAAGAGAGAGACTGATATAGAAAGACTGCAGTTATCTGAGGAATATAAAGTAACAGAATGGGAGTTGAACACCCAAGAATAGTTGATATAATTACCAGGAGGTTTGCTCCATGGCTTGGAAGCTGGTAGCAGATGGCACAGCACATGGGGGAAATGGCAGCTCAGATAGAGAAGAGATACTTTTAGCTAAACTCATGCTAAATCATAATTCACTAAGCTCAGGTAAAAGACAAAGATTTAGTTTTCATTCTTCATTTTCAATGTTGTACTGGAAGTCCCTATTTATGTAATATCACTGTATCACTGTCATCCCATTGTTCATCGATTTCCTCGAGCAGGCACCAGTAACGTTTCCATTCATCCTAGCCCTGAGATTTTAGCAAGTGCCTTATTGGAGGCTCTTTCAGGGCCAGGGGGATGAGACCTATCATTGTTACTGGGTTTTGGCATATCGAATACGCCACGGGGAGTTTGCCAGTCTCTGCCATGTGGGCAGGATATTCTCGGTAGCCTGCTGGGATCTTTGAGAGTGAGAACTAGACAATAAGAAGCCTCTTGGCCATGAATGTAATATAGCAAGAAAAAGATATAAAATCATAAGCATTAAGGATTATGACATAATTCTTTCTGTTAACTGATAATATGGTCATTTGAACAGGAAAAAATTCAAAAGAAATAATCAAAAGTCTTCTAGAATTTAGAAGGAATTATTGAAAAATTTAAGAATATAGAGCTATTACACAAAATTTTATTTCTTTCACATATACTATCAATGAATAATTGTAAAGTGAAATTTTAAAAAGCCATCAATATAACATTTCCAGAATTAATTACTAGGTAATGAAAAACTATGCACAAGATGGAAACGGCTAAACTCTGATGAATGAAATAAAATAAATAAACTCAGAGTTATTTGATGTTCATAGCTAGGAATATTCAATATCTATTAGATGTAAGTTCTTTCAAATTTGGCCTTGTGGACTAAACAAGATCCTAATCAAATATCTAGGACTTTACTTTGTTGATGTCAACATATACCTCTAAAGTTTATTTGAAGAGCAATGGACCCAATGAACCAATGAAATATTGAAAAGAATAGATTTGGAGGACAGATGTTACTTTATTTAGTATTTATTATATGCTATAGTAATTAACACAGGGTGTATTAGAATATATCAGCAATGAAGTAGAATGGAGTCCAGGAACAAATTCCAATAAATATGATGAATATACCTTTAATGAATGGACAATGGCATATGAGTAAAATTTGCCTCTTTAAAGACACTTAATAACTATAATAAATATTTTTATAATTAGACATAAGCCTAAAAACCTAAGCAAAACTAGAAAATTGACTTGAAAGGATCACTTATCTAAATGTAAAATGCTAGGCTGGAGCGATAGCACAGCGGGTAGGGCGTTCGCCTTACAAGCGGCCAACATGGCCGACCCGAGTTCGATTCCTCCGCCCCTCTTGGAGAGCCTGGCAAGCTACCGAGAGTATTCGATATGCTAGACACAGTAACAACAAAGTCTCCAATGGAGACGTTACTGGGCCCGCTCGAGCAAATCGACGATCAACGGGAGGGCCTTTACTTTACTACTTACTTAACATATAAAATTTTTAGAATATAACACAGGAGGAAACATAATGACTTGAGTGAGGTGATTCCTCTTTAGATTTAGCACCAAGACACAGACACTAAGAAAAATAATGTATATGCAGATATTTATTAAAACAAACAACTGATACACAAAAGATATCAGAGAATATAATATAAGGCACAGAATGAAAAAATATTTTTAAATGGTCAATGACCTTAACAGACCTATTTTATCAAAGGAGGTTTATAGCTAATAGGCATATGAAAAGATGCTTCATGTCTTCTCCCACCGGAGAGGTGAAATTAAAACAATGAGATGCTACTATGTGTCCTTTAAAATAGAGAAAACACAGAGCACAAGCAATACTAATGTCAAAATTGATGTGGAGCAACCAGGAATTCATATTTACCTGGAAATGCAGAATGGTGAGGACATTTAGAAGACAGATTGGCAGTATTTTTAAACAACTAAACAGTGTTCCTAGAAATGTGGTAATAAAAAAGAATTCCTGTTAATTGTTGGTAGGAATGTCATCTACTTCAGCGTCTCTGGCAAGAAGTATGGAGAGTTAAAAAAAATGAAGAATGGAGCCTCTGTATAACTTAGTGATTTCTTGATATTTACTTCCTAAACAAAGGCATATATTCAAAAAGACATTATTATGCCCAAACTATGTTTATTGCATCACTTAGTACAATAGCCAGGGTATGGAAACAACCCAAATGTCCAATGAGGTATGAATGGATAAATAATATGTGATATGTTTCACAACAGAATACTATCGAATACAATGTAACTATGCTAAAAAATGAAATGATGCAGTGTACTCAACATGGCAAGATGGATGGAACTGAGGGGTATCATGTGAAGTAATAAGAGGGGAAAAATAAATACTTGATGATCACACTCAACATTGGAATATGAAGAGATGAAATAAGTACTAGAGAGTATTGAGAAATAACAAACCCTTGTCCCTTGATGACAAAACTATCAAATACAGGAATGAGGAGAAAGGGGAAATGAAGGCCAGAAGAGAAGTAGTTTAGGACTGCCATCACTGTGTAGAAGGATTCAGTAACTATACATAAACACCATAATTGAATGCCATTGCAACCATCTTACCTAAACTAAAACTAAATCGAATTAAATATGTTCTAAAGACAGTATATGTTGGGGTTGGACTAAGCTATCAGGATGAGCCCATGTAGATTGCACTGCACATGGACAAGAACACAGGGACCCATGAAAATGGGCGAGATTTCTTGTGTGTCCTGACTGGTTTGGATGAAGTTGAATATCTTTTACTTTTGACTGACTTAATAAATAATTTCATACATTTTAGCATACTGAAATTCAGCCTCATCCAAACCAGTCAGGACACACAAGAAATCTCGCCCAATTTCATGGGTCCCTATGTTCCTGCCTGTGTGCAGTGCAGTCTACATGGGCTCATCCTGACAGTTAAGTCTAGCCTCAACAAGCATATGTACACCTATCTTTACTGAAGCACCAGGAACAAACTAAGTACTCAAGAATCAGTGAGTGAATAATGACACTGTTATAAATACTACTTACTCAAATAAGAACAGATAAGGTAATGGGGTTTAAAAAAATCCTACCGAAAACAAACTCAGACTCTGACGGTAGAATCAAGGTTACTAAATGGGGTTGGGTTAAAGGGAAGGATCTTATGGACAGTGAAGGAAGGGTCTTGGTACTTTGCTGGTGGTTCTGATGTGGAAGGATTGTTTCTCTAAAACATATACACATTTTCACCCTTGTAAACTAACATTATTTCAAAAGTTAATAATTAAAAAATAATACAGATCAAGATTATGATTAAAGCAAGTCAACACATTAGATCAAGTTCAAATGAAGATTACTGTTATCTTTTGAAACCAAACATTTTTATGTGTAAAAGTAAAATTAAGAATTAAATGTCTTTCATTTATCCTTTACTTGGGGTAAATGCTGTAAAGTATTGTTCAAAGTCCCCATTCTCATCCTCTCTAAAAATCAGTGACCAAAATGCCCTGCCACAGAGGCAGGATGGAATGGGGGGGTTGGGGGGGGAGAGATACTGAGATCATTGGTGGTGGAGAATGGGCACTGGTGGAGAGATGGGTACTTGATCTTTGTATAACTGAAATCCAAGCACAAAAACTTGTAAGTCTACAACTGTACATCATGGTGTTTCACTAATAAAAATTTAAAAAATTTAAAAAAATAAATTCAGTGACTGAATTATAGATCATAACTAAAGTTTTATTTTTCAGTTGGAAAACAATGAATTTTCATTCCACAATGTTACATATTTGTGTGCCATTTTTATCCATACTCTCTATAGCTCAGAATGATACTGAAATAAAAAGTCACCTGAAAATTCATAATTCCAGGCTGGTATTATAGTTAACTCCTACACTTTTATTTGTATGGTACTTAATTATTTATGAAGTGTCTCCTGAGAAATTAGCTCATGAAATATCTCAGTATCACTCATGTACTGAAATATTTTGTATTTTGGAGAAATATTGAATAAAAAGTAAAATATTTTTGTAAATATACTTATCCAGAATCAATAAAATGGGAAGTGTTCATTCCCTACATTCTATTCTTAAACATAAGGTTTTTGTGCAAATCCCTGAAATGAGCTTAGAATTTTAGCATTTCTGCCTAATAAGTCTTAGTGAAAAATACAAGAAAAGCTTTTTTAAAATTATGCAGTGCTATTCAGAGTTCTCCCTTTTTACCTACACTAAGCAACAAAAAATAAAGCCTTAAAGTATATTAAAATAACTGGACACTCTGGAACTCTTATTAAAGGAGTTGTTGTAAAAATAAACATTTTATGTTGATATCTTTACAATTTGGTTCATGTATATGAAGCTTTGAAGTTATCATACAAATTTTATGATAGCTCTGTAGCACTGTCCTCCTGTTGTTCATCAATTTGCTTGAGCAGATACCAGTAATGTCTCCATTATGAGAATTGTTGTTACTGTTTTTGGCATACTGAACACGCCATGGGGAGCTTGCCAGGCTCTGCCGTGTGGGTGGGATATTCTCGGTAGCTTGCCAGGCTTTCTGAGAGGGACAGAGGAATCGAACCTGGGTTGGCCGCATGCAAGGCAAACACCTACCTGCTGTGCTATTGCTCCAGCCCAAATTATATGATAGCTAATTTTAAATATTTTAATTGAAAAATAACTAATATTTATACATAAAAGTTGACATCTGAAACATTAGCATATGATAACTGGAAAGAAGTTTGTAAAGAAGCACTAATATAATAATACTGGTCACTATTAGAGTAAAATCTACATACATACATTCATTTAAAAATGCCAGGAAAATGGCAATTAGCTTTTCTAACTCTTTCAAACAATTTTTCAGAAAACAAATGTTATCAGAAACAGTCATATAAGTTCTTATTTCTTTCACCACATAAAAAAGAAGGCTTTGATATCACAGAAAGAAGGAGCCCAAAATCTATGCTAGGTCTTTTGCTCTGCTCCATGTAAACTAGACTTAGAAAATTATTTGAGGTTCCTTGAGTTATCTCCTTAAATATAAGTTATAGATAAGAATATTATATACATGTAAAATATCATCAAATGGAAGAATTTAGAAATTTTCAGAATTAGGATTAGGCAGAGCCTCCTGCCCCTGCGCCTGGCTGTCCTCGCCAGCGCCTCTTGGAGGGGAGGGGGTAGAGTTTCTCTCCCCGCCCCAACCAGGGCTCTGGCAGACGAAGACCTCCAGAACCAGATACCACCATGCTGAGACCACTTTCCACACGCATGAAGGTACCGGCAGAGGAACACGGGCATGCAAGTCCTGGGGCTGAGATCTCAGAGCCTGCTCCAATTGGGGCTGAGCATCCTCCACCCAGATCCTCCATCTTCCAGTAGGCAGGGGTCACACCCACCAACTGGCCCCCTGGCACCTTGTAATTCCATCAGCGGTCAAGACCCAGAATCTATAAAACCCAGCTTCCGGACACGCAACATCTTCTTATCTCATTCCTACTTTGGACAAACTGGCAGGCTACCGAATGTAACCTGCCCACACGGCAGAGTCCAGCAAACTCCCCTTGGTGTACCCAATATGCCAAATACCAGTAACAATGATGGGTCTCATTCTCCTAACCCTGGAAGAGCCTATCTCAGGGTTAGGACGAAGAAGACATTACGGGGACCTCCTCGAGACAATCCATGAAAAACAGGATGGTCATGATCGTGATAGTGAGGAGGGATTAAAGGAATAAACAAAACCTCTGAAATATTGGATTACATAGCTGAGGCAAACATAATAAATGAAAGAGTCAATGTATTATGACTAGGGATATAATATGTGAAAGTAAATCTTAGTTCTAATACATATATACTATGCGATATTAAAAAGTTTAACTTCCGTTCTCATCTGTGACTTGCAGAAATAGTGTCTATTGCGTAGTTGATTTAACAAAAGATCATATAGCAGCTGTTCAGTTAATGTCTGACCCAAGTAAGTTCTGAATAACCATTACTGGATTACTAATTTATTAATGTATTTGGATATTATTTATATTAGTTTTAGTTAGCACAATAGCTACTTTAATAAATAAATGCTTGGTCTTTGAGATTTCATATGATAAAAAAGAGTAAAGTAATTAAGATTTCCTTTTCATTTATTAAACGTTGCTGAGAATAATATGGGCTGCATTTTGGGATCACCCTCCAACAGAAAATAATGAAAACTAAAACTGAGTATCTTTCTTAAAATATATTAGAACTACTCTTAAAACCATATATAATGCTTTGCATCAACTTCTAGGGAATTAAACTGATAAACTCAATTTCAATATACAGTTAATGCAGAAGCCCCCAAAGGCAGGTAAGACTATCTTAATAAACTTTTGATTATTTTGAATATTATTAGGAAACAGATGTTGGTCAAAGGTTTATTGTTATGCTTTACATTAAAACTTTCTGTATGACTAGAAAAATGTACCTAAATTAAACTATCAACCATTTTCCTAGATAATCACATAAATTTTAATTTAGTGTTAAGTTTTAATTATTTTATATAAGACACTACTGAATTTTCTGATATCACCAAGATGTCAATATAATGTTCTCCTAAACATATATTTTGGAATTACCAACATACAATGTATGTCAAAATTAACCAGAAATCATTAAGATGTTCTTAACTCTAACTAGAGGTAAAGGGAGAATTTATTAAATTATTAAGTAAATAAATATTTTTGAACAATCTGAAGACTAAAAATACCAGAGCACAATGAAGTTATGTTCAGTCTTACAAACAAATGATACATTAGTGATAATTCATAAAAGGAATCGAATTTTTTATGGTAATTCTAAGGCTACTGCTGCAGTTTTTGTTAGCATCTTATCACAGAGATCAGATATCTTTATTTCTAAACAGAAGGCGAGTGTATCTCTATTGCAATAACTGCTCGAGCAAAACTGTAATCCAAGTTACACAGCTTATCTTATTTTTGTCTATTTCCATTGTTCCATTTTAGCAACCAACATCTTTGATAAATATTTTTGAAATTTTTTTAAATTTTTATTAGTGAAACACTATGAGGTACAGTTGTAGACTTAAAAATTTTTGTGCTTGCCACATGAGAAAATGCTCTACATCATTAATCATCAGGGAGATGCAGATCAAAACCACAATGAGACACCATCTCACACCTCAGAGACTGACCCACATTCGAAAAAACAAAAGCAACAGATGATGGCGTGGATGTGGCGAGAAAGGGACACTCCTTCACTATTGGGGGAAATGCCGACTGTTCAGCCCTTTTGGAAAACAGTATGGACGATTCTCAAAAAATTAGAAATTGAGCTTCCATTTGACCCAGCAATACCACTCCTGGGAATATATCCCAGAGAGGCAAAAATGTATAGTCTAAATGACATCTGCACTTGTTTTTTCATTGCAGCACTCTTTACAATAGCCAGAAACTGGAAGAAACCTGAATGCCCAAGAACAAATGACTGGTTAAAGAAACTTTGGTACATCTACACAATGGAGTACTATGTAGCTGTTAGAAAAGATGAAGTCATGAAATTTACATACAAGTGGTACAACATGGAAAGTATCATGCTAAGCGAAATGAATCAGAAAGAGAGGGACAAACATAGAAAGATTGCATTCATCTGGGGGATATAAAGTAACAAAATATGAGATTAATATCCAAGAATAGCTGAGATCAGCACCAGGACAATTACTCCATAGCTTAGAGGCCAGGCGGGCATTCTAGGGGAAAGGGCAGCTCAGATACAGAAGGGAGCACCAAATAAAGGGTGTTTGGAGGATCCTCCCAGGAGGGGAGATGCATGTTGAAAGTAGACTATGGACTGAACATGTTTGCCACTCAATGCCTCTTTTGCAGACCACAACACCCAAAAGGAGAGAGAGAACACAAGGGATTGCCCTGCCACAGAGGCAGGGTGGGAAGGGGGGGGGAGTGGGGGTGGGAGGGATATTATCCATGGTGGTGGAAAATGGGCACTGGTGGAGGGATGGGTATTTGATCATTGTATAATAAAAACCCAAGCACAAAAATTTGTAAATCTACAACTGTACCTCATGGTGTTTCACTAATAAAAATTTAAAAAAAAAATTTGTGCTTGGGTTTCGATTATACAATGATCAAATACCCATCCCTCCACCAGTGCCCATTTTCCACCACCATGGATCCCAGTATTCCTCCCACTCCCATCCCCCCCAGCCCACCCTGCCTCTGTGGCAGGACTTTCCCTCTTGTTCTCTCTCTCCTTTTGATGTTGTGATTTACAAAAGAGGCAATGAGTGGAAGGAAACGTCACAAAGATGGAGAAAATATGAAAGTGTGAGAAAGTTCAAACAAATCATAGTACTACAAGGCACAGACTAAGAAAGATAATGCATTGAGGCTGCATATGTAGCTTTACTTATAGAAGACTCTGATTTCTGGTACCATAAACAGTTCCCTAAGCACCTATGTTACCTCCAAGAGCAAGAGGAGTATCCCATGAGCATTTTGGGTGTGGTCCAAAACAAACCAAAAAAGAATAGAGTATCTCACTAAAAATACAATAGAGTAGAAAATGATAGAAGCTCAAAAGAATGGGAGAACTCAAATATTGAATTAATAAACCAAAAGGCAAATAAGTAAAAATAATACAATAAAATCAGAAAAAAAGAAAGAAAAATATAAACAGTGAAGATAACATCTGAGCTATTTCTGATAACATCAAGTAGAACACACCAGCTAGATATCTAGATGCAGTGTTATTCCAAACCAACACACACTGAGGCACATTGTTATTTAGAGAAAAAAAATCAAAGATAAAGACAATGTGAGATAACAGCAAAAAGAGTCACATAAAAGGAGTCCTCTGAAGATTGTCAGTAGATTTTTCCATAGACATTCTACAGATCTGAAGAGCATATGCCAGAATAGGTAAACAAAGTGCACAATAGAAAATTTCTCCAACCAAGTGATAGTACAGCATGTAGGACATCTGTCTTGCACGTGGCCAACTCGGGTTCAATTACCAGTATCCTATATGGTTCCCTGAGTATCGCCAGGAATAATTCCTGAGTGCTTGAGCCAGGAGTAATCCCTGTGCATCGCTGGGTGTGACCCCAAAAGAAAAATAAAGGAAAAGAAAAAGAAAAAATAAGAATATACAGAGCTAGGTTACTACTCAGATTTGAAGAAATAATTAAATATCTTAGTCAAAGAGAAGTTAAGGACATTTATTACCACTAAACAGGATCTCCAAGAAAAATAAATTAGATACATCAATAAAGGAAGAAAGCATACTACAAAATATAATACTATGCAGTCGTTAGAAAAGACGAAGTCATGAAATTTGCTTATAAGTGGATGGTCATGGAGGGTATTATGCTAAGTGAAATGAGTCTGAAAGAGAGGGACAGACATAGAAGAACTGCACTCATTTGTGGAATACATAGAAGAATTGCACTCATTTGTGGAATATAAAGTAACATAATAGGAGACTGACACCCAAGGACAGTAGAGACAGGGCTAGTAATATTGTTCATGGTTGGCAGCCTGCCTCATGATAGTTCAGGATGGGAGATGTGTACTGAAAATAGATAAAAAAAAAACCAAATATGATACCCTCTCAGTCTCTGTATTGCAAACATAATTCCCCCAAATAGAGAGAGAGAGTTTCTGTCATAGAGGCAGGGGGAGGAGTGATGGGGGGGGCATAC
The DNA here is from genome assembly GCF_029834395.1 of Sorex fumeus. Lineage (NCBI taxonomy): Eukaryota > Metazoa > Chordata > Mammalia > Eulipotyphla > Soricidae > Sorex > Sorex fumeus. The sequence continues at coordinate 5,971,503 of NW_026606163.1, forward strand.
TGGGACATTGGTGGTAGAGAATGTGCACTGGTGGAGGGATGGGTGTTTGATCATTGTATGACTGAAACTCAAACATGAAAGCTTTGTAACTGCATCTCATGGTGATTCAATTAAAAAACTGCAATCTCAAGGAAGTGAGAGAAAGGAAATTGCAATGAGATTTGAAAGAAAGGAGATCATTATGAAGTCATGCATTGCTTAGTTCCTTACAACTTCATGAGTAAACAACTGCTTTCTTTTTTTAGTATGCAGGATGTTTCAGGGATGTCTACATCTCAAAATGGTTCAACTCTTTCTCATCTTTTGTCTAGTTCATGTATGGATTGTCTTATCAATCTCTGTAGGCAACTACAGGGGAGAAAGTTAGACTATCACTGAATTCATCTTGTTTAAAGATACACAATAGAGTTTCATACACGAAGGGAACCATTAAAGATTTGCCACAGGCCAACCCTTACTTTCACAGCTAATCACAAACTGTTTTAGGAATCTCAATCACACACTAAAATAATTTACTGATTATCTTCTTACTGAAATAACTAGTCCTTCAAATGAAAACTAACTACCCAGTGATTTTTTTTCTTTTTAAATGAACAAAAGTTAAATATGAAAAATGAGATAATAAAAACCTTTTTATTTATGAAGATAACGTTCTGTAATTTTAGAGAAATTCCCAAGAAGAATTGAGGAGTTTTCAAATATCATAATAATCTAAAATAGAATTCTTCAGATTAATAGGTTCTACTCCCAAATTGTGAACAATTCAACCTTCTGAATTTGGACAAATTATCTAAGCTTTACAAGTCTGTTTTGTCGTTTATTGTTTGAACTATATAATTAGGATTAATTCAGTTGTAACAAAATAATTAAATTGCTTGTCTAATTAAAAATTTTGAATATAATTGACTTGATTTTTGGCATATTAAATCTGCTACTTACAAAGCTCAATCCTGTTTAGATATTTTACTAGATTTATAAAAAGTTAAACATTGGTTTGATGTCAAAAGAAAGCAAATTTTATACTAAAACACACACACAATCTTTGACTGTATTTTGTCTTTGTACATAAAAAGAGTGAGGGATAAAATTAAGTTAATTTAAACACATACTCCAAAAGAGAAGAAAGATATTTTACAGGTAAAAATAATTTTTGAGTACTTAGAGCTTGCTTTGTGCACTAATAAAAAGTCAAATGAAAAAAAGCAATTTGATTAAATTATGTGTGCCTTTCCCTATGCCAATGGAGCTTAACTAGGCAAACAGAAGCAGTGAAGTAAATCAATGTTGGTTTATTAAAGATCAGAATTCAATATCTCAGTGGTTGAAGGGCTTATGCACCAGAGTGCTCACTGTTTAGCTTTTCTTTGCTATGAAAGTAAACATGGCAGTACCAAGGAGAAACTTGTTCACAGAATGAGACTGACAAGTTAGCTTTCTCAAGGAAGTACTTATTTGTAACTCTGAGCAGACAATTTTAAAAAGTTAATATAAATTTTAACCTACTGTTTCATATTTAAACATCTTCAAAACTGGTTAATATGCTTTAAAGTATTTTTCTTTTAAAAAAAACATTTTTTTCACCAGTGAAGGCAGTTCCACCTTTCACTGAAAATGAAAGCTAAAATGCCTTCACCTGTTCTCATATGGCTCATCAAATATTTGGTGAAGAAATCAGAGATTAATTTCTCATTTGAATCCATCCTGCAATGAAGTCATAAATAATAGCAAATTTGTAACATCACATTAATCTCCATGGCAACTGGCTTACTGCACAAACAGAGGATTATTACTTCACAGGAAAGTCAAACAGGGAGAGAAAAGGTTGCAAAGAAGAAAGATCATCTCCAAACTCATATAAACTATGTCAACTGTACAGAAAATGCAGGAAAAGCCTAGCAAAGCAAATTACTTTTTTATAGAAATATGTTGGGTTCTTTGATCTCAAGTTGTTTCACAATAAAAATCTTTCTCCAAATTGCAAGGTGCATATAACATGACACAGTTATAATACACAGCCAATATGAGGCAAGCAGTCTGTGAACTGACGGGTTATAGTGGAGGTGACAGTATCAGGAAGTTAGCATCCCAAACACAGATATGTAAGGCTGAAGAAAAATACAACTCAGAATTGACACTTATGTGTTTAATATCCAGGGGTTCACACATAAAACTAAATCATCCTTCCATCCTTTCTTTCCCATTTTACTTTCAATAACAATCTGTAAAATTATATATTCCCTTTTGGATTTACTTCCATTTTGAAGAAGTTGTTATAACCCCTCTATATTTGCATATAATCCATGGGAAATATTTATAGGCCAATTACTAAAAAAGATATATCTAGCTGATATCCTTTCCTATGATCTCCTTTTCTTTATAAATTAAAGATATTGATAAACACAAACCTGAAACATTTTTACAGAATTTTGTACTCAGGCAAATCTGCCAAGGTGCCTTCTTGTTCTGAAATTAAAAAGTATGTGTTAATAAACCATGCCTCAAAAAATAGGCCAATGGAGTGCATTTCTTTTCTGTTGTTATTTTTTGTCAAGTTTTGCATTGTTTTGCTTTATTGTTTTCCAACTAAAGTTGGAATATCTACCAAGTAAACTTGGAACAAACAAGAAAAACAAACTAAATTTAATCATCACTGGTATTCAGGAAAAAGAGACAAAATAATTTAACTGCACACCAAAAGACTAAAATAACTCCCACAAATCTACTATTCAAATTGATGGTGGTTTTGAGTGAAATATTATGAAGAAAAGTCAAAACTTTTCTATAGGTCAGTACCTTTATAGACTGTTTTACTAAATTCCCATGAACTTCTAACTAAGGCTAAAAGTGACATATAATTTGCAATTAAGGTAAATTCAGTGAAAGGATAATTAAGTATAATTCATTGGGAGTTGTCAAGGGTAGGCCTCATTATTCACTGCTGGTTCAATGAAATAACTGAGGTGAGAATATTATCTAACAAAATCCCCAGAAAACTTTGCACCAGGTTGAAGAGCATAAACCTTTTTATCATTTGAAGTACGGTAGAATTCCACATTTCAGAATCTCTTATAATTAGTTGGACGTTTGCTAGAAATTCCAGAATATACATTGTATTTTCTTTCTAGCATCTGGTTGATATTTTGTTTTCAAAAGACATTGTATGTCATCAAATTCTTCTTCTTCCATCTTCTGGCCAACCCACAAAATGTACCCGTGGACAATAAAATGCCAATTCATAACATTCTCTGAATCAACATCAAAGTAGAACTATGAATTTTGGTATGTGTGGTGTTTAAAAAATATTGAAATAAGTGTGGTACTGGCAGAGGGACAAAGTCACGCGGGTTCCGGGGCCGAGATCTCCAAGCCTACTCGGATTTGGGCCTAGCATCCTCCACCCAGATCCTCCAAATTCCAGTAGGCGGAGGTCACACCCACCAACTGGCCCCCTGGCGCCCTGTAATCCCATCAGCAGCCAAGACTCAGAGACTATAAAAACCAGCTCCCGGAACCACGCGGCCGCGAATGCGACATCTTATTATGTCATCTTATTATCTCATTTCTACTTTGGACAAACTGGCAGGCTACCGAATGTAGCCTGCCCACAAGGCAGAGTCTGGCAAACTCCCTGTGGCGTACCCAATTAGCAAATACCAGTAACAATGATGGGTCTCATTCTCCTAAAGAGCCTTGAATATAATCTCAGGGCTAGGATGAAGGAGACGTTACTGGGGCCTGCTCGAGGCAATAGACGATTAACAGGATGATTTGTGATTTGTGATTGTGAAATGTGGTTAAACTTCTTTCTGCCCCCCCCCCCCCCCTTAGACAACTTCTGAAAAGTCACTTAAAAAAAATCTTTCTGGCACTTCTCACCTACTTATAAGCAAAGGCAAAGAGAGATCCAGTTATCAGAGTCTAACTTCTTTTTTTTTTTTACTCTGTAGGATAATACTGTTTTGTCCTTCCTGCATAGCCTCAGGTAGTTTAGGTATTAGGTATACTGGGTTGCTCCCAACACAGTGCTCCCATTCCTCTGTGTTTATTTGTATCTTCTTTCTTTGTGCTCTCTGACTTATAAATGTTGTTTTTCTCTTCTCCCTAAGTTCTTTGCATAGTTTATTCAGAACAATGTCCTTTGTGTATGGACACAAGAAGACAGTATATGCTATGCTTTTGTTATGTGACTCTCAGTGATATTTTCCTCCTGAGCATCTGTTCTCTCACCTAAGCCTCAGCTGCCCTTTCTTCCTAGCGCCCCCAAAAGCAGGTTCCAACGAGGGACTGGATAGTCAGGGCAAGCAATAAGTTATGTCCTACCCTGGTAGATGGGCCGGGCCAAAGCGTCATAATGCTTAACTTTAAGTTAACAGCTTGGTCATGGACAAATGCTGTCATAATCCAAAAAGTAATAACTAGATTTGGACCCTGCTAGGGGTTAGGAATAATTAGTCTGGCTTGAGCACTATCGTCTGAGTCTGTGGCAAGATGTTCCCAGGAGAGCTGCCCTACAAGCCTCAATGTCATCTCTTACTGTGTCCATACAAAAATAACTAGTATTGAGATGTTGATAGAGTTATTGGACTGAGGAAAGGAGAAAAACACCTTAAGAGGCATTTTGCCCTTGGGCAGTCAGGAAGGGCTTTGGAATACCTTTTAGGTGGTGTTCCATTTGAATTTGGTGGGCCCTCAGGAAAGGTTTTCTTATGTTGATTTTGCTACCTGACAGGGCAGAGTCAGTCCAGAGTGCTGAGGAATTGGAGGCAAGATAGCTAGAGAGAGAGAGAGAAAGAGAGAGAGAGAGAGAGAGAGAGAGAGAGAGAGAGAGAGAGAGAGAGAGAGAGAGAGAACAGGGCAGCTTGATGGACTGGGGAGAGGCTAGCTAGAGGGACAGAGAGAGAAGAATACAGGAGCAGGTACGTGGAGAGAGAGAGAGAGAGAGAGAGAGAGCCCAGGCTGCAAGATGGAGCGTGGAGAGATGAGTGGGAGAGGCAGAAGGAGAGGGGAATGAGGAGCACTGTGAGACTAAAATGGGAGGCTCAGAGAGACTGGGGCAGGCACATGGGGAGAATGGAATAAATGGCAGCTGATCAATCAACCATCATCCTGCTTGGCCCTCCTTTCCTCTGCCATCTGACCTATGAACCAGGCCACCATGGCTCGGGGGGTGGCCAGGGTCCCCCAGAATCTGGGGTGACCAGGGGAAGAGCCGTCAGGGCCACCCCCTGGCCACCCCTGGAGTTTTATACACTACTCCTCACTGATTTTTCTTATTCTTATTAATGTGGATTAAAATAATTAAGTAGGAAAGACTTCTAATTAATAACTCTACTAGAAATCTATTTATTGGTAGAAGTAATTATTCTGAATGTACAGTTTCAAGAAATTCTGTAATAAAAAGATAAATTGTACTAAAGTCCCTTTTTGTAAATACCTAATACGATACAATTCTGTATAATTAATACTATTATTAGTAGAAGTAATTGTATCAAATAATTATAACAGCCGAATTTCTTTTGATGCTTGTCTACTTTGATAATTTTATTTTTGGTTCCATAGATCAAACCTATATAAGCAAAGCGCATGTTCTAACCCTGAGAAATAGCACTTAAATGTCTCTCATAATGTCATAAAAGAGGTTTCACATTTTCACACCTGTAGATAAGTGAATATAGAAAATATTTTGTGCATCACTAAGGCATCAGTGAAATATATCCATAATATTCCTTTTTTATATATGTCAACATCCACAAGAATCTAGGTTTGCCATCTATAAAAATCAGTAATAACTTTTTCACAATCAGAAAGAAATTTTTGCAGGTTGGCATCAGTCTTTAGAGCAGATGTTGGAAATTATAGTCTGATATTTTTAAATGTAAAATCTGATGTAATCCTTGCCCAACATTTAAAAGTTGGCATGGTTGCCGTGGTGGGAGTAAAAGGGAGGGGAAGGGTTCAGGTAAATTAGTAAGTTTTGTCTGCTGAAAAGTTCTTCAATCAAAACAGAAAATGTGATATTTGGGAGTGGGAGATAGTAGGAAATAAAAAAAGAATTCCCCAGCCAGGCAACTTCCTCCTTGCCCTCTCATCAATGCTCAGATAGCAAAACATCAGGAATATCGCCCACATGCATGTGGCTTTGGACAGAGACCAAGGAATGCCAAGGGGACATAAAGTCTCTGGACACTACCCCAGAGAAACCTCGTGACAAGTTATAGAAGAGCAAGTTCCAGAAAAGGGACATAGGTAGCAAGGTCCCAAATGCAGATTCCAAACCTGGAATGCACTAATTGGACATAGGATGGTGTAGGGACCTAACTTGGAGGTGGGCATATGGCACAAGGACAGTACTGGGGTGTTGTAGTCTGAACTGAGCTCGGAGGACGGGACTAGTGAAATTGTACATGGGTATAAAGAGGGCTGTGAGCACTAGGGAGATATCCGGATCTATCAACTAAAGAATAAACTGTTACATCTTAAGTTTCTGAGGTTTGTCTGCAAATCTTTCATCCAATACTCAAGGACCCAGTACTCTGGAATAAATCTATGTCGGGGAAGTTTTTCCCCAACGTGCTCAGACATGTTGCACACCAGGTCCAGGCAGAATCTGGGTGATGGGTGACGGGTGTGTGGAGAAACCACTCTGGGAAACAGCTGATGGCCACTCACTTTATTGCCAAATACACATATATTTTATAGAGGGTTTCAGCTTAAGAGGATGGTCTAATCACATAAAGATGAGCATCGCTGACCTATAACCTTTCCAACTCTGCTTTGCCCTCACCCACACCCATTAAGGGTTAAATGCTGCAGTTAGGTGACAGTTCTTGCGGGGATTGGGTAATTCAAGGCCTGATACATGGTGCTTGTAAAATGTACACAGGCGATCCCTACTGGGACAGGGACAGGTCTTATCTGATTTTGAGAGAGAGAGAGAGAGAGAGAGAGAGAGAGAGCGCTATCTGCTCTGGCACCTGTTGCCATGGTTCAACTACAAATCCACTTCCATGATAGTATCATCAGTTCTATTTTATAGCCAAAAACCTTTATGCTCAGTAGAATGAAATGATATCAGAAATGAGCAAATGATGAAATTATCACTATTAATCAGTTGTCATTCACACTTTTATTTACTTTTCAATGGCTTCTGCTCATAGGATATCTGTAAACGGTGTAACAAAAGTAATTCTTTTAAAGTAAATTCCTTCTTGTAAATACCTAGTGCAATTAATTATACATAATACTATTATTAGCAACTGAAATAATGTAGCACTGTCCTCCAGTAGTTCCAATGTGAGATTTGTTGATACTGTGTATGGCATATCGAATACGTCACTGGTAGCTTGCCAGACTTTGCTGTGTGGGTGAGATATTCTCGGTAGCTTGCTGGGCTCTCGGAGAGGGGCGGAGAAATCGAACTCTGGCCGGCTGGGTTGGCTGCGTGCAAGGCAAACACCCTACCCACTGTGCTATCGCTCCAGCCCCAACAGAAATAATGACACCAAATAATCTAACAACTGATTTTCAGAAAAAATTGAAAATTATACTGTTAGATGGGATCCAGAATATTCAAATCCAAACCTTAAAATAGTTATAGATTTATATATTATAGGTAAATGTAACTTAAATGTAGACATAGCTTGTGCTCCAAATATACCATGATGTATGTTTTTGTACATGCCATATAGGTAAACACAAATATTATAATGACTGTATATAATATAGTAGAAATTTGCATAAATTTACATGTGTATATGGATATACATATATACACACAACACACATCCACCTTTCAGTCAATTAATAATTTTCACCTCAAGGAAAAAAAGACACCTTTCCTAAATCCCATCTTCCCTATTTCCTATGTTTTCTATCAGGTTCCTATCTATGAATTCTTCTTTTATTCCACTAAATTTGCAGGAAATAGAGAAATAAATAAGAAGGCTAGATTTCAGATCCTTCAGCTCTCCATTCTCTGAAAATTAAAAATTTTGAAGAGTTCTTGAGATGTTTAACTCCCTAATTTCTCTTTACGTAGAACCCAACAAATCAACATCTCAAACTTGAGAGCAGATTTAAGATCTATGTTACAATTCCAAACATTTCTATTTGATGGGCAAAAAAAAAGTGCTGTTCTTAAAATTATAAAGCATCTCTAACAGATTTTTAAACTATTTTGAACATCCAAATCATGCACCTGCATAAATTTAAATTCAAAGTTCTAGGTTGAATCATGGGCTGGATCGATAGCACAGCAAGTAGGACATTTGCCTTGCACGTAGCCAACCTGGGTTCAATTCCCAGAATTCCATACGATCCCCTAGCCCTGCCAGGGATATTTCCTGAGTGCAGAGCCAGGAGTAATGCCTGTGCATCACCAGGTGTGACTCCGCTCCCCCCACCAAAAAAGAATAACTTTATAACTGTATTTCAATGTGATTCAATTAAAAACAATGCAATAAAATTAAAGAGCTTCTGCATGGCAAAAAAAAAAAAACATGAGCTAAAATTAAAAGACAGCTAGCTGAATAGGAAAAAGTATTTGCATTCAACACATCAGATAAAGGTTTGATATCCAGAATATATAAAGTACTCACACAGAACAACAACAGAAAACCTCAAAAACCCTGTCAAAAATGGGGAGAGAAAATAAATAGATACTTCTCAGAGGAAGGTAGGCAGATAGCCAGGAGGCACATGAAAAAATGCTCAGCATCACATAACACCAGAGAAATTTAAATCAAGACGACAATAAGATACCACCTCATACCAGTGAGAATGGCACATAGCAAAAGGAGTAGGAACAATCTGTGTTAGCAGGGATGTGTTGAAAAGGAACTCTCATTCACTGCTGGTGGGAATGTTGTCTTGCACAACCTCTGTGGAAAATGGTATAGAGAATTCTTATTAAATTTAAAATAGAACTGCCATGTGACCCAGAAATTCCACTTTTCAGCATATGCACACCAGTATTCATTGCTACACTCGGTATAATAGCTAATATATAAAATCAACTTGGGTGTAAAATAAATGCAATTTTTAAGCTTATATATGTCTGTATATATATATACATATATATACAAACATTATATATGTATGTTTTACTTCTTATTTGTTTTAGTGTTTCAACATATTTCCGTGTCATTTAGTAAAATAATTTATTAAATAGAAACGAACAGGGTGAGAGACTGTCTGAGTTCATCATGTCGACCAAGACCATCCATGGTAACTCACAGTTCCAGAAGGCTGAATATAAACGTTGGACATGGGAGCTCATTGTGGTTTCTCGGGAGTTCAAGATGCCACTCTGTCTAACGTTCATTGATTTAAAGAAAGCCTTTGATTCTGTTGAGATGGAAGTGGTCATTGAAGTCCTAGCCAATCAGGGCATTCAAGCTCAATGCATCAAGATCATCCATGAGCTATATTACGGATTCACTATCAGGATCTCACCATTCTACAAAGAAGTAATCATCAATGTCAAGAGAGGGGTTAGGCAGGGTGATACCATTTCACCGAAACTCTTCAGTGCCACCCCCAAGAACATCATGCAATAATTGGAATGGGAAGAAATGGGAGTGAAGATAGATGGTCGGCAACTACATCACCTCCGCTTTGCTGATGACATTGTTCTAATAACACCAAACATTAGCCAAGCGGCACAAATGCTGGCCGACTTTGACTGTGAGTGTAGAAAGGTTGGACTACAGCTGAATCTTACGAAGACAATGTTTATGAGAAACAGGCTCGTTCCTGACGCTCCATTTGCTCTCAACGGAACCACCATCTCCGAATGCAACAATTATGTGTACCTAGGTCGAGAAGTCAACATGATGAATGACTTGGCACCTGGGTTGGGCAGGAAGAAGAGAGCAGCTTGGAACGCCTTCAAGAGCTTTGAAGAAATAGCTAAGAGGATGAAGAACCTCCGACTCAGGGCACATTTCTTTGATTCCACTGTTCTTCCTGCATTAACATATGCCTCAGAGACCTGGGCCCTATGCAAACAGGATGAGAACGCTATTCGGGTCTTCCAAAGAGGAATTGAAAGAGCTATGCTTGGAGTATCACGTTTCACTCAAATGAGAGAAAGAATCCAGAGTTCTGGCCTCCATCGACGATCAAGAATCAGGGATGCTGTCTTGTTTGCCAAAGCGTCAAAAATCAGATGGGCTGGACACGTAATGAGATTTAGAGATGACCGCTGGACTAGAGCCGTTACCGACTGGATTCCATAGGATGTCAAAAGACCACGTGGCCGCCCACCTACCAGATGATAGGACTTCTTCATCAAGATTATGAATGATTGGTTTGAGGCTCTTCGTGTTCCTAAAATGAACAGACGCCATTGGGCTACACTAACATGCGACAGGGACAAATGGAGACATTACTGGCGCCTGCTCACGCAAATCGATGATTTACGGGAAGTCAAGTGATCAAGTGATTAAATAGGTAGATTACAATGAGTCTATATTAAACAACTGAACTGAATAATACAAGTAAATCTACGAAACAGATCAATGCAAAGCACGAAAAAAATAGCAAATTACAAATGAAAAAAAAAGGAGAGAAAGGAGAAGCATAGAAAGGAGAAGCATAGATGTTCTTTTTTCTCCTTTATATGAAAAATAGAGAGATAAGCTTTTTTAACCTAGTATAGCTAAGTGTTTCATCTATTTCTGTAAGTAGTATGCAACAATTAAGTAGTCAAATTACCTTGTATATAATGTGTAGCTTCTTTGTATATATCTGCTAAAATCTAGTATGTCATGACTAACATACACTTCACTTCATTATGGGTTTGCATATTTTCATCTTTTATTGTCACTATAATGCCCTAAATAAAAGTGTTTATTGATGTTATCAACCTGATCAATTGATTCAAAGTACAATTATAATCAAAATCTAATATCTCAAGTGAGTCTACTTGTACAACAACTCCAGTGAAAGAATAAAGTTTAAATAAAGTCTATTTCTCTACAGTGCTAAACAACACCTTACTTTGTTATTCCTAAACAAAGAAAATGTGAACAAATCATTATTATTTATTAGGATATCACAGATACTATATCCATTACAAATAAGACTAATGTATGTATGACACAGAAACAAAACAATGCAGGTGAAAATCACGTGGCCCTGGTTTAATATCAGCTACCCCACACTATCCCCCAAGTCTGTCAGGAGTGATCCCTGAGCACAGAGTCATATAAAACCCTGAGCACCAGGCGGGGGGCAGAGGGAGGTAACTCACACATATTCCAAAAAATAATGCAAGAGCCCATGGTTCTATAGTCCTGAACATAGGCAGAAGTGACCCCTAAATAAAATAAAACAGGAGTCTTTTTCAAGGGCTGTTAGCTGCAAATATATACTTTATATATATCTATGTGTGTTCATATATATGTATATATTTATATAAATTGTGTTTGGCAACTTGTAATATACTGGATCATACATACTCCTTGTTCACTTTTTTCTAGATGATTGTAAACTTGCATGCCATTGTAAAATTAAATTTTAGTTTCTACCTTTCCCTAGTTTTCAGTAACAGGATGTTGTCCAAGATGCAATAGCAAGTCCATGCCAGTCAGCACCTACTACCTAAAGCTCGATCAGTAGAAACATAACCATTCCTCCATGTTTGCTTACACTTAGGGGAAAGGAGCTTCAGGCTCAGACAGAATCATACATAAGTGTCCAGACACTATTTTAAGGAGAAAGCTTTAGGTTCTATAGATATTGTAGAATAAAACTCAAGCTAATGGAATTGAGGACTATGAATTTGTATGTCATTCCTCCAAAGAACATTGACTCCTTATGCCCTTTGATGGATTTCTCTCCAGAGGCACCAAACCTTTATTACTTAGGTTAATAGAAAGATATTAATTTTCTATTAACGCACCAGAACTCACATTTGCAAATTTATCTTCCGCATATGTAAATATGATTGTCAAGCAATGTTTATCCTTTTTCTAAAAAGCTACCAGGCTCTTAATAAATCAGTGGCAGATGGTTACAGTTGTTATTTTGGCTTTGGGAAACCATAAATTTTAAACATTTTTAATTTAAATCGGTGGGATGAGAGAGGTGAATCCTTAGATCCAGAATCAAATCTTTCAGTAGCAGAAAAGAAATAATTAGGAAATAATAAAGTATAAATAGTTTTTCTTTGAATTAAAATATTTCTGTGATTCATAAACGCTTAGACAAAGAAATAAATAAGAATGCCATTGCCCTTATAAGATGTATTTTCTACTTAGACAATGATCATTCATGTCTGGCTCCATCCCTATGGAAATTTCTAAAATAAGAATTCCTATATTCTGACATGACCACTTAAAAAACAAAAAACACTAATCATAGACAGCATGTCCATACCTATGTTCATTAAAATGTCTAGTATGTCAATCAGGATATGGTAACAACCCAATACATTTGTATGAATAAAAAATTGTGTTATATACACACAATGGAGGATGAAATCATGCATCTAACTTCAACTGGGATGGAACTGGTGGGTATAGTGTTCATTTGTATCACTTGTCATCCCTTTGCTCATTAATTTGCTCGAGTGGGCACCAGTAATGTCTCCATTTGTCTCTTTCACATGCTAGTGTAGCCCAGTGGCATCTGCTTGCTCCACGAAACGAAGAGCATCAAAATATTCATTCAGGGTCTTAACGAAGAAGTCTGACCAACTTGTAGGTGGGTGGCCAGGCATTCTTTTGAAATCCTGTGGAATCCAGTTGGTAGCAGCTCTAGTCCAGCGGTTATCTCTGAATTGCATTATGTGTCCAGTCCATCTGATTTTTGATACCTTGGCAAATGAGGCAACATCCCTGATTCTCGATCTTTGACAGAGGTCGGAACTCCAGATTCCTTCTCTCACTTTCGATTCCTCTTTGGGTGAACTGAATAGTGTCCTCATCCTGTTTTCGTAGGGCCTAGACTCTGAGGAATATGTAAATGCAGAAAGAACAGTGGAGTTGAAAAGATGTGCCCAGAGACAGAGGTTTTTCATCCTCGTAACTACCTCTTCAACGCTCTTGAAGGTGTTGCTCTCTTCCTCCTGCATAGCTCAAGTGCCAGGTCGTTCATCAAGTTGAGCTCTCGACCTAGGTACACATACGTGCTGCTTTCAGAGATGTTCATTCCATTGAGAGAAAATGAAACATCAAGGGCTAGTCCATTTCTCATGAACATCTCATGTCTTCATGAGATTCAGCTGCAGTCTGACCTTTCCACACTCACGCTTGAAGTCGGCCAGCATTTGTGCCACTTGACTAATGTTTGGTGTTATTAAAATGATGTCATCAGTGAAGCAGAGGTTGTGTAGTTGGCAACTGTCTATCTTCACTCCCATTCCTTCACATTCCAGTCATCATATGATGTTCTCAAAGGTGGCACTGAAGAATTTTGGTGAAATAGTATCACCCTGCTGAACCCCTCTCTTTATGTCGATGATCAGTTCCTTGTAGAATGGTGAGATCTTGGTGGTGAATCTGTAAGACAGCTCACGAAGGATCCTGATGTATTGAGTTTGAATGCCCAGTTTGGCTAGGGCCAAAATGACTGCTTCAGTCTTAACATAATCGAAGATCTTCTTAATTTGATGAACATTTCACAGAGTGGCTTGCACTCTTGCGAAACCTCAATGTGCTTGGTCACCATGTGGATATCGTAGATTGTGCTGACTCCTTTCCACAACCCCGCTTGCTCGCATGGTTGTACTTCATCTAGTGTTCTGCCGATCCTATTCATGATGAGTGGGTGAATAACTTGTAGAAAATGGACAACAAGCAGATCGGGCGATAGTTGCCAAGGTCGTGGATGTATCCCTTCTTGTACAACAGAACAGTACTGCTGATTTTCCAATGGGAAAGAAGCTTGCATACAGACAGGTAGCATGTGAAGAGCCAAGTCAGTGTATTGTTGAGTACTGGCAGCAGATTGTTCAGGTGTTCGGGTCTTATCTTGTCTGAACCGGGTGCTGGATGCTTCTTTGCCAATGAAATGGCATGTTGGATTTCGGAAGGGAGAATGCTGGGAATGACATATCCATCCTGTGGAATTTGGTTTGTGGGCAGGTGGATGTGACTATTGAAGAAATCTGAGTAGAAGTCATGGATAACCTTTACATTGTCCTTCTGGAACATATGATATATCCATCAGGACATCAGAGGGCTGTCATCTTGGTTTTATAGTAGGCGAAGGACAGGTGGACATTGTAAATACTTTTCCCGGCTAGTGCAGCAATGTCCAACACTGCTCTTCTTTCTTTGAGGTCTTCCTTTATCACTTCTCTGCACAGCTTTGCGAGATTGGATGTTAGCTTGTGATTGCCTGAGGCTTGCACCAAACCACGTTGGCAAATGAGCTGGTGTGTTTCTGAAAACAGATGTCTTTTTGTGGCTTTCTTTCTTTCTACATTCCTTGCACAATCATGGAGGTGCTGAAACAGTTGATCGTATTGTTGATGTTGTCAATGATGGCATCTTCCCATGTTGCCAAAATAGTGCCAAAGAGCTCCTAGTTGGTGGTCGTTCTGGGAGTTCTCTTCTTAAACTTTGCAGCCCTTTCTCCCTGCTCTGTGAATTAGAATTTTGCATGAAGAAGGCAGTGGTATGATCCTATTTGAAATTTTGGGATAATAGCAACATTGGTCAGGTAAAACCGATCATTGAATATGTTGTGGTCAATTTCGTTGTGGAACTGTCCACCAGGAAACTCCCATGTCCAACGTTTAGATTCGACCTCCTGGAACTGTGAGTTACCGTAGATGGTCTTAGTTGACATGATGAACTCAGACAGTCTATCATTTTGTTTGTTTCACTCTAGGCCATGGGTCCCAATGTAGAATTCTTTGGGGGAACTTCTCAGTCCTGTATTGGTGTTAAAATCAACGACAATGACCTTGTAGAAGGTATGGTCTTTATAGAACTTCTCCATTTCCATGTAGAACTTCTCAATTCCTTCTTCGTTGTAGTTGGATGTTGGTGCATAGACGATGAAGATAGAAACTGCTGGCAATGAGCCTCATCTATTCAAATGTAAGTGTCCAATTCAGGTTGTTAGGCATTTGAACGAATAAATGCTCATGGCCTAGTTTGTGTTGACAAGGACACTGACACCACTGATGCCTCTACTGTTTCATGTTCCAAGAAACATTTCTTCTCCAGTGCCAAAAATGGTGTGATGTGATCAATGCCTTCGCATCTTGGTCAGTCCAATGACGTCGTACTTAATCTTCTGCACTTGCATCAGGCCCTTAATGGATGCTTCTGATGCCAGCGTATGAGTGTTAAAAGTGCAGAAAGTCTTTTTAGTCCTTTTTCATCTTGGCAGCCTAGTTCAGTCCTCAGATTTTAGTAGCCTCTCTTTGCTCATCCTTTTCAATGCTGCCATACTGGGGCCTCTTTCTGGGTCAGGGGAATGGGGCCCATTTTTGTTATTGTTTTTGGCATATCAAATATGCCATGGGTAGTTTGCCAGGCTCTGCCCTATGGGTGGCATGTTGGTTCACTCTTTACTGGTTGACACCATTGCCACCCACTTACCATAATGAGGCAGTGAACCATCGAAGCGGGTGGGGGAGGGCGGTTATAATGTTAGGTAAAATAAATAGGAGGGACCAATGCCAGTTGACCTCACTTATCTGTGGTACAGAGCGTTAGAAGACAAAGAGTTGGAAGATAAATAGCAAATTATGGTAGGTTCTTGTCTCTAGCTGTAGAAGTGATAAAACCATGGAATAGGAGGAGAATGAGAGATCAGGGGAAAGAATAAGTAGGTACTCCAGTGGCAACATAAGTTCATTCATTGGTCAAAGTTCTTGGAATTTTGAAGATGAAGTAACTATGTACATCAAGACCATACTAGTAGAAGCTACCATAAATATGAGACCCAAACTATACTAAGTAAATTTTTGAAAATTTAGCTGCATAAATGATTTATGTGGGGAGAATGAGAGAGGCTTGAGTCATTGGTCAAGGGAAGAAGATTAACACTGTAATTTTAATTGGTACATTGAATCTCTGAAACCCTTATTAACAGCTTTGGAAATTATGGTACATAAATATTCTTTTTTTACCTTAAAAAAAGAAACAATGAAAGGCCTAAGAGATGTTATAATAGATAGGATACTTCTCTTCCAGGTAGCTTACCCAGGTTTCATTCTCAACACCACACATGCTGAGATCCCTGAGCACTGGTGAAGGAATTAGTTTTAGAACATTGTGTATATGAAACCTAATCATGACTACCTTTGTGACTCATGGTTATTGAGTTAATAAATAACCTGTAAAAAAATGATAGAGAAAGAGAAACAAAAAGACAGAGACAGAGGGAGAAGAATGTTGATAATATGTATACATAAAAAAATTAAGAACTAGATGCTGGAGCAGTAGGGTACTTGCCTTGCACCCTGTCAACCGAGTATTGATCCTCTGAATCCTATATGATCCCTGAAGCATCACCAGGAGTAAATTCTGAACACAGAATCAGGAGTAATTTCTGAGCATTGCCAGATGTGATCCCCAAAAGAGACAAAAATTCCTTGCCACAATGATAGCAGTTAGGACAGAGAAGGTACCACTACTCTAACAATGATAGAGGGTAATGATTAACCTGAACAGGAACTGGGTGTTGAAAAGAGATAAAGTGATATTTGTCATGCCCTTCAGTAATAGTATTGCAAACTATAGTGCCTAAAATGGAAAATGAAAAAAAGAAGAGTCTACCATAGAGGCAGGCTTAGGGATGAGAGAGAAACTGAAGATATAGGCAGAGGAAATTGGACACTGGTAAATGGATGGATTCTCAGAAATTGTACAACTGAAACTGAATTATAAAGAACTTTGCATTTCATGGTAATTCAATAAATAAAATAAAATAAAATTTAAAATATAAGTAAATTATATGAAAATAACATATTAATTAAAGTTTGCTTAAAATTTTTAGTCTTCAATAATAAGTTTCTATTTAAATATAAATAGATAGTCATGTATTTTAATGACTGTAAAAATAAAGCAATTTTGAGAAAACCACTTTGGGACTCAGCTATAATGATTTGACTCAATTATATTACATGCTATATATTATATCTTACAAAGTCTGAAACATATCTGCATAAATAAAAAAATAACTTAAGACATATAAAAATTTCCCCATGAAGAAACAAACTGGAATCTATCAGATACAGCAGAAGAGTGGCCCTGGTATGAAATTTATGGGAACACACATCTATATAATGAAACAAGAAAAATTTCAATCTAATCTATCACCAAAAAGAATAAGAAAATAAAAAAACATAAATAAAAATTGAGTAAATGTTAGAAAATACTATATAGTGAAAATAAAATAGACATACAAAAATAATATAAAATATAAAGATTATGAGACCAGAGAGATAGTAGAGAAGGTAAAGTGTTGTTATCCTGGGCACTGCATAAAGTCCTGTGAGCCATTCCAGCAGTGATCCCTGAGCACAGAACCAAGAGTACACCCTGAGACCCTGAGCAATGCTGGATATGGACCAAAAAAAAAAAACATTAACAACAGCAACAATAACAACAAAGCAAGAGATCAATATAAATTCATGAAAAATTTAGGTAAACTAAGAAAGACAAAGAGAAAACCTTAATAAAGAGGATTAGAAATGGAAAAGGACTTATAGGATATCCTATAAAGACTCATAAAAGGCTACCAAGAACATCTTTCCGTGGAAAGAAATGAGTAACCTGAAATTCATAGATACATTCTGATAATTATATAATGTTGCCACACTGAATCAGCAGAAACTGAACACCTTTAGTAATATGAGACTAATACCCAAGTAGAAACAAGGGCCAGGGGAATTAGACCACGGTTGGAAGCCTGCTTCTAGTGCTTGGAGGGAAGGCAGATGGGATAGAGAAGGGACCATTATGACAATGATAGTTGGAAATGATCACTCTGGATAAGAACTGCATTCTAAAGGTAAGCAAAGGAATGGATAAGAAAACCTCTCAGTGTCAGTACTGCAAACCATAATGTCCTAAAGAGGAAGGAGGGAGGGAGGGAGGGAGGGAGGGAGGAGGGAGAGAGGAAGAGAGGAAGGAAGGGAGGGAGAAGGAAAGTGCCTACCATAGAGACAGGCTGGATGGGGGTGTAGCAGGAGGGGAAAAGGGGGACACTGGTAGTAGAAAGTGTACATGGTAGAGGGATGATATTATATTATTGAAACCCAATTATGAAAAAGCCTTGGAACTGTCTATCTCACAGTGATTCAATAAATAATAAACAATAGTAATATTGTCTACCAAAAGAAATATGCACCTCTATCTTCACTGAGAACTCTTTTTTTTGGGGGGGGGGGGGAGCTCACCACCTAGCAGTGCTCAGGGTGCCTGGAGGGTTTTCCCAGTTTTTACTGGGTTAGATTGGTGATACAATGTGAGGACTTTAAAATACAATGCTCTTTAGGCCCTATGGTGCTGGAGAATTCCCGGGCTACCCCATTAATGACCAGGGGATCTTCGAGATCATGCTCAGTAGAGCTACACAAGGTGGTGTTTTGGGGTCAAGAGATTGAACCATGGTTAGCTGTTTGAGCCTTAATCCCTGAACTATTTCTCCAGTCCACATTGCAGCACATATTATAATCAAAAAAGAAACAGACCTAAATGTTAACTCATGGATGATTGGATAAAGATTATATATATATATATATATATATATATATATATATATACGTATATATACATTGAAATACTAGTAAGCTATGAAAAGACATAAAGTTTCCACTTAAGACAACAAGGATGGAAGTTGAGAGTATTAGGTTTAAAAAATTAAATCAGATAGAGAATGGGCACTGGTAGAGGGATGGGTACTCGACCATTGTATAACTGAAACCCAAGCACGACAGTTTGTAAGTCTACAGCTGTACCTCATGGTGTTTCACTAATAATATATATATATATATATCAAATATATACAAATATTAAAATAAATAAATCAGAAAGAAAAAGACAAATACTCTATGATTTCACTCACAGGGCAATACAGAAAAATGAAGCAAAGAAAGAGACAATGTAAAAATAAAATTGTTGAATTCTAACAGCAGAACTAAGTTACTATGGATTTGGTGTGGAAGCAAATAGTAGAGGATATTCAAGGTGATGTGCTGAAGAGTTATTTGTATTTTAGTGGTGAGCCTGCTGCAATATATACTCAAGGTGTAAACATGCATTACCTAAAACATACCATGATGCAAACTGATGTAAACCCAGTTTTTTAAAAGATGAAGGGTGGATGAGGAATAGGAAAGTACAAGTGCCAGCTGGACATGTTGAATTCACTTTAAATGCAAAGTGATTTGTTTATTGCTATGCATTGCAAAATATCTAGATATCCTGGAATCCACAGATTAAATATTGCTCATATCCCAAAATCATGAAAGCCAAAATAATACCTCTATATATTTTTAAAACTCTTCCCAAAAGTTTTTGTAATCTTTTCCTAGTATTCTTCCTGAGTTATATATCTCTCTACATGTCCAACTTTTAAAAAATTTTGGTGGGGAGCACTCCCAGTGGTGCTTAGGGATTCATTACTCTGAGCTCATGAATCACTTTTGGTGGGCTTGGAAGACCATATTGAGTGCTAGGTATTGAACCTGAGTCAGCCGAGTGTGAGGCAAATACCTTACTATACTATCTCACTGGTCCCTGCTTGCCCAACTTTTAATTCTACAACCCAGTTCTAAATGCATGTCTCACTGTTCTATTTCATTCAAGCCCAGAAAGCACATTTTTGCCCTCTATATTCTAAACTTTTATCTGTCTATACAGTGTATTTGGGCATCATCTTGAAAGAAACAACCCCCAAATCCTAAATTATTATAATCTTTCTGACTGTTCATTAAGAATGATTATTTCTACACCCACAGAAAGCTAATGATTCATATAGTCTTAATGAGAAAAAATATTAATACTGATTCAATCAAATACAGTGTCAAAAAGGTGCTAGGAGAAAAATATTTTATCCTAGAGAAAAAATGATTTGAAAATTAATTATTCATCTTTTATGGCAGAAACAATCTGTGATTTCTAAAACTAATCACAATTATAATTGTGTTTTTGAAGTACATTGGCAAATAACTGGTGAATCATCTAGAAGCAAGGAAAGTATTTTCCCTTGGAAGCAAATCATAACATATAGAAGAAGATGAATCTTCTGGTTCTCTTAAATATTTTTCATTGATCGCAGAGATAGTACAGATAAACTACAAGTTACACAGATAGTACTATGTAATACATATAATCCACAAGTTATACAAATAGTACTGTACTGATAGTACAAGGTAAACACTTAGATTGTAGCCTACTCTGAATCTCTGGCACTGCATATCAGGTAAAACCTAAAGACAATCAGAAGTGACCTTTTAGCACAAAGACAGGAGTAATCTGAGCACCGTAAGATGTGCCTTTCAAAGATATATGATTTGTCTAGAGATATAGTACAGGATTTTAGATACTTGCCCTGCATGTAGCCACCCTGGTTCTATTCCTGATGATACATACAGCCACCACACCAAACATCATGAGGAATGATCTCTAAGCACTTCCAAATGTGTCCACCAAACCCACAAATTTATGATTATTATTATCAAAGAAACGTGATTTGCAATAGCATTAATGGTTAAGTCTTTGGCACTACTACCGCCAAAGTCCCAAAGCTTCTCAACCTTTATCTTGTTCCTGTCTGTATCTGCTGCTTTAGAGATCTCACATTACTAATCTTTAGAAATACATCATAGACATGGCTTACTTTGATTAAAAAAAAACATTTCTATTAAAAAATCCTAACTCATTTATCTATCCAAAAATCGCATTTATATTTACCTTTTATAAAGTATTTTATTGAATAAAATTAAGTTATCTAGTTTCATTTTGCGCTAAAACTAATTCTTTTTTAAAGTTATAAAATCTTGAGATTCTCATGAATAATCTAATATTATCCTTGTTTAACCATGTCTGTGATGATAGTTGTATATCCAATCAAACATCTAAAGTAACCAACTAGCTCCAAAATAGATTTCTTGTTTACAAAACACTGGCTGGTTGCAAGAAACACAGAGTGGGGGAAAGTTATGCTTTGGCTACTGAGAACAATCCAGTCTCAGTGTTAATGACACTATGTCAGCCCATAAATTACAATGGCTAACACTAGAACATTAACACCATCTTAAAACATGCTCGTAAGCAAGCCAGCGTGGCAAAATGAGGTCATGGAGAAACTTAAAGCTATTTTAGGAAATATCCTCAATACCAATATAGCTCCTCTGACACCACCTGCTTTCATTTGGAGGACTGTATATTTAACTCCCCCAACAACAAATGGGCTCAAACCCAGTGCTGACTCTACAGTCCACTTCAGAATAAATGCTGTCCTGTTGTTAAGTGTTGACCTTTAGATGAGACATTTAAATCCCCCTGCCAACATTCTCCACCTTCTGCTTAATTGGCACATAATAAAAGATGTAACTGAGAGAACATTCAATAGTGGTCATACTTGCTTACATATTATTATAGTCATAATGCATGCAATTTATTTGTATGTAAAATAGAGTTGGACAAAAAGATTCAAATTACTCTTCCTATGAGAATCATGGTAGTACCAAGAAAGCAACTGGTATTAACATTAGCATTTTTCTTATTATTTCCATGAACTAAACTTCCCTTATAATGAAGTCAAGAATGCTTATCTTAGTTTCTTAGATGAATAGCTGTTTCTATATGTGACGTTTTCCAATACTCTCCATAAAAAAAATGAATTCTTGTCAAAGATTTTTCAAAATCACAATTCCCAAGTACGGAACGTTGGTAAAATTTGATCTTCAAAGTCTTGAAAGTACCCTTAGTATTTGATTTGAAAGAATTTTATATTATATGCAATCTGAAATATAAATTACTGGCATTATCCTTTGGAATGGAAAAGAATTGGTGGATAAACTCAGAAACAAAAGATTTTTAACACAGTTATTTCAAATAATAATTCTTTTTTGCTATATTTCATAAATATTTCTATATTCTGGGCTGGAGAGATAGCACAGCGGGTAGGGCGTTCGCCTTACACGCGGCCAACATGGCCGACCCGAGTTCGATTCCTCCGCCCCTCTCGGAGAGCCCGGCAAGCTACCGAGAGTATTCGATATGCCAGACACAGTAACAACAAAGTCTCCAATGGAGACGTTACTGGGCCCGCTCGAGCAAATCGACGATCAACGGGATGGCCTTTACTTTACTTTACTTTACTTTCTATATTCTGGGATATGAATATGTACTATTCTTTATAGGCATATAGTATTTTAAATATATTTTCTTAAATGTATACTTATTGTGTGGTCAAAACTACACTGCTACTGTGAATAATGCTTCAATGAACATAGGAGTGAAGATGTTTTCTCTGTATTGTGTTTTGGGACCCTTGGAATATGTTCTCAGAAATGGAATTGGCAGGTCATATGGAAGCTCAGCTTCTAATTTTTTGAGAAATGTTCATATTATCTTCCAAAAAGACTGAACCAACTCAAGTGCTAAAGAACAAATGAATGGAGAAGAAGATATAGTACATAAGCACAATGGAATACTACTTGGCCATAAGGAATAATGAAGTCATGCAATTTGTTGAGACATAGATGGATCTGGAAAATATTATGCTAAGTGAAATGGGTCAGAGGGAGAGGGATAGATACAGAATGTTCTCACACATCACTTGATCACTTGACATCCCATTACTCATCAATTTGCTTGAGCGGGTGCCAGTAACATCTCCGTTTGTCCCTGTCATTGTGCTAATGTAGCCCAATGGCATTTGCTCGTTCTAGGAACATGAACAGCCGCAAACCAATCATTCAGAGTCTTGATGAAGGAGTCTGACCATTTCGTAGGTGGGCAGCCATGCGATCTTTTGATGTCTTGTGGAATCCAGTTGGTAATGGCCCTAGTCCAGCCGTCATCTCCAAATCTCATTACGTGTCCAGCCTATCTGATTTCCATGCCTTGGCAAATGAGACAGCATCCCTGATTCTCGACCATCTATGGAGATCGGAATTCCAGATTCTTTCTCTCATTTGAGTGAAGCATGATACTCCAAACATAGCTCTTTCAATTCCTCTTTGGGAGACCCAAAGGGTTTTCATCCTGTTTTTGTAAGGCCCAGTTCTCTGAGGCATATGTTAATGCAGGAAGAACAGTAGAATCGAAAAAATGTGCCTGGAGCCGGAGTTTCTTTGTCTTCTTAACTACGTCTTCAATGCTCTTGAGGCATTCCAAGGTGTTCTCTTCTTCCTGCGCAACTCAGTTGCCAGGTCATTCTTCATGTTGACCTCTCGACCTAAGTATACATAACTATTGCATTCAGAGATGTTTGTCCCATTGAGATCAAATGCAGCATCAGGAATGAGACCATTTTTCATAAACATTGTCTTCATGAGATTCAGCTGTAGTCCAACCTTTCCACACTCACAGTTGAAGCTGTCCAGCATTTGTACCACTTGGCTGATGTTTAGTGTCATTAGAAGAATGTCATCAGCGAAGTGGAGGTGGTATAGTTGCCCACCATTTATCTTCATTGCTATTCCTTCCCATTCCAGTCATCTCATGACATTCTCGAGGATGGCACTGCAGAGTTTCAGTGAAATGGTATCACCCTGCCGAACCCCTCTTGAAGTCAATGATCACCTCCCTGTAGAATGGAGAGATCCTTGTAGTGAATCCGCAATACAGCTCTCGGAGGATCCTGATGTATTGAGTTTGAATGCCCTGTTTGGCTAGGCTTCGATGACCAATTCAGTCTCAACACAATCAAAGGCCTTCTTTAAATCAATGAACGTTAGACAGAGTGGCATCTTGAACTCTGGAGAAACCTCAATGAGCTTGGTTATTGAGTGCATATAGTCAATTGTGCTGAATCCTTTTTGGAAACCAGCTTGCTCCTTCATCTAGTGATCTGCCAATCCTATTCAGGAAGATTCAAGTGACATCTTCCAGAAGGGCAATAAAAAGATTATCCGTGACTTCTATTTTGATCTCTTCAATAACCACGTCCACCTTCCCAAATACCAAATTCCGCAGGGTGGATATGTCATTCCCAGTGTTCTCCCTTTCAAAATCCGACATGCCATTTCGTCAGTAAAGAAGTGAACAGTATCTGGCCCAGACAAGGTCAGACCTGAATACCTCAAGAACCTACCATCAGTACTCATCAGTACACTGGCTCGGCTCTTCACATGCTACCTGTCTGAACGCAAGGTTCTGTCCCAATGGAAAACCAGCAGGACTGTACTACTGTACAAGAAGGGAGACATCCACGACATTGGCAACTATCGCCTGATATGCCTGTTTTCTGTCGTCTACAAGCTGTTCTCACACATATGCAGGATATAAATAAATATAGTAGAGGAATAAGTAAAGCCCAAAGCCAATAGAAAGAACAAGAGAATTGACCCTTACTAGGAAGCTTGTCACATGGCTGAATGGGGCTAGGGGTGGGGCGGTGACACAGGTCTAGAAAGGAACCACTATGCCAATGATAAAGGGAAATCGTCACACTAAACCTGGATTAATTAGTTGCTGAAACAGGATGAAATGACATGTATGATAACCTATCAATAACAGTATTTTAAACACAGTGCCTAAAAGACAGAGGAAACAAAAGGAAAAAAGAGAAAAAAGGAAAAAAGATAAAGTACCTGTCATAAAGACAGGCTAGGGTGGGAGGAAAGTGAGAACACTGGTTTGTGAATTAGATGCTGGGGAAGGCATTGGTGCTGGAACATTGCATGCTTGAGACTCAATCACAAATAACTGCAACTTGTGATACAAGGGAGTTCAATAAAAAAAAAATTAAACTACACTGCTGATTTTCACATCTTTTTTCCACGCTCACCTAATACTGCATTATACTCACCAAAAGTCATAATAAATAGACTATGAATTTTTTAATATTAACATGTAAAAATGAATCTAGAGTCTTCCTTACAGCTGACACCAGCTTCTATAATAATAAAAAAGCAGTTCTCTAAATTAAACCAAAATTAATTGCTTACTTTCATTTTCAGCCAATATGCTAAGTAACACATAAGTAGGACAAACAATATATGGCTCTTAGCCCCAAAATTTCACACTATATCTTCATTGCACTTCCCATTTCTGGAGCTCTGTTTCATAGCAACATAAGCTTACTAACAAATACAAATTGTTATCACATATCCAAATTTTCATTTTTTCTAGCCCTGAACAGATGGATTGGTGAATGTAAGTAATCAACGCATGGCAACCACAGGCTAGTAATTTGGACTAAGGTTACCTATATCTATATCTAGTTATAGTCAGATGGGCTGGAGCGATAGCACAGCGGTAGGGCGTTTGCCTTACAAGCGGCCAACATGGCTGACCCGAGTTCGATTCCTCCGCCCCTCTTGGAGAGCCCAGCAAGCTACCGAGAGTATTCGATATGCCAAACACAGTAACAACAAAGTCTCCAATGGAGACGTTACTGGGCCCGCTCGAGATGTACTATATATCCACTTTATTATACACATATTATTAATAATTGCAAATGAGATATTATCACCTATATATTGAAAACATTATTTTTAATATTTAAAGACAAACTTTATATTTCAAAGATAGAATGTCTCAAGAAATCTATTTAACCAAAGAAGTTACCTTGATAAATATAATTGAACTTGATCCTATTTAGAATACTTTTTACTATTTTAGCTTATTTATACATGCTTATATATTTGTAGTGAGAAGAAATTCCCTTTAGCTATTACCAATTCCTCTTATTGTGCTACTTAGCAGTGTATTTCTACATACCCAGCCACCTTATCACTCAAGTTAAAGCAACATCAATTCCATCAATCCATCAGTGAATTTGAGTCCACTTCTACCTAGAACTTTTGTCCAAGAAGATGGCAATGTAATTTTGTTCTTCTTACATGATTTTTAAAAATGGGTCAAGGACTCTAAGTATTTATGTATAGATCAAATAGGACCATCATCTCCCTTTACTGAGATAGTTAATATTAGCACTGTCCTGTTGTTTATCAATTTTCTCGAGCTGGCCCAGTAACATCTCCATCATAAGATTTGTTACTGTGTTTGGCATATTGGCATATCACGGGTAGCTTGCCAGGCTTTGTCGTGCGGGCGAGACACTCTCTGTAGCTTGCCGGGCTCTCTGAGAGGGGTGGAGGAATCAAACCTGGCTCAGCGGGCTGGCTGCCTGCAAGGCAAACACCCTACCGCTGTGCTATTGCTCCAGCCCTAAATTTCATTAATAAAAATATCATTTTGTTAGATTTGGGGAAATAAGTTTAGTTATAATTATTTTAATAAATTTAAATTATGCTTGAACCATTTTCATTCATGTAATTTTTAATTCTAGTTACGTACAGAAATACCACTTCCTGAAAGTTTTAATGTAGACTGGAGATCTAAAGATCTTAATGTCAAAAGATATGAAAAAAAAATCAACCTGAATAAAGTATGTGTTATAGTGTAGATTGAAAAACTCAATTCACAAAATTATTGTTTTGTAATCTCTAGGTCAGTATACTTTAACTATGAAATCATGTCCATCTTCAGCACAGATAGAACCAATTCTTGATTTGACAGAGAAATCTAAAATTTTGATGAAATAATTTTAAAATTTTCTGGTACACATTCAGATGTTCTGAACATATAGTTTCTGGTTCTTTATTATTTCTTGAAGAAATGGTAAGTCTAAAAAACTTATTATGTGCACACTTTATCATGAAAATATTTTCATCGTAATTTATCTGCTCACTAGGCAGACTGAAAAATGATTCAATGTCCTAGAGAGAAACTTATATTTTTACTGAAATTTTATTATATGCAGTTCAGAGGTGACCTGAGATAGAAAACATTCTCTTAATATTTGCTGAATAAATATAAAAGAACTATACTTAACAAATAATAAGATATTATAAAGAAATTGGCACCCATATATGAAAGATGTATCCCAGAACAATAACAGCAAATTATGAAAAGGTTTTGATGTTTTAAAATGAAACAGAATAATTAAATCCCTATATCATAAGATGAAATCCCTAGCTTAATTAAATAACTGAATGCAGAGCCAGAAATATAACTCAAAAGACTGAGCAGATGATTCTATGTAGGAAAGTCTGATTCAGTGCCCAGGATAACAGTCGTTTGAGCACTGAAGAAAAGAACCTTTGAGTTCAAAGTTTAGGTACCTCCTAAGAATCATTAGATGTGGTCCAAAAAAAAAAAAAACCGAAATGAGAAACTAAAAGTATATCAAATAAAAACAAAAAATATATAAAATGAATTTTATTGTGAGGCATAAATATATACTCTTAATATTAGAAAAATAGGGAGGGATATATTAAAAAGACATGGACACATATGTGAAAAAGCACAACTTTTAGAGGAAATTTTTATTACGTTTAGGTAATACAAAATTTAAAATTTAATGCACCAACAGAATCAATTTACTTTAGAAAAACATATGTGAAACTAATAATCAAAAGTAACTGATGTTCAAAATATAACTTACAGACTAAAAGTTTAATATAAGCAACATTATAAAACTAGAGAAAATTACTTACATGAAAAGCAAAAGTAAAGAGAAATCTCTAGGACTAAAAATCACCTGAAAAAAATACCTTAACTTCCCAGTAATAAGAAAAAATTGAATTAAAACTATAGTGAGTTGCCATTGCAATATAATGAGGATAAAAATATTTCTAAAGAATGTGCTGGAGAGATAGTACAGCAGGTGAGATGTTTGAACTTGCACACAACCAACCCCTGGTTTAATTCCTGGTAGCTCAGAGGGTTCTCCAGGTGTTTCCAGTAACAATTTCTGGTCAAAGAACTCTATGAAAGCCCTGAGCACTCCTGGATGTGACCCCAAAACACACACACAAATCTATATTTAGATTAATATGATTAATAACTTTCTTTAATATGAGCCTGTTTAACACTGTTCATGATTGCTTATAATTTTAAAATTAAGGAATTGATGTTTAAGGGTTAAATTATAAAGGTCTTATGAAAATTGAAGATAACCAAAGGGTGGCTTGAGTTTACCTCCCCACCCCGAGCAGAGCCCCAGCAGCTGAAGACCTCCGGTTCCAGTCACAAGCATGCTTAACACCACTCTCCACACGTTCAGACAAGCCTCATGCATGAAGGAACTGGCAGAGGAACCCAGGTGTGTGGGACCCGGGGCTGAGATCTCCAAGTCTGCTCAGATTGAGACTGGGACCTCCTCCACCCAGATCCCCCATCTTCCAGTATGTAGTAGGCATTACACCCACCAACTGCCCCCGGAGTCATGTAATCCCATCAACAGCCAAGACCCAGAGACTATAAAACTCTGCTCCTGGAAGCGTACAGCTGCATTTGCGGCTGTGAGACATCTTATTATCTAGTTCTTACTCTGGAGAACCTGGCAGGCTACCAAAAGTATCCTGCCCACACTGCAGAGTCTGGCAAACTCCCCGTGGCTTGTTCAATATGCCAAAAACCAGTAACAATGATGGGTCTCATTCTCCTGACTCTGAAAGAGGCTCAAATGTGGAGCTTTTTAAAATCTCAGGGCTAGGACAAAGGAGACGTTACTGGGGCCTGCTCGAGACAATAGACGAACAACAGGATGACAGTGTTACAGTGACAGTGAACCAAAATAAATAGGGAACTGTAAAAAAACTATTTGATTTCAGAAATGGGCACAAAAAGAAATATTCTATTTAAAAGAAAATGAAAGGACACAATATTCAAAGAGATTAAAGTCTAAAACCAGAGTCAACAAGGAAAGGGTTGTGGAGAGCTCTTGGAGAATACAGACTGCAGGAAAATTTCCCATGGATTCTAAGTTGTGTTAAAAACTGAACTGTTTTTACATAGAAGTAAAAGCATGATGCATA
This sequence comes from Sorex fumeus, assembly GCF_029834395.1. Taxonomy (NCBI): domain Eukaryota; kingdom Metazoa; phylum Chordata; class Mammalia; order Eulipotyphla; family Soricidae; genus Sorex; species Sorex fumeus. The sequence continues at coordinate 6,000,475 of NW_026606163.1, forward strand.
TAAAAAATCTAGGGGAGTAAAATAAATAAAAAGGCATGTTTTCTGAATAAAAACAAGGTTCTATGTAGAGGATGGACAAAGCTACTGTCACTGTCACTGTCCTCCAATTGTTCATCCATTTGCTCGAGCGGGCCAAGTAACATTGTGATACTTGTTACTGTGTTTGGCATATCGAATACATCATTGGTAGCTTGCCAGGCTTTGCCAGGTGGGTGAGATACTCTCAGTAGTTTGCCAGGCTCTCCGAGAGAGGTGGAAGAATCGAAATTTGGTCAGCTATGTTGGCTGCATGCAAGGCAAACACCTACCTTCTGTGCTTTTGCTCCAGCCCGGACAAAGCTAAACATAAGTAAAAGAAGGGCAGAATATATGAATCAAAAATGTTTATGACTGAGGGTACGATGCCACCAGCAGGTCAATTTGTACCTGGGAGGCGAGTGCATCAGCAGCCTGAAGGCACCGTCAGGCTTTCAGATACCCCAAAATTGCTGCTGTGCCTTTGGTCAGACCCCAAAAACTTGGGGCAAAGTTTACCAAGAAAGTAAACGGCCAAAAGTTAGGTATGTGGGAGACACACCCACAATCCACCTCTGGCTCAGAGGTATTGACCTCTCTGGTTCCTGATTGAACTGCTTAACGGTTATGATCCCAGAGACTCAGAAACGAATCTTGGAACCCAAAGGCTTTTGGCAGAAATCCGTCCTGTTCCTGCAGTAGGTTACTCATTTTGGGCCAATCCAGGTGGGAATAGGTTTTGTGTCTTGGCCTGTTCCCCTTGGCAACTGCAGTCTCATGGGAAGGAGGGGGCTGTACTAGCTGGTCCTTTTTGCCCTACCGAGGTCACGATTTGCCCCTCCATGAGTGGCTCTCTGGCACTGCCACGGCTCCAGAGGCTAGAGGACTTATTCCAGAGCCTGGCAGCTTGCAGCAGAAAAGTGAATGGACCATGCATTAAACTACTGCCCCAAGGTGGCTGCCACCTCAGAGCTTATTGAAAAGTCAGGTATGAGCCAGTGGTGACGGGGCAACTGCAGTCTCAGGGGAAGAAGGGGCGGTACCAGCTCGTCCTTCACGCCCTACTGAGGTCACGAGTTGCCCCCCCATGAGAAAGCCATTCGTGGGGGCAACTCATGACCTAGGTAGAGCGAGAAGGACAAGCCAGCACAGTCCCCTCCTTCCCATGAGGCCTCCTCTTCAATTATATAGCTGAGCCAGAGGTGGTTTGTGGGTGTGTCTACCACATACCTAATTTTTGGCTGTTTACTTTTTTGGTAAACTTGGCCCCAAGTTGCTGGGGTCTGACCAAAGGCACAGCAGCAATTTGGGGGTATCTAGAAGTATGAGGCATCATCAGGCTGCTGATGTACTTGCCTCACTCCAGTCATAAACATTTTTTTATTTTATTTTATGTAGGAGTACTACTATTTATTCAGCCACTAATTAGCTGAATTAATTGGGCATGAACTCCACCTTACTTTTTTTTCATAATTTTATTTATTTATTTTTCTTCTTATATTTATTTATTGAATCACTGTGGGAAAGGTTACTAAGCTTTCAGGTTTAAGTCTCAGTCATGCAATGATCAAACACTTTTCGCTTCACCAGTACTCATTTTTCACCACCAAGAACGCCAATATACTCCCCTTCCACCCCTCCCAATGCCTGTGAGGCAAATGATTTCCACTTAACTCTCCTCTACATTGATTACATTCATTATTTTGACAAAAGATGCACCATTATTGTTTAGAATCCCCCCCCCACACACACACCAACAATCAGAATTGCTAAAAAGGCATTGTGAAATACTTTGTTTTATATAGCTGGTTATGAGAATCATATAATCTTGTGTGACGGCAATAGCATTGTTCCTTTTAAATAGAAGTGCCCTATCTCTCTCCTGTCTCATTCTCTGTGACTGACCCCACTGGACAGAGGTTGAAGGAGTCATTTTGATTGGTCTTAGACAAATTCTCCCTATCCTTCACATATAATCAAAGACATTTATAAAGATTCAGCAAAAACTCACTGGAGAGATAGCTAGTCCCTTTTGCTGTCTCTCTTCTATCCAGGAAAAAATAAAACTTTCAGTGAAGGCTCATCCTTGTGTAAATTGCCTTTTTGTGATGTGTAGTCATAGAGCCAGAGAGGATACAAGGAATTCTTGTGCCTCTGTCACACTACCAGTTTTCATCTCTCATACTGAAAACATAACAATAAGGAAAACTATCAATAAGAAAATTGATATCACCAATTGAAAACCTTGAAGTGACATTAGAATTGTTTTCCACGTACTCCATAGTTCACTATAATAAAGAGAAGCCACTGAATAAAGTTAGAAAAACTATTGTTTATGCTTATTTTTATTGACATGGGAACAATTCTGAAAGTCTTGACTTTTGAGGGGCAAGTTACCTTAGTAACACTGCTTATTAGATTTTTTCATTGATAACTTATCTGTCTTTACAAATTTGATACAAATGTGTTACCAGTATCAGTAAATGAAAACACTGTTCATGTCATGAAAAGAAAACACAATGATAAAGAGAAAAGAGAGAAAAAATGCTATTAATTTTAATGTTACAAGAAATTAAAATTGTTTTGAAACATGAACACTGTTCTCAAATGGAGATGTGTTCCTTTACTTTCATTGCATTATTTGTGTTTTTTTTTATATTAATTTATTTATTTATTGAATCACCATGGGAAAGGTTACAAAGCTTTCAGGTTTAGGTCTCAGTCATGCAAATATCAAGCACATTTCCCTTTACCAAAACTTATTTTTTAAAAAATATGGAACGCTTCACTAATTTGCGTGTCATCCTTGTGCAGGGGCCATGCTAATCTTCTCTGTATCGTTCCAATTTTAGTATATGTGCTGCCGAAGCGAGCACTTCATTGCATTATTTGTGTTTTATTGCATTCTCTTGTCCTCTTGGAAAACTTCCATCTTTCACCCCAAATATACATAAGTAAAATGAACACATTTTCTTTTCAATTTTCTTATTGATAATTTTTTGTTGCTATGTTTTCATAATACTACTGAATAAAGACAAACATTTTTGCCACAAATGTAAAAATTAACTATTAAAATAATTATTTTGTGAAATTTGCTGACAAATTATGTCGTCTCTACAAAATTGAATAAGCATTTTTATAAAAATAAATTGTTTCGAATGAAAAAAATTAATTTCAGTATTATTCTTATCTAAAACTCCTAGAATTTTAGTCTCATAAAACTGGGCTCAATTCCAGAGCTACACATAAAATTCTTGCTATTTGATAGTGGTCCACAGACTGGCAGAATGACTTTTTTTTTCACAGACTTACAAACTTCCGTGATGACGTTTCAGTTACACATTTTCGAGTACCCAGAAGGACAGGGAGACACAATGATTTTGATCTTGGACATTTTTGAAACACAGGACCTCATGCCCAGTCTTGAAAATACTGAACCAGAACCTGCATCATAACATCAGACCCCAGTTGAGCATTTAATAGAATTGGAAAGCCTTAATCTCTGCCATTGTCTGTTACTTAACTATCCTGGGATTACTTCATACTTTTTTCAGTAAAGAAACAGTTACTAAGTGTAAAATCCATTGTTTATGAGATCTAAGACTAGATAAAACAGCATGCTTTTTGTAGCACTGTAGGACTGTCCTCCCATTGTTCATCGATTTGCTCGAGTGGGCCCAGTAATGTCTCCATTGTGAGACTTGTTGTTACTGCGTTTGTCATATTGAATATGTCATGGGTAGCTTGCCAGACTTTGCTGTGCAGGCGAGATACTCTCAGTAGCTTGCCGGGCTCTCCAAGAAGGGCCAGAGGAATCAAACCCGGCTTGGCCCGGCTGGCCGCATGCAAATCAAATGCCCCACCGCTGTGCTATTGCTCTGATAGCATGCTTCTTAAACAGTTACAATCACTAATTTTTGTATGAAGCTAGCATTACCTATACATATATTTTTTCTTCTGAATGTGGGCCAATAGCTAGTTGTGCCTTGCTTATTGGTTACTCCTGGATACCTACTGGCCGGGCTGGGGAAACCATGTATGGTGTAGGAATTTAACTTCTATTGACTATATGCAATGTAAGCACCTTAATCCCTCTACTTTCTATCCAGACAAATATTTTTTCTTTAACTACCCATTTTATTCCCTGCTGGCATTCACATCAGCAGGAAATAAAATTCTCTTCACCTCCACATCCATACTAATTCTGGTTGTTTTTATTCTTTGTGATGTGTACAAGTCTCATTGCTATGAGATAACATCTAATTGTTTTGTTTTGCATTTCTCTCTTGATAAGTGATCATTTCTCTATTGATAAGTGATGCTGAACATTTTTTATATGCCTTTTGGTTATCTGCATGCCTTCTTTGAGTAAATTTCTGCTTATCTATTCCCCCATTTTTTTAAATGTGGTTGATTGTTTTTTATCTCTTGTAAAGTTCTCTCAGAGCTTTATATATCCTGGATATATAAACCCTTTGTCAGATGAGTAATGGGCAAATATTCTCTACCAGTCTGTGGGGAGTCTTTTTATTATGGTAATCATTTCCTTTGCAATGCAGAAGCTTCTTAGCTTGTAGTCATATTTATTCATATTTGTTTTTGTTTCTTTGGTCAATGGTATTGAGTCATAGAAGATGCTTCTAAATGCAATGTCATGAAGTTTTATAACTAATTTCACCAATGTAATTCATGAATTCAGGTTTTATATTGAGGTCTTTAATCTGTATTAATTTAATTTTCAACATGGTATTATAAAGGAGCCTGAATTCTTGAACTGATATTTTTTGATATGTGACTGACCATTTTTCCAACATTATTTGTTGAAAAGGCTTTCCTTGAGCCACTTCTTACTACTTGCTCATTTGTTGAAGATTAACTGTCCATATACCTGATGATCTGTTTCTGGATTTTTAATTACTTTTCACTGATCTGAGTTCTATCTTTATTCCAATACCACATTTGATTACTATAGCTAACAGTTTTTTAATCTAGTTTATATTTCAAAGAACAAGTTCTTGGTTTTGTTGATCTCTTGGCACATTTTATTATCCCATTTCATTAATTTCTTGTCTAAGTTTTATTATTTTCCTTTTTTTGCTAGCTCTGCATTTCTATATTGGTCTCAATTTAGCTTCTGAAGCTAGATGTCAATATGCTCTCAAGGCCTTCCATTGAATTTTTCATTTCATTTACTAAACATTTTATTTCTGTCACTTACCATATTTTTTCTCATTTCTAACTTCGTGCTTTCTTGACTTGTACCATTGTTTCTTTGAGCTTATTAAACATTTTCAACATGTTTTCTCAACGTATTGTCTCTAATCTGAGAGGTTATTATAGAATTGTTAGTATGCATGAGTCTCCCAGGCTACCATCTTTGCTCACAAAGCACACTGAAGTACTATGCTATATTCCCATTGCTTCGCTAATAATGTGAAAAATTAGTCTTTCTAATTCACCAATCTTCTGCCCAACTATGTAGATCACTAGATCTCTGGGGAACCAGCTGAGTGCTGCTTTCTTTCACCCTAGGAAGAATTATCCCAACCAACTTTGTTTTTGTCAACTAGTTGTTTAGAGTTTAGTGCAAGTGTTCCAGAAAATATTTCAGTATCATTGGCCCTACCACTACTTTAGTTATAATTTAGGGTTCTGTAACTTCTTACTACCATGGCCAGCTATGTGAATTTTTGTGGGAATAGGTGATTGTAACTAAGATTAAGTTAGTATTAGCACTCTGTGGTTGGAGACCATCAAGCCACTCCAGAGTGAGTACAGTGCAAGAGTTCAACATGTATTCCCTGTGAAAATTGAAGGTGGCAGGTATTGCCTGGCTGCATTTGCAGACACAATGTGACTGGGAGAAAATAGGGTCAGTGGATATGGCACCAGTCTAGGCCAAAATGTTTCTGACCTGAGGGCTGGGTAAATTCAATATGATTTTTAATAAACTTATATTTCCTAGATATAATATAATTTATCTAAGAGTGGGCACTTAAATGAATATTTAGTTCAATATCTTTAGTAGTATTTTATATTGACTATATAAAATTCTGTTTGTGTCTCTCAAATTTTCCTAAAGATTCCCTTGAAAAATTAAGCTTCTATGTAAAAATAAATCAATATTTTAAAGAAAAAAATTAAGTTTTTATGAAAATCTTATAGCACTTGTGACTCAATTTCACAATACCTGTCAATGAATATTGCAAACTTTTAATTTTGGTGCCACTCCAAGAGCACTCACTGTCTTGAGTTTCCAGTTTGGTGATATCGGGTTTAGCAATGCACATTGATGAGTTTAATCCATTGATGCTGTGCTTGTATTTTCTTTTCTTTTCTTTTCTTTTTTTTTTTTTTTTTTTGCTTTTTGGGTCACACTCAGCGATGCTCAGGGGTTACTTACTCCTGGCTTTGCACTCAGGAATCACTCCTGGCGGTGCTTGGGGAATCATGTGGGATGCTGGGAATCGAACCCGGGTAGGCCGCATGCAAGGCAAATGCCCGACCCACTGTACTATCGCTCCAGCCCCAAAGCAGTGCTTGTAAAGGCCAGCAGTGGTCAGATCCACCAGCTACACTCCACGGTGCTCTGGGGCCATGCAGTGTCATGGATAAAATTGGGGAACGCGAAAATTCCAAGTATATGTTACATTTCTGTAACATACTGTCTCTCTGGCTCCATGTTCTAAGTTGTTTCTATCTTCACAGATGAAAAATGTCACTAACCTATCATTTTGATTAACAACAAAAGGATTTGAATATTTAAAAATTATTATTTTAAGCATATCTAGAGTGAACTGCCTTATTATATTTTATGAGCCTATAGATGGGGGCATACCATAAACTAAGCTTTAGAGATTCCAAGTCTATTCAGAGCACTGAGATACTTTGGAAGTATAAAGAGAGGTAATAGAATACACCAGAGTTGTCAATCAACAAAGGAGGACCTGACTAAGAAATTTACAAGAAAAAAAAATCCAACTCTATCCAAAACTGGGGAGAAGAAATGAACAGAAACTTCCCCAAAGTAGAAATTCAAATTGCCAAAAGGTCCATAAAAATGCTCTACATCACTAATCATAAGGAAGATTCAAATGAAAACAACAATAAGGTATCATCTCACACCACAGAGACTGGCACACATTAAAGGGAACAAGAATGACTAGTGCTGGTGCTGATGCTGGGAGAAAGGGACTCTCATTTTTTGTTTATGGGAATGATGACTGGTTACAGCATTTTCTGAAAACAATATGGGCATGCCTAAAAAACTAGAAATTGAGCTCCTATTTGACCAAGAAATACCACTTTGGGGTATATACCTTTGGGGTCCAAAAACACAGCAGAAATTCCATCTACACCTCTACGTTCAATGCAGCACTACTCACAATAGACAGAATCTGGACATAATCTGATTGCCTGAAAACAGATGACTGGATAAAGAAACTATGGCACATCTACACAATGGAATACTATGCAGCTGTTATGAAAAACAAAGTCATGAAGTTTGCTTATAAGTGAATAGACATAGTGTCATACTGAGTGAAACAAATCAGGAGGGGGATAGACATAAAATGATTGCACTCATTTTGTGGACATAAAAACTAATAAGAGACTAATATCCAAATACAGAAGAATAGGGACCAGAAGGACTGTTCCACAGTTGGAAAGTTGGAAGCTTATGGCAGGTGTGTGGCGGGTGGGGGGTGGTACGCAGGGTGAGGGAAAGAGCATTTAGGATAAAAAAGGGACCATTTTGACAAAAATCATTTGAAATAATCACTCTGGACAAGAACTGAGTACTGAAAGTAGGTTAATAGATACTTGTAACAACTTTTCAGTATACCTGTATTGTAAACTATAATGCCCAAAATGAGGGGGGTATATAGAGAGAAACAGAGAGGGAAGGAGGGTAGAGACAGAGAGAAAGAGAGAGATAGAGAGAAACATATAGAAACAGAGAGAGACAAATGAGAGAGAAGAAAAGTGCCTGTCATAGAGGCAGGGGTGGTGGCAAGGAGGAAAGGGAAACAGAGGACATGGGTAGTGGAAAATCTACACTGGTGAAGGGATGGGTGTTGTAACATTGTATAACTGAAACCCATTCATGAATAACTTTGTAATTGTCTGTACTTTCAATGCACATACACTGACATTGGATGCATCCATTGATGACCTGGTGGTACAAACGTGAAAGACCAAGTACAACATCATAGGCCTGACCGAAACGAGAAGGCATCAATCACATCACGCCTTTTTCAACACTGGAGAAGAACTATTGCTCTGAACATGCAACAAAAGAGGAGTCATTGGTGTCGGTGTCCTTGTCAACATGAACTTGACTATGAGCATTGATTCATTCGAATCCCTAACAACCCAAATCAGACGAATACACTTGAATGGATGTAGCTCACTGCCGGCAGTTTCTATCTTCGTTGTCTACGCACCAACATTCAATTATGATGAAGGAGAAATTGAGAAGTTCTACATGGAGCTCGAGGAGTTATATAAAGAAGACCACAAGATCATTGTCAGTGATATTAATGCCAAGATAGGACCGAGAAGATCAGCCAAAGATGTCCACATGGGGACCCATGACTTAGAATGGAACGAACAGGATGAGAGACTGGCTGAGTTCATCATGTCAACAAAGACCATCCATGGTAACTTACAGTTCCAGAAGGCTGAATCTAAATATTGGGCATGGGAGTCTCCCAGTGGATGGTTCCACAACAAAATTGACCACATTATATTCAATTGACTGTTTTGCTGACCAATGTTGCTGTTTTTCCAAAATTTGAAATGGGATCAGACCACCGTCTCCTTTGTGCAAAATTCTACTTCACGGAGCGGGTAGAAAGGGCTGCAAAGATTAAGAAGAGAACTCCCAGAATGACCACCAACTGGGAGCTCCTTGAAACTATTGCAGCAACAAGGAAAGATGCCTTCATTGACGACATTGATGAAAAATATGATTGACTGGTTCAGCACCTCCATGAGGAATGCCAAGACAGAGATAGCCACATAAAGATGCCTGTCTTTAAAAACTCTTGAGCTCATTCGCCAATGTGGCTTGGCACAAGCCTCAGGCAACCACAAGTGAACTCCGAGCTCTCAAAGCAGTGCAGAGAAGCCATAAAGGAAGACCTCAAAGAGATAAGAGCAGCAGTGGTGGCAGATGCAACATAAGCTGGGGAAATAATTTGCAATGCGCTCCTGTCCTTCATCAACTACAAGACCAAGATGACTGCCCTTCGACATGCTGATGTATCTAGCATATCTTCCAGAAGGGCAATGGAGAAGAATATCCGTGACTTCCACTCAGATCTCTTCAATAGCCACATCCACCTCCCACATACCAAATTATGGAGGATAGGTATGTCATTTCCAACATTCTCCCTTCCAAAATCCAACACGCCATTTTGTAGGTAAAAAACACCTGGCCCAGACAAAGTCAGACCCGAACACCTGAAGAACCTGCCATCAGTACTCATCAATACACTGTCTCAGCTCTTCACATGCTACCTGTCTGAATGCAAGTTTACATCCCAGTGTAAAACCAACAGGACAGTACTATTGTACAAGGAGGGAGACATCCACGACATTGGCAACTATCGCCCGATCTGCCTGTTGTCTGTCATCTACAAGCTGTTCACTTGAGTCACCCTGAATAGGATTGCAACAACACTAGATCAAGGACAACCATGTGAGCAAACCAGGTACTACAAAGTATTCAGCACGATCAACCATATCCACACAATAACCATGCTCATTGAGGTTTCTCAGGAGTTCAAGATGCTGCTCTGTCTAACGTTCATAGATTTAAAGAAGGCCTTTGATTCTGTTGAGACTGAAGTAGTCATTGAAGCCTTAGTCAAACAGGGCATTCAAACTCATATATCAGAATCCTCTATGAGCTGTATTAACTATTCACTACTAGGATCTCACCATTCTACAAGGGAGTGATCATCCATGTCAAGAGAGGAGTTCAGCAGGGTGATATCCTTTCACTGAAAATCTTCAATACCAACCTCAAGAACTTCATGCGACAACTGGAATGGGAAGGACTGGGAGTGAAGATAGAAGGCCAGCAACTATACCACCTCCATTTCGCTGATGTTATCATTCTAATAACACCAAACATTAGCCAAGCGGCACAAATGCTGGCTGACTTCAACCATGAGTGTGGAAAGGTTGGACTACAGTTGAATCTCACAACAATTTTTATAAGGAAAAGACTCGTTCCTGGCTTTCCATTAGCCCTCAAAGGAATGAACATCTGTGAATGCAACAGTTATGTGTACCTAGGTCGAGAAGTCAACATGACAAATGACCTGGTACCTGAGTTGTGCAGGAGGAAGGGAGTGACTTGGAAAGTCTTCAAGAGCATCAAAGAAATAGCTAAGAGGATTAAGAACCTCTGACTCCAGGCACATCTCTTCAATTCCATTGTGTTTCCTGCATAAAGATACGCCTCAGGCCTCAGAGAACTGAGCCTTATGAAAATAGGATGAGTATGCTCTTCGGGTCTCCCAAAGAGGAATTGAAGGAGCTATGCTTGGAATATCACACTTTATTCAAGTGAGAGAAAGAATCCGGAGCTCCAACCTCTGTCAACGATCAAGAATCAGGGACCCTGTATTGTTTGCCAAGGTGTAGAAAATCAGATGGGCTAGACACATAATGCGATTTGGAGATGACTGCTGGACTAGAGCTATTATGAAATGGATTCCACAGGACATCAAAAGATTGCATGGCCACCCACCTACAAGATGGTTGGCCTTATTTGTTAAGACCCTGAATGATCGGTTTAAGACTCTTCGTGTTCCTAGAGCGAGCAGACGCCATTGTGCTACACTAGCACGTGACAGGGACTAATGGAGACATTACTGGCACCTGCTCGAGCAAATCGATGAGTAACGGGATGTCAAGTGATCAAGTGATGGTGATTCAATTAAAAATAAATAAATTATAAAGGAGAAAGTGATTGAGAACAAAAAGGAGAGAGTGGTGAAATGTCATGCAACTGTCTCCTAACACTGGGATGTGCAGAACTTGAGGACTCCTTTCCCCACAGTCTTTTCCATCCAAATGTTGGGTACTTAGCAATATCAATAAATTATGTTCTCATACAATATAAACTTCCTATAACATGAAATGCTAGAAAGGAAACTGCCTGTTTTGTCAAAGAAAATGGGGATAACTCCCCCACTTGAAGTATCAGGAAGACATGAGTAGGCCACCCAACTACCTAGATTGTTGGAATAGTTTTTCTGGAAAGAACACAATTTTATAGACCATATATTCAATCCCTACAATTCAATCCTTAAAGAATATGTTCAGTCCCAAGCAGTCTGTAATAACTGTTGAATAAATGCCGCTCATCAGAGGGGCCAGAGCCAACTACAGTGGTAGAGCATTTGCCTTGCATTCAGCTGACCTGGGTTCAATCTATGGCACCCCATACAGACCCTGGATTTTTGCCAGGAGTATGCCCTGAGCATTACCAGGTGTGGTACTGAAACAACAAAAAAAAGAAATGTTGCTCAATATGTGAAATGTTTACGGAGACTTTTAATAATAGTCTGCTAGTTTTAATAAGCATCTCTGCTGGGAAGATATTTTTCCCAGATGTACTATAAATACCCTATGCATAATGAGTTTTAAAGAGGAAAAGTTCTGTTACAGATAGCAAGCAACCTTTCTTCTTAAAAGATATTAAAAAAATAGTGTATTAGAATATTTCTGTATCCTTGATTTAGTATATATTCACTTGCAACATAATTTTAAAGATTTAAATATATATGTCCCATAAAATTCAAATTATGTTTCAGTGTCTTATAAATATATGATGTTTTGTTTTATTTTACTGTATTAATTAGGCAAAATTTATAGTATTTATTTTTCATGTAATCTTCCACTTGCTCTATTATTTTTTACTTATACTTTCTAGGATATTACATTTTATAAATCAATTATTTATACATTGTTAATAATTATTATGCTTATCAAATATTTCATGTCAGTTGTATATAAAATGTGTTATTCATTCTAGATTAAGGGTATTTTTGCTGTTATGACTGGTTACATCTCCTAACTTCAAAATCATTTCTTCATTTTGACAGAAATAAGTCTGGACCCCCAGTAGGTTGCTATCTCTGGGCCATTCCAGGGGGGAAAGGGTGCTGTTCCTCTGCCTGCTCCCCCTAGGCGGCTCGGTGGTTGCCATCCTCCAGAGGCCATTGGACAGTCAGGTTTGGGGCTTCAGTGATGAGACACATGGGGCCTCATGGGATGGGGGTAAAGCCGGCCCTTTTCTCCCCATCCCAACAAGACCCCAAGTCGCTGCCCACAAACGACCTTTCTGGCTCCCGATCAAGCTCCTTAATGGCCATGATCCAAGAGACTCAGGAGCAAATCTCTGAACCTATCAAGTTTTGGCAGAAATCCCTTCAAATTTCATTGTTAAAATTTAGAAATTTCATAATTGTGTGGTCACTACTGCAGCCACGCAACATCATTTGTTATTCATAACCAGCAATAGAAAACAACTTGTCTACTGTTGCCTTTTCAGCAGATCTGAGTGTTGGGGTAAAATCCCAAATAGTAATGGTGGGTCTGGTGTCAAAATATTCAATGTAATCAAAGTAGAGAGAGAGAGAGTAATGTGGAAATCATCTGCCCTTTAGGTAGGGGGAAAGTGTGGGATGGGGGTATATTGGGAATTTGGGGGGTGGAGAATGGGCACTGGTGAAGGTACTGGTGTTTCATTGTATGACCGAGACCTAAACCCGAAAACTTTGTAACTGCTCTCATGGTGATTCAAAAATAAAATTATAAAAAACAAACAAAAAAAGTAAGGTGGAGTTTGTGTCCAATTCAATCAGCTAATAAGTGGCTGAATGAATAGCAGTATTCCTACATAAAAAAATCATTTCTTCAGATAAAAAAATCTTTAATTGATATGCAATATGTTGTTTACAATTGATTTGGGTAACTAAAATCTGTAAAATTTTATTCTCTATAAAAAATGGAAATTTTTTTCCAATATTAAAATTTTCTTTTAAGTTGCTTGGGAAATTGTAGAAAAATTTTAGGTGGACACCTCAGATTTCATATTAAGCTTTAATTTATGTGAGTATTTTGTATTATTTGGGGCCATTCCTGGCAGTGCTCAGAATTTACTACCTAAACCTATGCTCAGTCCTGAAAGTTCTCCAGGGATCAAACCAGAATAAATATAATATATATATGTATGTATTTTTGTGTGTATTATACATACATACACACAGCACACACACACATATATATATATATATTGATTTCATATATATGATCCTTTGTTCCCCACAACTGAGAGAAATCATCTCGATTTAACTGACGTCACTCATCATATGTTCTCCAGATCCATCTACCTAGTAGAAAATTACAGGATTTGATTTTCTCTTTTGGCTGAATTTTTTCCATTGAATATATATACCATAGAGTCTTTATCTATTTGTTTGTTGGTGTAAATTCAGATTGTGTCCAGATCTTGAGTATTGCAAATAGAGCTAGAGTGAACTTAAGTATAAAAATATCATTTAAAATTATTTTTTCTTGGGAATATGTCAAGAATGGAATCAATGAAAATTGGTTTTATATTTACTTTTATAAAATTTTTTAAAACTTTTTCTTTATTTTTATAGATGTCTCCAGAATGTTTTCTTAGAGACAATACCCCTACCCACCATATATAAGGAACTTTTTTTCACCTCATTCCTGTTAACACTGGTTGTTGGGGTCTGATATTAATGTATTTATTCCATTTTGAATTGACTTTGTGTACTGTGTCAGAAAGACTTCTCAGTTCAATTTTTGTACATGTGATTTACCAGTTGTCCCCACACCATTTCCATTTTATAGTCTTTGTTCTTGGGTCTAAGAGTAGGTGTCCATGGGCCTCCTCCAGCCAGATCCCCCATCTTCCAGTAGCTAAGCGTTATACCCACCAACTGCTCTTGGCACCGTGTAATCCCATCAACAGCCAAGATCAGACTATAAAACCTAGCTCCCAGAAGCTCCCAGACCTCTTATTGTCTCGTTCTTGCTCTCAGAGAAGCCGGCAGGCTACCGAGAGTGTCCTGCCCACAGAGTCTGGCAAGTTCCCCATGTAGTATTTGATATGCCAAAACCTAGTAACAATGATGGGTCTCATTCCCCTGACCCTGAAAGAGCCTCAAATATGGCACTTGCTAAAATATCAGGGCTAGGACTAATGCAGATGTTATTGGTGCCTGCTCAAGGAAATCGATGAACAATGGGATGACAGTGACACAGTTATACAGTGAGTATGGGAAAAGATAAATTATCCTCAATTTATTTTGTAAATTTTGAAAGTTAGTTCATGTAATGAAGATGAAAAAAAAACTAAATAAAAATAGCAACTCAAATATAAATTATATCAAAATCTTAATATTCTATGAGCATTTTATTAGGTTTAGAGAAAGTTGTATTGATATACAAATTCATTTTATGAATTATAAAAATAGTTAACAATTTTTAAACCTTAAATAAATAATAGTAATGCAAGTATGGAATTATATTAAAATATTAATATAACATGAACATGCTAGCTGTTTCAGAGACATGAAATATTTTGAAAGTGGAAATTTATTGAAACAATTCACCACATAAAGACAGAAAAAATGTTAAAAAGCTTGAGATCATCTAAAGTGATACTGGAAAGGCATTTGAGAAACATAATTTTAATATATGAAAAAAACTTTTTTAATTGAATCACTGTGAGATAGATCCTTATAAAGCTGTTGATGACTAGATTTCAGTCATACACTATTTCAACACCCATCCCTCCAAACAGTGTACATTTCCCAGCACCAGTGTTCTCAATTTCCCTCCCATCACCCCGAACCCACCTCCAGCCTGCCTTTATAGCAGGATCTTTCCTTCCTTCCTTCCTTCCTTTCTTCCTTCCTTCCTTCCTTCCTTCCTTCCTTCCTTCCTTCCTTCCTTCCTTT
Source organism: Sorex fumeus (assembly GCF_029834395.1). Taxonomy (NCBI): domain Eukaryota; kingdom Metazoa; phylum Chordata; class Mammalia; order Eulipotyphla; family Soricidae; genus Sorex; species Sorex fumeus. The sequence continues at coordinate 6,015,504 of NW_026606163.1, forward strand.
CTTCTTTCCTCCCTCCCTCCCTCCCTCCCTTCCTTCCTTCCTTCCTTCCTTCCTTCCTTCCTTCCTTCCTACCTTTTCTTTCTTTCTTTCTTTCTTTCTTTCTTTCTTTCTTTCTTTCTTCCTTCCTTCCTTCCTTCCTTCCTACCTTTTCTTTCTTTCTTTCTTTCTTTCTTTCTTTCTTTCTTTCTTTCTTTCTTTCTTTCCTTCCTTCCTTCCTTCCTTCCTTCTTTCCTTCCTTTCTCTCTCTTTCATTCTTTCTTTCTTCTCTATCTCTTCTCTTCTTTCTCCTATTTTCTCTCCTTCCCTCTCTCCTTTCTTTCCTCTCTTCAATTTTTTGTCTTCCTCTTTTCAGTTCCTCTTCCTTTTTTCTACTCTTCCTCTTCTCTTCATTTTCTCCTTCTCCTCCTCTTCACTTTCTCTTCCTCTTCTTTTTCTATTCTCTTCTCTCTCTTCTCTTTCCTTTCCCATTCATTTCTCTTCCTCTTCTCTTTGTTTTCTACTTGTCTTCTCTTCTCTTGTCTTCTCTCTCTTCTCTCTCTCCTCACCTCCATTTTGGGGCATTGTGTTTTGCAATATAGATACTGAAAGATTGTTGTGAATATCCCTTTACCTATTTGTAATACTCATTTCATGTACAGTGTGATCGTTTTCAACTATTGCTGTCATACTGGTCCCTTCTTTATCTTACCTCCTCTCTACCCCACACACACTTGTGGTAGATTCCAAACATTGACTAGTCCTCCTAGCCTTTATTTTCTCTAGCTTTGAATATTAGTCTTCTACTATATACATTTTGCATACTAGAAATAAATGCATTCATCCTGCATCTGTCCCACTTCTGACTCATTTCCATCATCATGCTACTTTCCATGTCCATCCTTTTACAAGCAAATTCCATGACTTCATTTTTCTTAGCAGCTGAATAGTATTCCATTATGTAGATTTACCATAGTTTCTTTAAACAATCATCTTTTCTCTGGTATTCGAGTTTTTTCCAGATTCTGGCTACTGTGAATAGCGCTGCAATGAATATAGAAGAGAAGGTGGCATTTTTGTTGTGTGTTTTGGGGTCCCCAGTGTGGATTCCCAGAAATGGTATTGCTTGGTCATAAAAGTTCAGTTTCTAGCTTTTCACATGAAAAAATGGTCTACATTACTAATCATCATGGAGATGCAAATCAAAATAACAAAGAGATATTATCTCACCACAGAGAATGGTATAAAAGAATAAGAGCAATCATTGCTGGCACAAATGTTGGGAGGACTATTCTTTATTGTTGGCATGAATGCTGACTGGTCCAGCCGTTTTGGAAAACAATATGGGTATTTCTCAAAAAGCTATTTTCTCCTTGTAAACCTACTTCTGTCTATTCTAGTTGAACTTCTCAAGTTTGTTCTCTACACTGTTAATTTTGTTTTCTGCAGTTAGTTCTAGCTTCCTATTTAATTCTATCCATTTCAACATATTATCCTCAATCAGCTTTTACATTTTATATTAAGGTTTTTTTTTAATTTATTTCAAGTACTACATCTATTAGCGATGTTTTTATTTTTTGGTGGAACCTCACATACAGTTCTCAGGGAACCCAGGGACCCTCCTAGAAATGCTAGTTCAACTGGTTTAATGCTAAAGCCAAGGATACAGTGTGGATCAGACCCTATAGTATTAAGGATTATCTAAGTGAGCCCAGTGGCACTTGAGGGCCTCCAAGTTCACACCCAGGGTACCATGTGGTGATGAAGATTGGACCAGAGTGGGTAATATGAAGGTATGCACCTTAAACTATGTATAATCTCTCCAGTTCCATGTACAGAACATTATAAAATCATTTTTCCTACTTCGAACTAATCTTACTATATTTTACTCCTTAGAGGCTTCAAAATCTTTGCATCAATGCTTATGCCAAGGGCCACAGAGATAGTGTGGTGGGTAAGGTATTGTCCTGCAGCAGTCCACTAAGTTTCCATTACCAAATCTACTCCCTCAAGCACTCCCTGAAATGATCTGTGAATGCAAGGAAAGTTAAAAATTATTAACTTTTTTTTATCATGCTAAGCGAAATGAGTCAGAAAGAGAGGGATAGACATAGAAAGATTGCATTCATCTGGGGGATATAAAGTAACAAAATATGAGATTAATACCCAAGAATAGCTGAGATCAGCACCAGGAGGATTACTCCATAACTTAGAGGCCAGCCGGGTATCCTTGAGGAAAGGGCAGTTCAGATAGAGAAGGGAGCACCAAATAAAGGGTGTTTGGAGGATCCTCCCAGGAGGGGAGATGCATGTTGAAAGTAGACTATGGACTGAACATGTTTGCCACTCAATGCCTCTTTTGCAGACCACAACACCCAAAAGGAGAGAGAGAGAACACAGGGGATTGCCCTGCCACAGAGGCAGGGAGGGATGGGGGGGTGGGGTGGGGGGATATTATCCATGGTGGTGGAAAATGGGCACTGGTGGAGGGATGGGTATCTGATCATTGTATAATCGAAACCCAAGCACAAAAAATTGTAAATCTACAACTGTACCTCATGGTGTTTCACTAATAAAAAAAAAACTCTAAAAATAAAATAAAATAAATAAATAAACTTTGAAAAGTTAAAAAAAAATTATTAACTTTTCAAGTCATCATTGGCTCTTTTCCCTGAATAAATGGTTCCTGTGTTGTGCCTTCTTGTAGAAATCTAATTTGTAAGATCAGGACTGTTTCAGACCTTAGCCTGCCTCTAATCAGAGTCCCATCCCCTTAAGTTTTGGGGCATATTTATGAAATACTGAGAATTATATGTTCTATATGAAATAAAATTCTACTTTCTTCTAATAGAATATATAAAGCAATATGAGTGTAATTGATGTGTACATGTAGCATTCATATTATTTTCTGCTACTTTGGGCTGGAGCAATAGCACAGCAGGTAAGACATTTGCCTGGCACAACAGCTTACCCTGGTTCAATTCCTCCCTCCCTCTCGGAGATCCTGGCAAGCTACAGAGAGTATCCAGCCTACACAGCAGAGCCTGGCAAGCTCCTCGTGGTGCATTTGATATGCCAAAAACAGTAACATAAAGTCTCACAATGGAGACGTTACTGGTGTCTGCTCGAGCAAATTGATGAACAAAGGGAGGACAGTGCTACCATGCTATAAAGGGACATGTTAATAAAACATCATCGGGGCACTTGAAAGTTAACTCTATTGAAATCTTTTGCAGTTGTATAAATAGGGTCAACTCATCAATCCCTTAATATACCATCAGTCAATAGAGAGTTCAGTTAAGAACACAATGGCTGGGTCAGAGATAGTTGGAAGGACCAGAACGCATGCTTTGCATGCAAGAGTTTCGAGCTTGATACCCAGGAGTGCCTTCATGAAAAGCCAGAGGACTGGTCCTGAGGCCCCAATTCACCAAGTTTTGGACAAAAATCTTTAAAAAAATCTATAATAATTTACTAATTTAAAAATTAAAATGCCACAGTGGTATCTTGAAGAACTGAAAGCAAAACATTGATTCTTATCCCCACCCTTTGTTTTGATAATTCTATCAAATAATGAGATTGTTCTTTTTCCTAGCAACAAAATGGTTAGAAATGGAAAATGCTAAATTGAATTAGAAAAGAAAAATCCAACCCAAAGTGAAATGTTAATTTTGTAATATAGTTCAGAATAACAATGCTTAGGGTTTCACAGATCATGTAAAATCAGACTGTCTAAAATGTGACATGTTGCTAGAAGTCCCTTTAGAGTTCACTAATGAGCAAAGCAATATGTAGTAACAGTAATTTGAGCAATAAATGTTGTAATTAGAATGTGCTTGGTAATAGCTGATACATAATTACAGCAATTACATCAAAAGTGACGAAAATAAAAGAAAAAAGAGAATAGAGGTTTGAGTTTCATATTAAACAGAAATAAAATGATTAGTTGAATCTTATGCAGGAGACTACTCTTCATTCCAGATGCTTATAGGCTGTTCAAATCAGTCCAGACACAGATATCTGTGATGGATTAAGCACCTGACGACGCTGGGTATGAAGCCTTTTGCAACCTGGATCTGGGGAGACACTAGTCCTGGGAAATAGATGTGGCTGATTGACTTCCTGTTTATTAATTGAAGTTCCTTGAGTGAGGCACCTGGTCTGTCTCTACCAATTTAGGATAAATTACATCTACAGGTGATCAACTGTTCTTCAGATCCTTTGAGATCAGAAAAGAGAAAAAAATTAAATATAAACACATGTGATCTAAAGGAATGAAGAATTACTGTCAGAAGTTATCTGATCACAGAAATGGGTTCCTGAACTGAATTTCGACACTAGAGAAATATTAAGAGAATTCAATTGAACCTCATGAAGTAGTCAAACACAGAAATGATTTGATTTCATAGAGTTAACTAAAAGAAAGCAGATCTAACAATATGGAACACAAAGCAGTTTGGCATTCTACTAATGGGTATTATGCAAATAATAATTATACTGGGGATGAGGGAAAAAGAGTCAGAGGATTAAATTTGCAATGGGGAGAAATAGTCCTTGTTTTTGTTTGCTTTGGGATCACAGCTGGTAGTGTTCAAGGTGTACTCTTGGCACTCACTCAGGTATCACTCCTAGTGAGGCTCTGGGAGACCATATGGGATGCTGGAGATCAAACCCTTGGCTGCATGCAAGGCAAATGCCCTACCCGCTGTACATCAACCTCTTATCCTTGTGTTTTAATCCTACAATTGGAGTGTGATCTGTAGCCTTGAAGCATCAGCAAACTTGGGAATCTGTCAGAAACACAGACTCAGTTCCCACCATACCCCTGTTGAATCAAAATCTGCATTTTAGGAAGATCACCGACAGATTTGCATTACATTAAAATTTGAGAAGCACTAATTGCAGAGATCCATATGCCACCAGGAGAGACCTTGGGAAAGATTCTTTTCTTGTTCTCCAATTTGAAACCTCACTAAAATGGCATGACAAAAGGTAATTACAGTCATCTGGCTAATACTAGAAGTAAATCTGGATCTCAAGTCAAGGGCCTGTCCAGTGGTACATGCGTATTCCCCAAAAATTTCCAAATGTTCATCAAATGAAGGTAAAATTTTGAAGTAGTCCCTCTAGAACTGTGTGGGAGAATTATTCTAGCATTGGTCTAATATTGTATTTTTAAAATAATCTTTTAAACGCATCCCTCATCAAAAGATAGACCTACTTATAGAACTGATTTGCTGATCACCATGTTATGAATTCAAAAATCCTCCTTCCAGTCCTTATTGATACAATCAGAAGTGCTAAGTGAAATTTTCAGAAATAAATAAATGTGTTCTAGTTTAGACTGATCACTCTGACTGACAGAATGAGGGGCTAGTGGCAGAGAAGAAAGGCAAGAAAACTAGTAATGGTAGAAGGGAAAGCAGGAACCAAGCGCTGCACTGCTGAGACATGCCGGTCTGATATCACTGGTTGAACATTTGTATTTCAGTCCATGGCCTGACTAATAACATCATGTAGTGAAATAAAGCACCCATTCTGGAGGGAATTGTTATGTGGTGGAATATAAACAAGCCCCTTTCTGCAGTATATTTACCACAGTGCATATTTACGAGTTGGGTTTAATTAAAAGTCGGGAACACTAGAGCTATTTTTTAACTAGATGCCTATTATCTAGTGTCAAATGCTTGGTTTTAATCACGCATTTTATATCATCATGACCTAGATCACTGCCTGTGACATATGAGATAGCGTGTTGTCTTTCCTGAGAAGATGTAGCGGGCTTGATGGATGCATTCTCATTCCTAACCTCATTACTACCAGCTTCCCATCCATCTAATAAAATGCTATGATAGAGAGTGGGAAGGTGCTATAAATCATAATATTCCAGCCGCTTCCAGCAGATTCATTAGAAATGCTGACTATATATCTCACAAACAGAAAGTCAACACACAATGTAGGTTGCTGTTGCTTCTCCCAGGATCAAGACATCCTTTTTCTGGCCTTTCCTCCCAGAGGAACAAAGGTTCCTTTTAAATGGTGACTACTGCATAGCCCTCTGTCCAAACATGATTTATTCAATATAATGGTTGATAAATATTAACTTCAGTCTTGTTATACTGAATATGTTCGTGGTGCCCCTGATTGGGAAGGCTGTTGACTTTTCAGTCTCAAGTAAAGTGTCAAGTCAATGAATTTATTAAAATAGATTTGATCTTGGAGTTTTCGTCATTACTTGTCCTGGCAAAGAAAAGTGTCCTTTAAGGTAAAGGTTAAGGATAATGTTGAATAGATAAGTGAGAACTCTGACATTATCACTGCTAATCAAGTCTGTGAACTTGGCTCCATCTCTTTTGTCTTTCATGCATTTGTTCACTGATTCTTTTCTTCTTATTTTGGTGTGGGGGACACATGCAGTACTGCTCATGGGTTACTCCAGGCTTTGCACTCAAAAATTACTCCTGTCAGTGCTCAAAGGGATCATATGGGATGCCAGGGATAAAACTCTGGTCAACCATGTGCAAGACAAACATCCTTCTAGTTATACAATGACTCCAGCCCTTGTTCACATGTTAAATTACAAAAAGAAGTACAATAATTCAAACTTCCTGAGGGATATGAAACTTTAGCTTACCAAAGAAGAGGAAAGGAAAACTTCTAGAACAAAGGAGTTGTCCATGTGCAAGATTTGGAATTGTAAAGAAAGGCTGTGATCCGGGTTTAATTAACTGAGACCAAAGAGACACAGGGAGTGGTGAGAGAAAGGAATTTAGAAGCAATAGAGGCCAGACCATGAAGGGCCCTTTATGCTCTATAAATAAATTTAAGCTGTTCTAAGAGCAATAGGAAACCATTAACTACTTCTAAGGAGAACAGTGACATAGTGGTTTTGCTTTTAGAGTGATCACTCTCACAATAATGGGAGAAAGAATGATGGGGGTGGAGGATGGACAAGGATCCAGTCAGGGAAGTTGGGTAAGAGGCAGGGCCAGACCAGCATGAGTCCTGAGACTAGAGAAAGCTGTAAGCAGTTGGGAACTATTTATGAAATAGAGATGACAGCACATGATTGATTTGTTTTCTTTAACCTAACTGGTCAGCAAATTCTTTTGCTCAAAGCAAACCTGTTCACAAGTCCCCATTTGTTTCCATTATCAACTCTTTCCATGCTGGTAGGCCTTGTGCTTGCGTGGTCTATACTGTGTTTACCTCTCTGGTACCCAGTTAGTTCATGTTCTATAGCTTAATAAATCCTGATAAAAATTTTCTGTTCTGAAATCTTTGTTCTTGATCTCTGTTTTCTCTGAAATCCTTGTTATTGGGTTTCTGGGTTGTAGAAAAGGCATAAATAAAGTGAGGGAGATAACATAAATGGCCAGAAAACATGTTTTGCTTGAATGAAAGCACATATTTAATCCCAGGTACCACATTGATTCTTAGTACCCCCAAGCACCAACTTAGGAGGATCCTTGAGAGAGCTCCACTAAGTTTGGTGCAAAAATGACATAAAAAAACAGTAAAAATAAATTTATACATGGCACATTGTTCAGATATAAGTCCTTTGAAAATAATCAGGATAATAATAAAGGAAATAAGATTTGTGGAGTCCAGCACTCTAAAACTTAGAATTCATAAGTCTCTATAATATTGCCTGATTGTATTACAGTTTCTGTTCTCAAATCACTTTCCGTTGTTCTATGTTGGTTTCTTCCTATAAAAATGACCATATTGTAATAAGTCTTACATTCTTTCCATCAATCACAATTGGCAAAGAGTAATAGAAAAAAATAGCATGGAATAGTACCACCTATGGGAATCTTGTCTACTGATATCTGGGATAATGTATTCCAAAATTATGATATGTGCACATTTTCTTTAAATCATTAAAAATATAGATTTTGCTTCATTCTTTTGCTTCATTCTTTTGCTTCATTCTTTTGTACAGAAGGAAACTCACTCTTAAGATATATTTGTAGGAAAGTTAGAGAATTTTTCTTATGATAAGAACATTAGAAAATTCTCACATGGTTTCATATGGTTTGTATTGTGGTGCCCAATGATCCATAGTATGGTCTTGTAAGGTCACTGGTGGTCTAGTTTTTCCTCGAACGTGCATGGATATAAGACTAAGTTTCGAACACCTGAGCTCAAAATACTGTAGTTTCCAGTGCTTTATTGGACCATTATTTCCGAGATTTTGTCATCTCCCTAGAATTTTACCAGGAGTAAGATATAAACAGCACTCCAAAAAAAAAAAAAACTAAAAAATATCTTCTTAGTCAAAGAGTTATCTCTCTGATTTCACATCTAGGAAGATAATCTCCTCTCTTGCTTTCTGAATAATAAATATAATTGTGTTCTGAATAATAAATATAATTGGGTTCAATATGGAAGTTCTAAGTTCTGCTCTCAGTCTTACAAAAGATATTGAGAAGAGGGTTATTAAGGGCTTAGCTGCCTGTGTGAAGTGAGGAACAGAAATTAAATTAAAGGACAAGAAATATAAAATAATATTTATTAAAAATTGTTCTTAACAAATCAAGAGAAATCAGTTCACACAAAGGGGATCAAATCACAAAATAAAGGAATTCTGGAAAAGTATATATATATATATATATATATATATATATATATATATGCCTTTCTTGAGTGGAACAGATGGTTTTCTGTAGTTTTGGCATTGGGAAAGAGAATGGGCCATAGGTTAAAATCAGGATTCACTCTGCATTATTTCAAATTTTAGGAAATTCTCTAATTGTTACAATGAGAATGCCATCTATACAGGCAAAGCATATCTTGCCTCTCAAAAGAACAAAGGCTCAGAGAGGCCATAAAAATGTCTTAGTTTTTCTTAGACATCAAAGGACTCTTACCAACAAAATGCAGATGACTTAGTGAAAGTAAATTGGGAACATATGCATTAAGATTCTACTAAAACGCATATGAGTTTAGCAGTGAGGTGAGGAGGGAATTGCTTAAGGCCAAATGCATTTTGAATTTTCTAAACATATGTGTGTGGCTATTACCACTAACACCCACCCACCTATCCTCCACATATTCACACACAAACATTGGTTTACTGAATAAATCTGAGGTCTAGAATTGGTAAGACTCCTACAGACCACACACCAAGAGGGATTTATAACTCATTAGCCAAGGTAAGATTAATTCAGCAAATGACTTTTTTAATATTCTCAGAAAAAGAAGAGAGGACAAAAAAAGGCAATTGATTCACAAGTAATAAAAAATTGAGGGTTCTAATTTCTGATTTCAAAAATAAATGCATTTGTTTTAGTTTGCTCATCTATAAAATATTAAAAGTTGATAAATATCAGAAATGGTAAAAAATCTTTATATTCAACCCACTGATTTCATCTGCTACTCTCCACTGTTAATCCTTTTCTAAGTTTGGCGTATGCAAATTTTCATCAATGATAATCAGATCTGAAAATTGAGCTCTAATGTATCTCACATCTAAGCTTGTCCCCAGGAAAATCTCACAGCAACAGAAAATGATCTTGGATAAGAAAGATCTATATCTTTCTGTTCATCATCCACCCTGGGACAGCACTGCAGAGTCCTTATGCCCTGCTGATCATTTTGATATTCTAAAGAGACCATTGGAGAACTCACACTGAGAGATGACCTACAACATCTAATGATCTCTTTTATGAACAGGAAGTACTATGGGGATTTCGGAAATAGCAAGGAGTAAGTCTAAAATTATAAAACTATAAATTGGAAGGAGTGAGGAAAGATATTTTATTTTATATTTCAAGCCTCGTTAATAAAGTGAATGGAGATGTTACTGCCAAAATCATCAGGATCAAGCAGATTAAATATACTATTTTTTCTAAGCCACTTTTCTCATTCACAATGTCTTTCTATCCTGAATATGAACCAACTCATTCTTAGAAAGCCTGCTTTTGATTGAAAATGCAAAAGCATGTATGTGCTACAATGACTACTCAGCAGCTCTCGATCTCTATTGCATTTAAGACATTATTACAGTTATTTCACAAACATCTGTTTCCTTAATATTTTGTGAAGTACTTAATTACTGAGTTGTGCATTTGAAATGGAAGTATAAAATCTTTAAGTCAATGATATTATTGGCCTTTTAATTGTAGAACTCAGTTTTGAGCTAATAACTTAAGTGAACCCAGACACTGTTCTAACATCAAAAGTTTTTGACATTACCAAGTGCCTGAGTTACAATAATTATTTCCTTGCACTAAGAAAACTGATTTAAACTTATGGGTCCCAATTGCAGTATATAAAATATCATAGTATGAATATTCTAATCTACTTGAGGTAAGGTTCCCTACAACCTTGACAAATCAGACCATGTTATTTGTGATTATATTATTGTCAAATTGTATTTTCATAGCTTAGACAATGTATGACAAAAATGCATAGTTGTTGAACACGCAAAGAGGTAAAAGAATTCCACTTCAGATCCCTATTACATAATTTGGTATGAATAACTTTGTTGATTATTCAATCAATGTAAGTACTTAAGTTCCCCCTAGTTTATAAACATTATAAATGTTTGTGGTTTCAATGGCAATTTAAAGGAATTTATTTGTTCCTCTCCATGTCTAACTTAAGATGAGTATTAACTCTATTTCACTAATAACAAGAATGAGGTAAAACTTTCTAAAATCTTCTTCCTCCTACAATATCCTTTTTACCAAATAGCAGTTCCTGAAATTAAATTTTCCTGAATAATAAAGGTTAAAGTAAGCACTCAGGACATTTAGATTTTCAAGTTCATTTATAACTAAAAGGAAGAAATTTTAAAATGTCCCTGTATCCCCCACATTTGTACATGTGTCTTTGTAAACAAATAAGCAAAATTAAATTTTAACCATGAAAATTCAGCTAAATAATTATTCATAATCTAAGACAACATATCAGATAAAGGAATGATATCCAGTATCTATAAATCACTCTCAAAGATCAATAATGACAGCAACAAAAATGTAAAAGCCCCATTGAAATATGGGGAGAGGAAATGAACTGTCACTTCTCTCAGGAAGACCAATGGATGGCCAACAGGGACATAAAAAAAATGCCCATTATCACTTATTAGTAAGGAAATCCAAAGATGACAATAAGATATCATCTCACACAAATGAGAATGGCACATATAAAAATTACTGGAAACAGTGATCATTCCAACTATCATTGTCTCCTCCCCCTTTGAGGAATGCTCTGAACACAAAATGAGTGCTGAAAGGGGGTGAAGTGACAGACAGGATACCCTTTCAGTAAGAAAACTAAATTTCCTAAGCACTTACCTTAACATTGCAAACTACAGTGCAATAAGAGGGAGCGGGAGAGAGAATGGCAGGGATGTGTTGAAAAAGGAACATTCATTTACTACTGGTCCACCACCTAAGAAATACATTATGGAGGGTTCTCAATAAACTCAGAATTGATATCTTATATGACTCAGCAATTCCACTTTGGGGAATCTATTTCCAGGACAGAAAAACATTCATTCAAAAGAATGAATGTACACTAGCATTCATTACAGCACTCAGTACAATAGCTAAGATTTGAAATCAACCTAGGTGTCCATTGACAAGTGTATTAAAAAGATGTGATATATAAACACAGTGAAATACTACACAGTTGTAAGGAATGATGTAACTATGGATGAAACTAGAAGAAACCATGTTAAATGAAATAAGACAGAAAAACGTTAAACACAGGATATTTCTTACATGTGGTGTTTAGGGTAACTGGATAAGGGAATGCAGTGTTTCAAAGGGGATATTCCCAGATCAACCTTCATTCCCACCCAATCCCAGTATAGGGGGAAGGAAAGAAAGAGTAGAGGGGAGGAAATTGGGCACACAGATGAGAAGCAACAGAGGCAGGTCAGGGGATTAATTTGTAAAGCAGTGTTAGGGAATAAGAGAGCCAAATATCCAAAACCACAGAGTCAAGAACACCGAGACTTAAACACAAACTTTAACAACTGAACTTAGAAAGGTGCCTTCAAGAGGGCAGGCTGGGGGGAGGGGGACTGGGTGTGTGTGGAGGGGGCATAGGGAGCAGAAGAGTTTAGGGGCAGAGAGAGAACCTGGGAACATTGGTGGAGGAAAGTTGACACTGGTGGTGGGATCAGTGTGCAATATTGTATGTCTGAAACTCAACTATGACTAAACTTTGCAAATCACAGTGCTTTAATTAAAAATAAAATAAAATAATCCAGAATAATAAACTATATTGTGCTTTAAGTAACAATGTGGTAATCTTGGTAGAATCAAATAAAATTTACTATCTTGGAATTATTCTGAGGCACGTTGTGTTTTGCATGAAGCAAAGTAGTAAAATTAATGTTCTTTTGCAAAAATTACAGTATAAATGAAAATTTGAAAACATACATGGGGAATAAATTTAAGTCATTCCTGATGTATTTTTTCTATTTAAGTGTTTGGCCAATGACAAAGAAAGATCAGGGTTTTTATGCCTCATTTTAAGAATAGTTATAAGTACAAAGTCATAAAATGTGTTATTTTTTAAACTGCTATTCAGACTTAATAGGAAAAGAACATATAAGCATCTAGAACTTTTCTTTCTATTTGAGTCAATTTGAAAAATAATATAATATCTGTCCCATCCTGTGAGTGAAAACAAGTGTCACAATAAAAACACAAGAATTAAGGCTTCTATAAAATGTTTGTGAAGATATATGTTGCAATATTAAAATCATGTTGAGGCATTTTAGATACCTCACAAGAGCTGGACAAAGTACAAACGTGGCCTTTATATTTTCTACTTTGGAAATTATTTATAATTATAGTTGTAGAGAGTAACATTTACTTTCCACACTTAATTTTATTGACTGCTGCACAAAAGAATGAGAAAGCATTGCATGAATATTTTAAGTGAGAGAATATATGCTTCTCTGCTTGTATCTTTGCAAAAGATATTTAATTAAATATCAAATATAAACTAATGCCACTACCTGAGAGCTTTCATGAATGCAACTGTTATCACACCCAAACCCAAGTTCTACCTCAAGATTGCCATTTGAATGCCAGTATTCAAGAGACAAGAGTTGGTATGTGAAAAGCAGGCTGATAGTTAGGCTAGCAACCTGAGAGATGATGGATGCCTTTTGTAAAGACTATCTTGTGCATGCTCTTCAGAAGCCATTAGAGAGAAAAGAATGAGAAAGAGTAATTTTAGGAGGTTGATTACAGACTGGTGGATGCCAGAATGACCAGTAAATTCCTTCCTGGGATGATCCTTTGAGACGCACCTCCAATATAACTTCAAAAATAGTTTTGATCGAGGGTTCAGCTTCATGATAAAGATTAATATCAGAGACACATTCTTTTTGTGATTTTCAACCATCCCTGCTCAGAAAAGCTTTCTGTTTCCAATTACTGAATTCAGTTCTTAATTTTTTGAGCCAGTATCAGAACAAGTTTGGTTTGGAATGTTAGAGTTAAGGATTCACAGTACTCCCAATTACAGTTACATTGTTAGAAATAAGAGAGATTAAAATATTTTAATTTAATATACTAAAGGAGAGCTGGAGCGATTGCACAGCAGGTAGGGCCTTTGCCTTGCACGCAGCCAACATGGCTAACCGGAGTTTGATTCTTCCGCCCCTCTTGGAGGGCCGGCAAGCTACCGAAAGTATCTCACCCACAGGGCAAAGCCTGGCAAGCTACCTGTGATGTATTCGATAGGCTAAACACAGTAACAAGTCTCACAATGTTACTGGGCCCGCTCAAGCAAAATCGATGGACAACGGGAGGACAGTGACAGTGATACTAAAGGAAATAGCTTGCAGATTTGACTGGCCAAAAATGTGTGGATTCCTGACAAAGATAGGCATCAATGTAGCATCTAAATTGTATAAAATATAATTGTAAGCATCTATTGATGCTATTAAAAATACCCACCTATAGGCTGCTTCACTCAGGGCACCCCAGAGGAGGGGGGGTGAGAAACCTCCCTGCCATGAGTGATCCAGCTCTGGCGTATGAAAATCTTCACATCCCACCAACCACCACACTCAAGGCCGCTCCCCACACGTTTGGGCCAAGCCTCACGCATGAGTGAAGTCCTGCGGAACCCAGGTAATGCAGAATTTTGTGACCTTAGACCCTGAACTCAATGAGACCTGGGAGCGGAGATCCTCTGCCCTTTTCCCCCAGTCTCCAGTGACCCAGAAGTCATGCCCATAAGCCACCTCCTGCTGGCATCAGATAATCTTGTCATTGACCACCATCCAGATCACATGACTGCTTCTCCCGAAAGAGAGCATAACATGAGGCCCTCATAGCCATGCCACTGGACCACACATCAGGCTGTTCCACTCAGGGCACCCCAGAGGGGTGCTGGTGAGAGCCCTCCCCACCGCAAGGTACCCAGCTCCGGCAGCCAAAAACCTCCACAACTCAACCACTGCCATGCTCAAGGCCTCTCTGCATAGGCTCTGGTCAAGCGCTTGAGATGGAAACATCCCAAATTTGGTGGTAGGAAGGTGTAATGATGGTGGGATTGGTGTTTGAATATTAAATGAAATCAAATATTGTGAATTACCTTATAAAATAAAAAGTTTTTAAATATTTTTTAAAAATCCTCCTCTATAAGGTGAATAGTGATATAAATATGGACCTCCTCAATCCCCACCCTTACCAATGAGAGTGTGGGGGAGGTTTCCATGCATGAGCAATTTTTGTCCTAACCATTTCTTTCTTATTTTGGGGCCACCCACAGGTGTTTAGGGCTTACTTCTGCCTCTGCACACAGGTGTCATTCCTTACAAAACTCATAAAACCATATTTGTGCGGAGATCACCCAGTTTGACCATATTCAAGGCAAGCACCCCACGTGTTCCAGTATTATTGTCTTCTATTTTACTTCTTTTAAATTTCTGCTTCGAATCAGTTGAAAATATTTTTGAAATTTCAAAGCAACCTAGCAAATACTGTTACTTCTACATGACTTCTATATGACTCAGATACTGAAAAAAGCAAATAAAATAGAGGAATAAATTGGCTAATAGGGTTGGTCAAAGACTTTGTCATTAAATTCCCAATTTTCAAATGTATATGCCAGTCCAAATAGGATAACCTCACTGGTTTCTTTTCAAATCATTCCTATTATAAATTTTAAGCACAAGGTATGCTATACATATAGAAAAAGACTTGTCTTATAATCTGCAATTTCTTAAGCAGTTCCAAATTTAAGGGCTTTATCCTGCTGAAAAACAATTGAAAACCACTGATCTGATTAAAACTCTTCCCTTGACGAATGGGTAATGAATTCTGTAAAGACAAAGATAGTCTTTCTTTCTGGGTATCTCAGAGTATTTGATATATGAAAATAACTGTAAATTTCCACTATTTTATTCTTTCATTTTAGTTTGGGATGTCTCAGAAACAAAGTGTGAAGAGGATTAGAATTCTAGTGTCATTGTTGGGAGCTACAAAAAACACTAGCAAGGAATACAAATGTAAGAAAGAACGAAAAGTCAACCAATTAGTATGTTATCACCCACCAAAAAAAGTGAAGCATAATTTCACCATGAACTTTTTTTGTAAACTGTCAATATTTTAGAAGATTACTTTGTTCTACGAACACCCTACCGCTGTGCTATCTCTCCAGCCCAAAGGTAAAGGCCCTCCCGTTGATCGCCGATTTGCTCGAGCGGGCCCAGTAACGTCTCCATTAGAGACTTTGTTGTTACTGTGTTTGGCATATCGAATACTCTCAGTAGCACAGTGGGTAGGGCGTTCGCCTTACAAGCGGCCAACGTGGCCGACCCGAGTTCGATTCCTCCATCCCTCTCGGAGAGCCCGGCAAGCTACTGAGAGTATTCGATATGCCAAACACAGTAACAACAAAGTCTTCAATGGAGACGTTACTGGGCCCGCTCGAGCAAATTGACGATCAACGGGAGGGCCTTTACCTTTACCTTATCTTACTTTGTTATACGGGGTGGAGTGATAGCACAGCGGTAGGTTGTTTGCCTTGCATGCGGACAGTGCTACAGTGCTACTTTATTTTAATAGATTTAATTTCTATTATGTAATAATTGACCACACTAAGAGAAACCATGTGTACGTTACTCTTAACTTCTTTTTCCCCCCACAGAATAAATAGTTCTTTAATTTTAATTTATTTTCTCTTTTAAATTTCCCTATTTTAAAATTTTTATTTTTAATTTTATTGAATCACTGTGAGAAATTTATAAGCTCTCATGTTTGGGTTACAATCACACAATGATCAAACACCCATCCCTCCACCAATGCACATTCCCGATCACCAATATCCTCAGTATACCCCCCTCCCCGCCTACATGGCAGACTATATTCCCCATACTCTCTCTCTACTTTTGGGCTTCTAAGACAAAAACTAAAATCTATGTTGTAGATCTATTCCACATGTGGATGGGAGATCTCTGCTGTAAATCACTTATAAAAGTTGGCCCCAGAACACTGAATTCTGGATGCTTCCAGTGCAAGAAGTGAAAGTCAGTCCCCCACAAAAACTGGAAGACCTGCAAATGTGTAATGTGTGCAGAGTTCTATAAATTGAGGCTGAAAACACATAATGTTTCTCTAAACTAGTTTGACAGTTAAAGGTTCTTTCTGTATTGAGTGCTGACTTTTATTAGAGTGTATTTTCTGGTGAACATTTTAATAATTTAATGCTTTCATGGAAAGTATAGTATAAATAGCATTGTCATATGTATTATCTTGAACCCCCCAAAATAAAATTCCATGCATTATTATCTCATTGTACACAAGAGGAAGCCTGAGGTCTAGATAGGTTAATGAATATGAAAAGACCTGGAAAGCAAATTCAAGACTCTCTGCTTCAGAATAATTTTTCAGTACATAAAAGTTCTTTCAGGTGATGTATTTTAACTCATATCAAAGTTTATTAACTTAAGATTTGTCTCTGTTTTTTTCTTTTTATCCACAAGTTTATGTTCCATTAAAATGACCTACTACAAAAATGACATATATGGCTCTATAAAAACTAGCATATTAAGTTTTTCCAGACAACTTTGAATTCCACGGTTACCAGAGATTGTGACGTTTGCTGTCACTTTAATGTACTGCCTATAGCATTACTGATAGATACCAAAGATAGCAGTATAAATCTTAAAATTTTATGTGCCTTCTATATTTCACAGTATAGGATCACAATTTCTAAATATATGATATTTTGTTGTAGAAATTGTCAGCTAGAAAAGTCTAAATATATTTGAAAGATTTGCAGTTACTAACGGTACTGCAAGTAAAAAAAAGTAATGTATCTAGAGACCTATGCCTTGTTGAGTGGGGGAAGAGGTGGCTAGATCATATTTACTGAGTACTAATTATATGGCCAATAGTTGTCTAAGTGATATATGAATTGACGATTCCTTAAAGCAATAATTTGAGGAAAGTATCTTATTATTTACTCTACCTGACAAGTGATAACATTGAAGCACAATTGTTGGGGTCTCAGTAGCCAGCCTGAGACTTTGACTAAGTCCCCTGACCCTGAAAGCAAGAGCTGGCCCTGTTTACCGTGGCCCAGGGGCTTGCTCCAGCCCTCCACACACAGTAGGCATTCTGGTTGAGGATGCGGGATGTAATAGTTACTATCTGCCTGAGCTGATACACCTGGCCCTGAGAGCTGGAGATGTAAATCATTAACATCTGTATTGAGCCTGACAAGGTAAACGTGATACACGTGGATTGCCCTCTGAAATGTATGTATAAAAACGCCTGTGTGAGAGCTAATAAATGGATTGCTGATTGACCACCAGATTTCCCCCTCTGCATAGTTTTTTCTCGGTGGGAGTGGAAGTCCATGGTGCGCGGAGGGCTAGAGCAGAGGTTTCTCCCCTTCCCACTCCCTCTCCTATAGGGAGTAAGTCCGGCGATCATACTCCAGTGTGCTGGGGTCGACTGGCCAGGACCCTGACACACAATGAAACTAAGTAACTTGTCTTTCTTATATATAGTAATGTTAAGATTTGAGTCATGAAATCTGCCTTTGCAGTTATACTTAGAGAGGGTATAATATGCCTCTCTCTTAACCCGCAGGATTGCTACATGGAGGAATCTGTTAGGAGTTACTAAGATACTGGACCAGAGAAATTGTACAGGGTTTAAGACTCTTGACTTGCATGGGGCTAACTCCAGTTTGATTCCTGACACCACATACAGTGTCCAAAGCATCACTAGGGTGATTCTGAGGACAGAATCCGGATTAAACCCTGAGAACAGCTAAGTATGGTCCAACATCTCATATAAGAAAATATCACTAAGAGGTTAAAGATTAATACTTTTCTTTTTAATAAGTACAAAGAAAAAGTACTTCCCAAATGTATCATTTAATCCTTATCAGATAAAAGAGAACTAAAATTCACAATTTTAACTTTAAAACTGATATTCCAGTTTATCTGTATCTAATCTGTTGTTTATACTCTCTAAAGGTAAAGGTAAAGGCCCTCCCGTTGATCGTCGATTTTGTTCGAGCGGGCCCAGTAACGTCTCCATTGGAGACTTTGTTGTTACTGTGTTTGGCATATCAAATACTCTCGGTAGCTTGCCGGGCTCTCCGAGAGGGGCGGAGGAATCGAACTCAGGTTGGCCATGTTGGCCGCTTGTAAGGCAAACGCCCTACCGCTGTGCTCTCTATCTCTTTAAAATTGATATTCCAATTTATCTTTTGCCAATCTGTTGTAAACTATCTTTTAACTTTATTTTAACATTAATTTCAATATTACACTTTATATTCCTAAAATACATTTTATCTTTACAAAGATACATCACTTATATAACATCTTTTCTTATATTTGAGTAGCTATTGATTTAAACTAGTTGGGATTGGAGCAATAGTACAGTGAGAAGAGCATTTGTCTTGCATGAAGTCGACCAGGTTCTATTTCCCCATCCCTTTTGGTCCTCTAAGCCTGCCAAGAATGATCCCTGAGCACAGAGCCAGGGGTAAGCCCTGAGCAACTTTGGCATGGCCCCCAAACAAAAACAAACTAATTTTTAGGTAATTTCTTCATAGTACAATAGTTTATTTTTAATTGAATCACCGTGAGATACAAAGTTTCATGATTAAGTTTTAGTAATACAATGATCAAGCACCCTTAGATCCACCAGTATGCACGTTCCATGACCAATGTTCCCAGTATCCCTCCCACCATCCTCACTTGTTCCCACCCCCTGCCTCTGCAGCAGACACCTTCTTTCTTACTCTCTCTCTGCTTTGGGGCATTAGATTTGCAATACTTATCCCAAGAAGATGCCATCATATTTGGTCCTTAGTTTACTTTCAGTGCACATCTCTCATCCTGAGTGATCCCTCCAACCATCTTTGACTTAGTGGTCCCTTCTCCATCCCAACTGCCTTTACCCCCAGCACATAAAGCAGGCTTCCAAACCATGGAGCGAGCCTCCTGGCCCTTATCTTTAATGACCTTAGGTTAGTCTCCTATAATGTTATTTTATATTCTACAAATGAGTTCAATCATTATATGTCTGTCTCTCTCTTTCTGACTCATTTCACTAGCATGATACTCTCTGTGTCCATCCATTTATATGAAAATTTCATGACTTCATCTTTTCTAACAACTGCATAGTATTCCATTGTGTAGATGTACCAAAGTTTCTTTAACCAGCCATCTGTTCTGAGGCACTCAGGTTTTTCCAGATTCTGGCTATTGTGAATAGTACTGCAATGCACACACAAGTGAAGATATCATTTCTACTGTGCTTTGTTACATCCCCATGATATATTCCCAGAAGTGATATTGCAGGGACATGTGGAAGCTCAATTTCTAGTTTTTGGAAGAATGTTCATATTGTTTTCCAAAAAGACTGGACCAGTGGGCATTCCCACCAAAAATGAAAGAGACTCCCTTTCTCCCGGCATTCACACCAGCCCTGTTCTTGTTCTTTTTGATGTGTGCCAGTCTCTGTGGTGTAAGGTGATATCTCATTGTTTTTTTAGTGCATATCCCTGATGATTAGTGATGTAGAGCAATTTTTCATGTGCCTTTGGGCCATTTGAATTTCTTTTCTCAGGAAGTTTCTATTAATTTCTCCCCATTTTTTCTTAGGGTTGAAGGTTTTTTTTTCTTGTAAAATTCTATCAGTGTCTTTTATATCCTGGATATTAAACCTCTATCTGATGAATATTGGGTAAATAATTTTACCCATTCTGTGGGCTTTTTTCTGTATTACAGTCACTGTTTCTTTTGAGTTGCAGAAGCTTCTTATTATTTAAGGTAGTCCTATTTGTTTATGTTTGTTTCCAGTTGCTCTCCACAATCTCCACTACCCAGCCGCTGCCACACTCCAGGATGCATTCCAGATGCTCTGGCCGAGACCACACAAAAGTGAAGCCCCACAGAACCAGGTAAGCAGAACTCTGAGACCTTGGACTCCAGGCTCAACGAACCCGGGAACAGAGATCCTTTGCCTGCTCCTACCAACCACAGGTACCAAGGGTTTAAAACCAGGAAAACCACCTTACCTTGCCCTGTCTGCCTCCACCAACTGTCGGAGACCCAGAGATTACACATAGAAGACCCACCCTACCAGTTCCAGATAAATACCTCACCAGCAGACCTCCACTACCTCCACAACTCAGCCGCCGCCACACTCCAGGATGCTTTCCAGACCACAAAGAGGCTGCGTAACACATCATAAGACACTTAATACCTATCTTCCAGGATTGTCACACCATATTTGATAGGGTTCAAATATGGTTTGAACCATGGGAACAACTGCAAGGGCCATTAGAGGCCACCCTAAAAGCCTCTATTCCTCTCGGAGAGACTGGCAAGCTACCAAGAATATTCTGCCCTCATGGCGGGGCATGGCAAGCTATCCATGGCATATTTGATATGCCAAAATCAATAAATACAGTGTATCTTATTCCCTGACCTCGAAAGAACCACCAATATGGCAGCGTTAAGAAGGATGAGGAAGAAGAGGTGATAAAATCTCAAAGCCAATCAAGGCTGCCAAAACAAGAAAGACAAAAATGACTGTAATTTCAATGCACATACACTGGCATCAGATGCATATATCGAGGACCTGATGGTACAAGCCTGAAAGATCAAGTATGACATCATTGGTAAGACCGAGAAGAGAAGGCATCAATCACATCACACCGTTTTCGACACTGGAGAAGAACTCTTCCTCAGAACACGCAAAAAAAAGAGAGGGGTCGGTGGTATCGGTGTCCTTGTCAACATGAACTTGGCCATAAGCATTGATTAATTTGAATGCCTAACAGCCCAAATTGGGTGATTACACTTGAATAGATTTGGCTCACTGCTGCCAGTTTCTATCTTTGTTGTCTATGCACCAACATTCAATTATGATGAAAGAGAAATAGAGAAGATCTACCTGGAACTGGAGAAGTTCTATAAAGAAGACCATACCTTCTACAAGATCACTGTTGGTGATTTTAATACCAAGATAGGACCAAGAATATAAGTTGAAGAAGTCCACATGGGGATCCATGGCCTAGAATGGAATGAACAGGGTGAGAGACTGTCCAAGTTCATCATGTCGACCGAGACCATCCATGGTAACTCACAGTTCCACAAGGCTGAATCTAAACTTTGGACTTGGGAGTCTCCCGGTGGAAAGTTCAACAATGAAATTGGCCACATCATATTCGATTGAGGGTTTTGCCTGACCAATGCTGCTGTTGTCCCAAAATTCCAAACGGGATAGGACCACCGTATCCTTCCTGCAAAATTCTACATCATGGAGCAGGAAGAAATGGCTGCAAAGTTTAAGAAGAGAACTCCCAGAACAATCACCAACTGGGAGCTCTTTGGCACTATTGTGGCAACATGGGAAGATGCGGCCATTGACAACATTAATGAACAACACAATTGACTGGTTCAGCACCTCAATGATTGTGCAAAGAATGCTGAGAGAGAGAGATAGCCACAAAAAGATGGCTGTCTTCGAAAACTCTTAAGCTTATTCGCCAATGTGGCTTGACGCAAGCCTCAGGCAACCGCAAGTGAACGTCCAAGCTCACAAAACAATGCAGAGAAGTGATAAAGGAAGACCTAAAAGAAGAGCAGCAGTGCTGGCAGATGCAGCAGAAGCTGGAAAAAGCATTCACAACACCCGCCTGTCCTTTGCTAACTACAAGACCAAAATGATTGCCTTCCGATGTCCTGATGGATCTATCACATCTTCCAGAAGGGCAATGGAGAAGATTAAACGTGACTTCTTCTTGGACCTCTTCGATAGCCACGTCCACCTGCTCACCTACCAAATTCCACAGGATGGGTATGTCGTTCCCAAAGTTCTCACTTCCAAAATCCGACACACCATTTCATTGGTAAAGAAGCAAACAGCCCCAGGCCCAGAAAAGGTAAGACCTGAACAACTGAAGATCTGCCGTCAGTATCCATCAGTACACTAGCTCGGCTCTTCACACGCTGTCTGAATGCAAGGTTCCATTCCAGTGGAAAACCAGCAGGACTGTACTACTGTACAAGAAGGGAGACATCCACGATGTTGGCAATTAGTGCCCAATCTGCCTACTGTCTGTCATCTAATGTTCACTTGAGTCATCCTGAATAGAGTTGGCAGAACACTAGATGAAGGACAACCATGCGAGAAAGCTGGGTTCCACAAAGGATTCAGCATGATCAACCATATCCACATGATAACCAGGATCATTGAGGTTTCTTGGGAGTTCAAGATGCCGCTCTGTCTAACGTTCATTGATTTTTTAAAAAAGGGCTTTGATTCTATTGAGACGGAAGCAGTCATCGAAGCCCTAACCAATCAGGGCATTCAAACTCAATATATCAGGATCCTCTGTGAGCTGTATTATGGATTCACTACCAGGATCTCACCATTCTACAAGGAAGTGATCATCCATGTCAAGAGAGGGGTTCGGCAGCGTGATACCATTTCACCGAAACTCTTCAGTGCCACCCTCAAGAATGTCATGCGAACACTGGAATGGGAAGAAATGGAAGTAAAGATAGATGGTCGGCAACTGCACCACCTCTGCTTTGCTAATGACATCGTTCCAATTACACCAATCATTAGCCAAGTGGCACAAATGCTGGTCGACTTCCACCATGAGTGAAAGGTTGGACTACAGCTGAATCTCACAAAGACAATGTTTATGAGAAACACACTCATTCCTGAAGTTCCATTCGCTCTCAATGGAACGAACATTTCTGAATGCAACAGTTATTTGTACTTAGGTCAAGAAGTCAACATGACGAATAACTTGGCACCTGACTTCCACAGGAGGAAGAGAGCAGCTTGGAACACCTTCAAGAATGTCAAAGAAATAGCTAAGAGGATGAAGAATCTCCGGCTCTGGGCACATCTCTTCGATTCCACTGTTCTTCCTGCATTAACATACGCCTCAGAGTCCTGGGCTCTATGAAAACAGGATGAGAACGCTACTTGGATCTCTCAAAGAGAAATAGAAAGAGCTATGCTTGGAGTATCACACTTCACTGAAATGAGAGAAAGAATCCGGAGTTCCTACCTCTGTCGACAGTTAAGAATCAGGGATGCAGTCTCATTTGCCAAGCCATCAAAAATCAGATGGGATGGATACTTAATGATATTTGGAGATGACCGCTGGACTAGAGCCATTACTGACTGGACTCCTCTGGATGTCAAAAGATCGCGTGGCTGCCCACCTACAAGATGGTTAGACTTCTTCATCAAGACCCTGAGTGATTGGTTTGAGACTCTTTGTGTTCCTAGAATGAGTAGATGCCACTGGGCTACACTAGCATGCAACAGGGATGAATGGAGACATTACTGGCACCCACTTGAGCAAATCGATGAATAATGGGAAGTCAAGTGATCAAGTGATCCACTTGCTTGGTTGGTAGTCTTTGATCATTGAAGATGCCTTGAGCTTCTATATCATGGAGGGTTCTGCCTACATTTTTTTCCATGTACCTTATGGATTCAGGTCTGATGCTGAGGTCTTTAATCCATTTTAATCTAACTTGTGCTTGTCATTAGACAAAGGTCTAAGTACATTTATTTGTGGGTAGCTATCCAGTTTTCTCAGCACCACTTGCTGAAGAGCTTCCCTTGCTCCACTTCACATTTCTTGCTTCTTTATCAAAGATTAAGATTGAGAGTCTCTGTCAGAATATTCATCTCTGCTCTATTGGTCTGTGGATCTGTTTCTACTCCAATACCATGCTATTTTAATTACTACTGCTTGGTAGTACAGTTTAAATTTGGGGAAGGTGATGCTGCCCATCTTCTTCTCCCAAGGATTGCTTTGACTATTCATCAGAAGTTATTGCTCCATAAGAATTTCAGGAGTTTTTTGTCTATGTCTTTGAAAAAATATCATGGATATCCTTATAGGGACTGCATTGAATTTGTACAATGCTTTGGGGGTTTTGCCATTTTGACAATGTTTATCCTCCTGATCCATGAGCAGAGGATGCATCTCCATTCCCTAGTAGCACTGCATTGTGCACTGTCCTGCCATTGCTCATCAATTTGCTCGAACAGGCACCAGTCACATCTACATTGTGAGATTTGTTGTTAATGTTTTTGGCATATAGACTATGACATGGGTAGCTTGCCAGACTTTGCCATGTCCTCTTACATTACTGGAAGTAGTGTTTTGTATTCTTCTTTGTATAGGTTCTCACTTCTTTAATTAAGTTGATTCCAAGGTACTTGATTTTCTGAATGTGATTCAGAAATATCCCTTTTTCTCTTTCATTATTTGTGAATAGAAAAGTCATAAACTTTTGGCTATTGATTTTGCAAGTTGCCACTTTACTATACAAACCTATTGTTTCTGAGATTTTCTGTAAACATTTTTATTATATATTCTCTAAATAAGAATGCACATACCTAACATATTGAAGGATAAAACTTGATATCTGCAGTCACAGTTGTAACATCTTATGTATCATAACAGTTCTTCAATTTTTCTTCAGCTTTATTTATGTGCATTCTGTATGATTTTGTGTCGAAAATGTTCCTCTAGAGAAAAATTTTTGTTTACCTACCACACAAGCTCTGGGGCTATTACTAACCTAGATCAATTTTTATGTTCATGTTTTATCTGCATAGTTTTTTTGGGAAATTATCATCATATTTATTATTTTATGACCCCCTTCTTAATCTGATATTTAATAGAACTACCTATGAAATATAAAGTTCGCTACAGTAACTTAAAAAGAAATGCAATGACCCACTTAACCTTTTAAATTCTTGAGATGGATGGGCAAACCCAAGTTTTGTATACTTTAGAATCATTATGATAATTCTTTTTTTATAACTTATTTATTTATTGAATCACTGTGGGAAAAGTTACAAAGCTTTCAGGTTTAGGTCTCGGTCATGCAAATATCAAACACATTTCCCTTTACCAATACTTATTTTTCACCATGAAGAACCCCAATAACCCCCCACCCCCCACCCCCCCAATGCCTGTGAGGCAGATGAATTCTAGTTAACACTCTGTCTACTTTGACTAGATTCATTGTTTCGATAAAAGATGCACCATTGTTATTTAGAGTTTACCCCACCCCCCAATCAGACATGCTGAAAAAGCATTGTGAAATGATTTGCTTTCTACAGCTGGGTTCGAGAATTAACCCAGTTGCTATCGCGGCCGCGCAGTTTTGGATTTCTGCTATTTTACTTATTAACCCTGGAAGTATTTCTACTGAGAGTCAGATAATTAAGAGATTGGTTTCTGTGCTCTGGAATCATGGCTGTGCTGGAGAGCCGCTCGTGGGGGGCAACTGGTGACCTCAGTAGGGCGTGAAGGACGGGCCGGAACGCCCCCCTTCCCATGAGGTTTTAGTCGCCCCATCACCCCCAGCTCATACCTGCTCTCCACAAGGCTCCCATGCGGCCGCCATCTTTCTTTCCAGAGGGTGTCTGCATAGTTTTAACAGACTAATAGCATAAAATCAAACTATACAAGAAACTTTTAATAAGTTTATACAAGACAAAGGAAAGTTTGTTTTTTCTCCTAGTAATTGAGTAGATATTAAATCTTTAGTGGTTACCTATTATCAGTTACAGTAATTTACTATACTCAGCTTCCTATAGGCAGGAGTACTGTGGCATTTTAGCTTATACTTTGAGTACCTTGTTTTCATTTACAATTATTTTGTTTTAGGGTCACACCCAGAAATTCTCAAGGCTGAATCCAAGCTCTATGTGCAGGGATCAGTCCTGTCAGGTTCAGGGGAACACATGGGATGCTGGAGACTGAAACCAGGTCAGCTGCTGTCCTAGACAAGCTACGCTGTCACTCCAGAAACCCCACAGATTTTCTATGTCACATGATGATTTTCTTTTCTTGTTTATTAATATATAAATAAATTGCTACTTTAAAAAATTTTATCTAGGAGCATCAGTAGAAATCTTTTCATATTGGTTTAGACCACACATTTCCAAAACTAATATTCTAAACTCTTTAAATTAAAATATTGATATGAACTGTAATTCTCTACAATGAAAGAAGAAACCAGAAAATTTAGGAAAGATAAATCTATGATAAAGTTTATCTGGAAAATTTTTAAATATATAGATCTATGACACAGTTTATCTATCTCTAAATAATAGAGACTCTAAGAGCACATATAGTCCCACTCATTCTTCCTCATAGCATGGATTTGTGTTGAAGGTCTCAATGAAGAAAAAAACAAAATAGTAACTCAGAACTGCCATGTTGAAAGGGAAGAATATTTGAGTCTAGAAAAAAATTTCAAAAGTTAAAGATCAAAGTCACTTAATTGTTTATTCAGAGTCAAGCAAGTGAGTAGAAGGACCAAATATCCTGGCACCAAATAAACTACTAAAAGGGGTTTCTTGGCTTGGTGATTAGCACACAGGCAGAGCCTGGTGTGGGCAAGTGACCACTATAGAATTGACAACAACTGCTAGTGGTGAAAGGCATAAACAAAGACTGAATCAATAAGAAAGAGGAAAACCCCAAGAACCAAGTCTTCTCCATCTTCAATTAAAATGGCAATTGCTCTTGCCTTCCTAAAGCTATCTTCAGCAATAATATAAAAAATAGCATCTAGTAACCACTTAGAGTAAGGACAATGACCGATCAGATCCAGAATATTTTTTAAATCCATCCATTCTTACCACTGCTTAAAGATGAACACCCTAACTGCACATGTCAAACGAAATAAAACAAACAACACTTTTCTATTGAGTCTAATGTAAACCATTCAATAAATATGCAAACATTAGTCCATTTTGAAAATTTAAACGATTTATTATCTTGTAAGTGAAATGGATTCCCTTTATTGTTTAGGGTAGCTTAAAATCCAAGTATGTAGTTAGAAATAAAATATTCTCATGCGGACTCTGAAAAACTCTTTTAAAAAATATAATTATTGAAACCATGAGAGAGAGCATTACAAAGAGAGTCATGATTGAATTTTATCATACAATGTTATAACCTATCACACCTTCAGTGTAATTTCCTAGCACCAGTGTCCCAAGTTTCTGTCCCACCCTTCCAAATCCCCCCCACCCGACCCTGCCTCTATGGAAGGCACCTCTTTTTTTTTCAGTTTCTTTCCTTTGTACTTCTCCTTCTCCTTCTCCTTCTCTTTCTCTTCCTCTTTTTCTCTTTCTCTTTCTCTTTCTCCTTCTTCTCCTTCTCCTTTTCTTTGTCTTTCTCTTTTTCTTTCTCTTTCTCTTATACTCTCTCTCTGTCTGTCTCTCTCTCTCTCCCTCTTTCTCTTTCTCCCTTCTCTTATCTCTTTCTCATTTTGGCATTATGATTTGCAAAGCACATGCTGAAAGGTTATCATGTATATTCCTTTTCCTACTTTCAGCATTTAGTTCTTGTTCAGAGTGATCCTTTTCAACTATTGTTGCAATATTGGACCATTCTCTATCTTATATTTTATTTGCGTTCAGCTCCCCCCACATTTGTGGTAATTTTCAAACATTTACTCGTCCCCCTAGCTGCTGTTTTCCACAGCCTTCAATATTAGTCTCATGCTATATATTTTTATATCCCAAAACTGAATGCAATCATTGAATATATAATCTCTCCTTCTGACTCATTTCACTCAGCATGATACTCTCCATGTCCATTCATTTATAGGCAAATTTCACAACTTCATTTTCCTAACAGCTGTGCAGTATTCCATTTTGTAGATGTGCTATAGTTTTGTTTTTTTGTTTTGTTTTTGTTTTTGTTTTAAACTAGTTGTCTGTTCTTAGGCACTCAGGTTGTTTCCAGTTTCTGGCTATTGTGAATAATGCTGCAATGAACACAAGAGTGCAGGTGGTGTTTTCTTCTGTGGGTCTTTGGATTCTCAGGATATATTCCCAGAAGTTGTATTGCTGGATTAATTTCCAGTTTTTGAGGAATGTCTATAATGTTTTCCAAAAGGTTAGACCCGTTGGCATTCCCACCAGCAATAAAGGAGAGTTCCTTTGTCCCTGCATCTGCATAAGCACTGGTTGTTCTTGTTCATTTGCTGCAAAATTCTTATCTGAAGTCTTCTGATCCTAAATTTTTTTACTAGAAGCTCTTCTCATCTTAGCTGTGGATAAATTTGGAGTTATTTTTGTATGAGAATTTTTGTATATGTGATGGTATGAGATCAAATAAAAGCACACCATAACCTCTCAGTATCTGCATGCAAACCATAATGCCTATAATTAGAGAGAGAGTATGGGGAATATTGTCTATCATGGTGGCAGGCGAGGGTGAGAAAAGGCGGGTATGCTGGGGATATTGGTGGTGGGGAATGTGGACTGGTGGAGGGATGAGTGTTTGATCATTGTGTGATTATAACCCAAGTATGAAAGCTTGTAACTATATCATGGTGATTTAAAAAAACACACACTAGAAGCAAATAAGGAAGAACAAGGTCCTGTACAAGAATGACCAATGTTCTCAGATCATTTTATTAACTGATAGCACTCAGAACAAGCGCCTTTATGAAGCTGGCCCAGAGAATAAAAATTGGTCAGCAGTGTCAAGGATGGATAACTGGCTTGCAGAAAATTGGGCTTCTTTCTTCTTCTTCTACCACATAAATAAACAATAACAAACTAATTATTTTCACATATGGATTTTTATTTAACAGTTATCAAAATATTTTCACTGTATCACTGTCATCTCATTGTTCATAGATTTCCTCGTGCAGGCACCAGTAACGTCTCCTTCGTCTTAGCCATGAGATTTTAGAAAGTGTCAAATTGAAGCTCTTTCACGGTCAGGGGAATGAGACCCATCATTGTTACTGGGTTTTGGCATATTGAATACGTCACAGGGAGTTTGTCAGACTCTGCCATGCGGGCAGGATACTCTGTAGCCTGCCGGGTTCTCCAAGAGTAAGAACTAGGTAATAAGAGGTCGCACGGCCGCAGGAGATAGGTTTTATAGTATCTAGGTCTTGGCCCTTGATGGGATAATATGGCACCGAGAAAACTTGGTGGGTGTAACGCCTACCTACTGGAAGATGGGGGATCTGGATGGAGGAGGCCCAGTCCCAATCTGAGCAGGCTTGAAGATCTCATATTATCATTCATCTTATTTTCAGTGATAATGAGTAAGCAGCCCAAAATGAATACAAAATTTAAAAAAATCAACAAAGTTGCATTTCAAATCTATTTTAGTACAATCAAAATTTAAAGAAAGTATTGTTTTAAATGCCACAGTTCAAGAACTGGGCAAATTCAATATATATCAATGCAAATAAGTTAGATTGAGTGCAGATAGTTACCATGGTAAACTCTATATGATAGATGGATAGATAGATTAAATTATTTTGTGTGCTACTGAAAGCAAAAGTACTACACAAGGCAAAAATTACTTGAAATTGTGCCTCACAAAAGAAGTTGTTTTTTTTTCTATTAGTATTAAAGACATCAAAAATAGTCTTTGATGCCCATGGAGTCACCAATTAAAACTTTGGTCTCTGTACTCCTTTTGCGAAACAAAAAAAAATCAGAAAATATAGTGCTTAAAATCTTAAACTCTGGAACGTAAAATCCTGGCTTCAATCCATTCTAACTATTGGCCCAAAGGTAAGGTGAATTCAGTGTCCCTCTGTTAAATTTATAATAACGTTATTCAATAGAGCATTCTTCACATAATTGCAATGAGAATCAAATCAGTAAGTGTATATAAATAGCTCACAAAGGTGCTTGGCAGGAAGCATGTTCTCAAAAATATTAATTTTAAGTTTGAGATATAGCTCAGGATAAAGCACACACCTTGCAGGTTTTGAGGCTCTTGATTTGCTTTCTAACACTATAAAAAATGTTAGCTTAAAGTATTTCAAAACATCTGAGGCACAGTTCCATGTGACTGTTAAAAGATTTCTGTTTATACTGGAGATATAATAAGGCTCTATGTTATGTATTATTTATACTATATTTAAATTAGGTGATATGGTAGGAATGTGCTCATAGGCAATCAAAAAAACATGCTTGGCAACTTAAACTGTTGTTCCTTTCTCTCTTGTCTTGGTGGAAAGCATGCCACACCTAGCGATGATTAGTGGTTACTCCTGGCTCTGCACTCAGGAATTACATCTGGCTGTGTTTGGGGAACCATATGGGATGCAGGGTATGAACCTCTTGCAGCAGGGTTCAAGCCAAGCATCCTACCCACTGTACTAGTTCTCCAGCCCCTACAAGTGTGTTTTTTCTAAGAAGGAAGGAAGGAAGGAAGGAAGGAAGGAAGGAAGGAAGGAAGGAAGGAAGGAAGGAAGGAAGGAAGGAAGGAAGGAAGGAAGGAAAGGTGGGAAGGAAGGGTGGGAAGGAGGAAGGGAAGAGGGAGGGAAGGAGGGAGGGAGAGAGGGAGGGTGGGTAGACGGGCTGGCAAGTGGTCTCCAGGAATAAATGACCTCTGGCCTTGATTTGTAATTAGCCAAGGTCAAGGTCTTCAACTATGAATCTCTTGATTTGCACAACAGAATTTTTGGCTTCAAATATTCAAGGCAGGGGAAGGTAGGAGGAGAAATGTGACTCCAGCAATTATCTGCCACCTTTTACTGGGAAAATAAAAGCATTTCCAGAAATTTCCAATAGTTCTCCACTCATGTCTCATTTACCAGAACTCTGTCACTTGCCCTCCAAAGCTACAAGAAAATCTGAGGACATGACTATTTAACCAGGCATGCTTCCGTCCTCATCCAAACTGGGATTCTGTTGGCAAGGAAGAGGAGGATTGGTTACCATTTGCCACGGCTGCAAGGCAGATCTTGCAGCATCTAATAAAAAGAATTTATTAGGTAATGCTTTCTAGAACATTTTTGAGAATAGAATGAACTGCATAATGTCTAGAGATTTCTATTTGTCAAAGCATACATGTTGCCTTCTCTTCTTTTGTCAGTTTATTCCGACTTACTCTGTACTTTGCACACTGTCCACAGTCAAAATTTAGGAATTACCATATGTGGGTTAATGTGGCCATATTGCCAGGTGTGACAGTGGTGCAGCTTGCAGTGCTACCTCTGTGGGTCTGTGTAAAGATACCAGAAACAAACAAACTCCAAACCAGAGGCTTTTATTTTATTTACTTTTTATTGGTAAATCATGTGAGGTATAGTTACAGACTTACAAACTTTCGTGCTTGTTTCAGTCATACAATGCTCAAGTACACATCCCTCCACCAGTGCCCATTCCCCACAATCCCAATTGGGACCGACAATCCCAATATCCATCCTACCTGCCCTACCCCATCCCCCCTGTCCCGAGAACATACACCTATTCTATCTCTATACATACTCAAAAGACTGCAGGTGCTTGAACTGATGGCGCTGAGCCTGAGACCCTCCAGGCTGCACTCAGGGGAGAGTCAGATAGAGACTGTGATGGAAGAGACTGCTCTCTAATTATGGAGATTTGTCATTGGTGTTGGAGGTTATTTTTTGTATTATTTACACTATTCTGTCTGGCGGTAATATTTCTGTCTGCTGGTGACAATTGCATTGCTCTTGACTGGCGCAGATCAGCAGTTTGTGATAACTTTGAAAAGCCAGTGTGCAGCACATGTCACTGGTAGACATATTAATGTCGGGGATGAGGAGTGCATGTGATGTAACACTATTAGATGGCGCTAAGATAAAGCACCATCTTACACCCCATGAATAATCTAGAAGCCGCGAGGTGACAACTATCAATTATTTATTGTCCTTGTCCAGTATATTATTAACAGCTCCAGGAGAGAAGAGTAGTCTTCCTTCCAGCTCTCTCCCCTGTGCTGATGCTCGACTCCTCAGCATATGGGAGGTGACATCCTAAGGGACACATTTTGCTCTCAGCTACCATTAGACAATCCAGAGGCAAAAATGAAATAACTTCAAGGCAGGCTACAGTCATCTTTTCGACTACCAAAATAGACGCATCACCTTCATGAGCACTGTCTCCTCTTACTCATCCCTCAAGTTCAGTGCATTGATCCTTTCTCTGTAGAGAACTCTTTGAACAGGAAAGTGGGGTTTTATGATTAACGCATACATGGAGCTCAAGGGGTGGCTGGGCTCGTAGGGAGAGGGTTGTAGGTTTTCATGCTCATTTTACTGCTGAGTCAGGAAGAGATAATTTTATATCTTAGTTTCTATGAAACATGGAAAAGGTATAAATAGGCATTAGTTGGGCTTGTTTCAGTTGCAGATGATAGACAATCTATCATCTGTCACTGTCACTGTCACTGTTCTCCTGTTGTTCATAGATTTGCTCGAGGGGGCCCAGTAACATTGTGAGACTTGTTACTGTGTTTGGCATATCGAATTTGTCACAGGTAGCTTGCCAGGCTTTGCCGTGCGTGCGAGATAGTCTTAGTAGCTTGCCGGGCTCTCTGAGAGTGGTGGAGGAACCAAACTTGGGTAGGCCGTATTGGCCGTGTGC
Source organism: Sorex fumeus (assembly GCF_029834395.1). NCBI lineage: Eukaryota > Metazoa > Chordata > Mammalia > Eulipotyphla > Soricidae > Sorex > Sorex fumeus. The sequence goes on from NW_026606163.1 coordinate 6,048,374, forward strand.
AAGGAAATTGCCTACCCACTGTGCCATCGCTCTAGCCCCTATCATCTGTAACTATATTAAATGCTTGTAAGCAATAAGCTAAATTATTTAACCCATACTAACACTCAGTACAGCAAGTATATAATTTACATACCTCTCTTATTGCAATCTGCAGAATGGGTTTTACTCAGGGTTCCAAAATCAAATAATGTTCTGTTAGTTCTCATTTGTGTCCTTTAAGCAAGAGAGTGAGAAACCTTCTTCAACTAAATAGAAAAAATTGTTTAATTTAAGCCTGACTGAGCTCCATGGGGTCATCTTCAATGCTAAAAGTCCCAAAAGAAAACATGCTGATTGTCTTAAGCTTGATCTCCTATATCAATCCTTGGCAAGGGGTGCTGAGGATACAGTGTCTGGTTTATTCTCATCTGAGTTATTAATGATGATGATCTATCTAGAGCTGGACATTTTTTAAAAACTGAGTTGTGTAGAAGTAGCTAATTGCACATAATAGGTGAGATAAATGAACACTGTAGCAGTGTCATCCTGTTGTTCATTGATTTGCTTGAGCCAGCACCAGAAACATCTCCATTGTGAGACTTGTTGTTAATGTTTTTGGCATATCACACATGCCACAGGGAGCTTTCCAGGTTCTGCTGTGCGGATGGGATATTCTCGGTAGCTTGCTGGGCTCTCCAAGAGGAACAAAGGAATCAAACCCAGGTCGGCCGCATGCAAGACAAACGCCCTACCCGCTGTGCCATCGTTCCAGCTCCTGGAGTTTTTATTCTTAATCGAGCACATAGATCATTATTTATGTAAATCATATTTCAAAATCCTTAACAGTTAATTCATTCCAGGGGTCTGAGAATGAGGAAGATATGGCCTTATCTTGCATGTAGTGGCTACAGCAGGCATATGGTCCCCTGAGTTGCACCAGAAGTGATTTTAGAGTGCAGAGTACCACTGCACCACTGAGTATGGACCAAATACAGAAGAGCAAGGGAGGGAGAAAAGAAGGAGGGAAGGAAGAAGTAAAAGAAGGAAGGAAGGAAGGAAGGAAGGAAGGAAGGAAGGAAAGGAGGGAGGGAGGGAGGGAGGGAGGGAGGGAGGGAGGGAGGGAGGAGGGATTCTGAACAATGGTTAGGATTTCTCTAACTTAATAAACAAGTAAATGAAGACTAGAAGGTAGGAACATTATATGATGAGAGGAAAACATTATATGATGAGAGGAAAATATTTGCATGACAAGGTAATTTCGCTGAAAATTGTATAACTCTTCTAGCAGGCAATATAGGAATACATCAAAATCACCCTTTTGCTCATAACTTTTTGATACATCAAGTGTCACAGTTCTCCCGTTGTTCATCGATTGCTCGAGCAGGCCCAGTAATGTCTCCATCATGAGACTTGTTGTTACTGTGTTTGGCATATCAAGTACGTCGGTGTAATCTATAAAAGGAAAAAGCTGATATATTGGAATTCTTGAATTTAAAAACATGTGTTTGGAGACACTGTTAATTGAAAAGGGGAAAAAGAAATAGTACTCAGACTATCAGCTGAGTACTCAGATATAAACTGAGTTTCACTTTTGCTGTAGATGTTAAAAAAATGGTATAAGCAAATATTTATATATAATACATCTGATAAAATTGTAATAAAATATTCAAAAAACCTTAAAATCCAATCATAAGAAAATAATAAATCAATAAAAAGTCCAGTGAGAGAGCTGAAGCTACACAGATGGTAAATATGCACATGGAAAGGTATTGCATAGCATTTTCATTTGAAAATTTCTGATTAAACCTATCATGATGACTAAAATTTTAAAAACTGACAAAGCCAAATACTGGTTAGGATATCAGATACCAAGAAATAATTGATGCTGTGGAAATGCATACAGTCAAGTTGGAGACATCATAGCGCTAAATATAGACTTTCCATGAGATTCAGAAGCCACTATGTAGCCACTCAGTCACATGAATGGAAAATTATGTACTACACATTGAGGAAATATGTTCAATAAAAAGATGCCTTAAAATGTTATATATTATAATCCTAACAATGTGGCAATCTGGAAACGATGAAGCTCTGAGCACAAAGTTCACCAGTAGTTCAGAATGGGAAGGGTTTAATAGATTGTACACAAGACACTTGGGACACAAGCTACTAAAAATAATGCTTAACTCAGAATGAGTCTATATATTGGTAAATCCATGTTATGAATTTTTCACTAACATCGATGAACTGATGTAAATATGATGCTTAGCTAATAATGGTAATTGGTTCGTTAAGCATAACAAAAGTATTGCAATGATTCAAAATGCTAATTATAAGAAAAAGTGTAGATGGATGTGAAAAAAATGGGAGATAACAACTCAATACCTTTGTACAATTTGCCTTTAAACCTAAAACTGACTGGAGAAACTAGTCTATTTTCTTTCTTTTGGGGGCAGCATTGCTGGTACTACATTATAGAATTTTTCTTTAAGTTGAGTCTGGTTACGAAGCTGTTGATGATGGGTTTCAGTCATACAATGTTCCAACACAACCCCCTCCACCAGTGTACATTTCACACAACCAATGATCCCAGTTTCTCTCCTGCTATACCCCAGCTTGCCTCTATGGAAGGTACTTTTCTCTCTCCTCTCTCTGTCTCTCTCTGTCTCTGTACATCTCAGTCGCTCTCTGTTTCTCTCTCTATCTTTCTCTGTATTACTGATTAACATGGGAAACTGAACACTCTGCAAGTTGTTATGAGCACAGATTTCACATCTCTGACATACATTCTCCAATCCGTAGACAGTTCTTTCCCAGAATGACTTAGGATGAGGAATTTGTCTCTTAGTAAATGACAGAAGTCATATAAGCCCCTTGATTACCTTCCACCAGAAAGAATAGTGTTATCCCTTCCAGTGTTAACTAGGCTTCTTCAAAGTGGTAGCCCTTCTAGAACCATCATTCCCTTCTTCATATCGTCTTGATAATGCCTAAGATTTCTCCTTTTCCATAGAGGCAGCGCAGCAGAGAAATGTTTCCAAAATCCATTTGAAGGATTAAAGCCAAGGCTTTGCTAACTACTTACTGTGTCTATTTAGCTGTCTTTTCGGCTTCCTAGTATGCCCCTTTATTTGGCAATGTCACATCACCATTGTGTCCTTGATGATGCTTACAGTACATAATTATAACTCTTGTAGGTACGTATAATTTCCAGTAGTGGAAGTATTTGCACCCCGTCCATTATGAGGTTTTCTTTTTCTTATGGTTTTTAGGTTACACCCTGTGGTGTTCAGGACTTACTCATGGTTTGGCACTCTGTGATCACCCCTGCTGGGGTCACGTGACCATATGGGATGTCAGGGAGAGAAGGAAAGAACCTGGGTCAGTTTCACGCAAGGGAAGTGCCCTCTCCACTGTTCTATCTCTCCATTCTCCCCATGATTTGCAAATTTACTGACAGTTGAGTTTTAGGCATACGATAATTCAACACCAAGTCCCTCTACCAGTATCAACTTCCCTCCGCAAGTGCTCCCAGATTTCTTTACCACCTCAACCCCCACTCCATACCCACATGTCAACTTGACAGGCACATTATACAAAGTTTAAGTGATTGTTTTTAGGTCTATATTTTCAGTTTTGCTGAATCTGTATTTTGAATATATATATCTCCATCTGTCACTTCTGTCACTGGTACAACTGAAGTCCTAATGTCTGTTTGCCCAGTATTTCCTATTCTCATCTCTCTCTCTCTCACCCTTAACTTCTTCCCTTTATCAATCTCTTCTCTAAAATTACCGGGGTCAAGGGAGATCAGGGCATCCCCTTTTACTATAATACATTTTCTCATCCAATATTCTGTATTCCACAGATAAGTAAGATCATTCTGTGTTTGTCTTTCTTTTCTGGCTTGCTTCACTCTATGTATATTCCAGTTCCAATCCCTTTGTATCAAGTTACATGATTTTATCATTCCTTTCAGCTGCATAATATTCCACTGTGTATATACCACTCTTCATAATCCATTCATCTATCACTGGAAACCCAAGTTCATTTCATATCTTGTCTTGCACTCTTGTACTGAGTTCAGCCATGAATACTGGTGTGCATATGTCATTTTGAGAGAGTGTTTTTATGTCTAGGGATCAGAGGCCCAAAATTGGATTGCTGAGTCATAAGGCAGTTCAGTTCTAAGTTGACTGAGAACTCCCCATAATGTTTTCCACAGGATTAAACCATATTTGTTTCCCACCAGCAGTGAATGAGCATTCTTTTTATATTACATTTCCACCAACACAGATTGTTCCTACTATTGTTAATATATGTCATTCTCACTAGTGTGTGATGCTATCTCATTCTTGTCTTAATTTTGAACTCTCTGATGATAAGTGATGCTGAGTATTTCATCATGTATCTATTGGTCATCCGTCTGTTTTCCTCTGAGAAGTGTCATTTCATTTCCTCTTTCATTTGTTGATGAGGTTTTTGAATTTTGTTGTTGTTGTTGTTGATCTTTGTGAATACTTTATGTATCCTGGATATCAAACCTGTATGTGATGTGTTGAATGCAAATATTTTTCCCGTTCAGTTATCTGTCTTTCAGCTTTATCCCATGTTTATTATGAGGTTTCCATTGACAATCAATATCCCTCTTTTTTCCCAAGTGGCAAGATCAGCATGCAACATAAAAACAAGACATACTTTGATTCTGTCTAAAGACTGACCACCTTGTCTTCACTTAGCTCCGAAGCTATGTTAGGGCTATGAGTTCAGCTAACTAGGTTGAAAAGCCCCGGGGAAGCTGGGCATCACTCTCCACCACTGCAGTGGGGGTGATTACCCAACAATCAGTCTTATGGTGCCTTATTCTACTGAAGAACCATCATCTGCGAACAGAACAAGATATGAATTTTCCAAAAGGCTACTGAGCCTGCCAGGTCCACTGACATGGATATGCTGCCAGGTTTGGAAACAAATATTCTGACTGTATCGCGGGTCCTGCCATAGACAACAAAGTGGCTGATTTTAATGCAGTTCGGGTGCAAGACTTCAAAGTCAAGTCAGGATTTTTTGAACAAGGAGTAAATGAGGAGACAGCAGTCAGTCAGCCCAAGGTTGCCCTTGTTTTCTAGGAGTGATATTGTTTGGTGAGATGTATAGATGGAAAAGATATATTGCAAGAATAATCTATAGGTCCCCTATGCCAACAAAGGTATAACAGCTGCTGCTTTTAAGCAGTTAAGTCATCTAGTTGTAATCATATAGAGGTTTTCTCTCAAGTAAAGCTCCACTTCTCTCTCTCTCTCTCTCTCTCTCTCTCTCAAAGATAAGTTATCTAATTCCGGATTAGTAAACATTTTCTGTAAAAATTCAGAGTGTAAACACTTCAGTTATTTTGGGCCAAACAGCCTTTATAGAAAGTACTTAACTCTGCCACTGTGGGGCAAAGGAGCAATAGACTATATAAATAAATGGGCATGGTTGGGGTTCAGTAAAAAACAGGTGGCAAAATAGATCTGCTCCAGAGGCTCTTGTTTGCCCACAACTGGTCTTATCTAATATGCATTTTCTAAAGACTAATGAGTTCCATGAATTTCTGTTTCAGTGATGGCGGCTTATTTTTGCTCCTTCAATATGATTTTAGAGAACGCTGTTCTTCATATCTTTCTCTGTGTAATCCTCACACAATGCCTATGATAAGTCATTGACTTCTTTGGTCAGTGAGACATCAACAATATGAAGCAAGAAGAAACAACACAAAGGCATGTGCACTCAGGATAATTACCTCTGCTTGCTCTTCTACCATAGTGTGAAAATATCTGAAATGAAAGAGTGTGGAGAGAACATACTGAGGTATCACTGCCATAACCAAAAGCAAGGCAGACTAAATGTCATTCAATGTCTGGTGGGACAGAGACAAGCCTTCTTAGCTGAGTCCAATTCTAATTTTCTATTTATAATATAACAAATAAATTATTATTTATATTATTATATTTTGCGCTGTATAGGGAGAGTTCATAGATAAATGATATAGTAACACGAAAACACTAAAATCTCAAACCCTCAGTCTCAAATGTATTTTCTCTGTCCCTGTAATAAAAGCAAGAAGTGAACGAGATATACAGATCACTTTTGAAATTGTGGCTTTCTTAGCAGTTCAGATGATTCTGAATTTCACAATTATCCTAACAGTCAACTGAAGTATGATGATAGTTTTCTTAATACTCAAAATTTTTGTGAAAAAGAGTCATGATTTGCAGACAATTTATTTAGACCTCTTTCTTGATTTAAAAGGCTCTGTGATGAGTCAAAGAAAAATGGCTAGAAATTGCTAGATTGTTAAGAGTCTTACTGAAATACCTACAAAATTCTTTTCTTATTTCATAAATACCATATCCAAGGGAAGTTTTATTTAACATGCTAATTATCATATTGCAATGACGTGAACAAAATATATGCATACCTATGTTCATTGCAGCATTACTAACTGTAACCAAAATCTGAAGACAATGACAGATGAACTAATAAAGTAGACATGGAGTATATATAAATGCACAGTAGAAGACTACTCAACCAGTTAATAAAAGTGAAACATGTTCATTAAAATATATTTAGATTTCAAGTAGTAAGGACTCTGCATTTATGCTAAATCTTAAAGTCTTGTGTTTCACAGATGTCATCAGAGGTCTTATGTTATCTTTCCTGAGGAATAAGTGACTCAAGCATACTTCTAAAAAGTACGGTGGTTACTCTTTACCAATTAAAAATGATGTAAAAATACTGAAAAAATCTGGAAAGGACGATTTCTAAAGCCTAGGAGGAGAGATATACCAGAATGTTCAAAAACAGAATTAAGAGATATAAGTTGGAACATTCACAATCACAATCACAAATCATCCTGTTAATCGTCGATTGCCGCGAGCAGGCCCCAGTAACGTCTCCTTCATCCTAGCCCTGAGATTATATTCAAGGCTCTTTAGGAGAATGAGACCCATCATTGTTACTGGTATTTGGCATATTGGGTACACCACGGGGAGTTTGCCAGACTCTGCCATGTGGGCAGGCTACATTCGGTAGCCTGCCAGTTTGTCCAAAGTAAGAATGAGATAATAAGATGTCATAATAGGATGTCGCGCGGCCGCGCGGTTCCAGGAGCTGTTTTTTTATAGTCTCTGAGTCTTAGCCATTGATGGGATTACAGGGCTCCAGGGGGCCAGTTGGTGGGTGTGACCCCCATCTACTGGAATTTGGAGGATCTGAGTGGAGGATACTCGGAGATCTCCAAGCCTACTCGGATTTGGAAACATTACAAAAGAAAAAAAATTGGAAAGAAATTCATAAAGGGAAGATGCATTAAGAAATTAAAAGTGGAGGGATGCAAAATAAGTGCACCTGAGACCAGAGCTACATCATTCCTAAAATGATGGTACCTGTTTACAGAAAAGGTTTTATGGAGCCTGAGAGATAATTCACATCGGATGCTTGCCTTGTACACAGCCAATCTGGGTTCAATCCCTGTTAGGAATAATCCCTTGATCACTTGATCACTTGACTTCCCATTACTCATTGATTTGCTCGAGCGGGCACCAGTAACGTCTCCATTTGTCCCTGTCGCATGCTAGTGTAGCCCAATGGCATCTGTTCGCTCTAGGAACACGAAGAGCCTCAAACCGATCATTCATGATCTTGATGAAGAAGTCTGACCATCTGGTATGTGGGCAGCCATGCGGTCTTTTGACATCCTGTGGAATCCAGTTGGTAACAGCTCTAGGCCAGCGGTCGTCTCTAAATCTCATTACGTGACCAGCCCATCTGATTTTTGACGCCTTGGCAAATGAGACAGTATCCCTGATTCTTGATCATCGATGGAGGTCGAAACTCTGGATTCTTTCTCTCATTTGAGTGAAACGTGATATTCCAAGCATAGCTCTTTCAATTCCTCTTTGGGAAACCCGAATAGCGTTCTCATCCTGTTTGCGTAGGGCCCAGGTCTCTGAGGCATATGTTAATGCAGGAAGAACAGTGGAATCAAAGAGATGTGCCCGGAGCCGGAGGTTCTTCATCCTCTTAGCTATTTCTTTGATGGTCTTGAAGGCGTTCCAAGCCCTTCTCTTCCTCCTGCGCAGCTCGGGTGCCAGGTCATTTGTCATGTTGACTTCTCGACCTAGGTACACATAGCTGTTGCATTCAGAGATGGTCGTACCATTGAGAGCGAATGGGGCATCAGGAACGAGGCTGTTTCTCATAAACATTGTCTTCATAAGATTCAGCTGTAGTCCTAAAGAAGGAATAATCCCTAGTTAAGAGTAAACCCTGAACACTGCTCTGTGTAGCCCAAAAATGAAAAAAAAATAAATATAAAGTAGTTTACTATTCTAAATGCTGGAAGCGTCAGTCTAGGTCCAGATTCCCCAGTCTTCTTGAGTCTCTAATCTAAGGTCTTCAACCATTAGCAATGCTTTGCAAAAGAGGTGGTTTCTTTTACCACAACAATGAAGTAAATGTGCTTTCATGAAAGGCATCATATTCCCCAACTTCAAACAGTACTACGATGTAGAGTACTAGTTAAGGACCACTATTACAAAATAAAGCTCGTTTCTGACTAGTTAATGGAGAGTACACATTTATGATAGGGCAGTGCTCTTAACGGCTATTGAGCCTAAGATTTCATTCTTATCTGCTTTGCTAATTACTTCATAGATTTCAGATTGTGTGAAAATAAGCAGTTGCTATTTGTTAAGTGGAAGATTGATTCTGGCCAATCTCACATCCATCTTGTCTCTACTTTCTCTGGAAGCATCGAGAGCCCAAGGTACAGAAAAAGTCATAAATTTTGTAGATCTTTCACAGAAAAGTTTTGCTAATTTTTTTTTTACTATTTTCGATGGAAGTTACTAATCCTAGAAAATTTTCACTATCTATATAAAACCCTGAACTATATGAAAGATTTAGTTCAGGATGTTAGGCAACATCCTATAATAAACAAATTTCAGGTTTCGTGGAAAATTTTTTAATACTACTGAGAAAATAAACCAGTGTCTTTAAATGCTTTTTATCCAAAGTGTAATTAAAGAACAAGCAGCACCATTAGCTTATGGAAGCTTTCAGGATTGAAGAATTTCAAATCCCACCAAAACATAATGAGTGCTTGAAGGAGTACTCCAAGGATTCATACGCTGGAAATAGTTGAAGAAGCAGTTTATAAATAATTTCTGATTAAATATACACTCTCTTTCACAGGACATACCTCAATCATACCTGGATATGGGTGGAGGAGTGCTATTTATTAAGATGTGTTGGAGAATCATAGATCACAGACTTGGGAAGGAATAGATTTTGCTCTGTTACTAAAAGGAGTCATAACTCATACATAAAATAAGTAAAACATGACATTTTTAGGAACCCAAGTCTCAAAAGCTATCATTCTAAGAGTCAACAGGGAACAGCAATGGCTCATTCAACTACTTTTTTCCCTTGTGACTGTTGTCAACTTAAATAATCACTATTGTGAAATGAATTCAGGATTTAATAACAGAGAAATTTACTTAAGAGTTTATTCAGAGCCAAACAAAGAACCCTGGTCTGGAGAGTAGAAATATATTTCTCTGAGTAAATGACTTTCAGTTTATAAAAGAGCTACACATACAGAAAGAATACATAATTGTTCTTTGGAAAAGAAAACATCTACTAAATTTCTAATATTTTCAGTTAACCAAAGGAGGTTGAATTCTAAGACTTACTTAATTGATAAAGAAAAGGCATAGTTCTTAACTTCAAGCCAATTTTTAATGTTACAGAGTTGATTTAGTCAGAGATATGTGTTAATGTCAGATTTTAATCTGTGGATGTATGATTTTTTTTATTCTTACACCTATCCTTATGTGGAGCCAGAGAGATAGAACAGTCAGAGAGATAGCACTTGCCTTGTACACTGCCAACCTGGGTTCAATCCTCGGTGTCCCATCTGGTTCCCTGAGCACTGTCAGAGGAGTAATTTCTGAGTGAAGAGTCAGGAGTAGTTCCTGAAAATTGCCAGGTGTGACCCAAATACAAATAAACAAAAGTACTGTCCTTATAGATGTGAGGGTACAGTGGGACAATTAGCTCATAATTTTTTTTCGTAGAAATTCATAAACTTGACTGGAGCAAGTTTGAAATATGGAATATAAACTTTCCTTCACCTTTTCCCAAAGGATTTTTCTCAAGACAAAATCAATTGTTTCACTGACTCTATGTGCCTCTGACATACTCAGTTAATGCCAAGGCAGACTTTTGCCAACAGAACAACGTGTAAAATTTTCTGTTTTTACTTCACATTTTTTAATAATTCCTTCGCTCTTTTCTTTCACTCAGATTATGTGGTAGAGAAATGAATCACATCATGACATACAGAGAGATTTGTGGCAGGTTTACCTAAGTCCTTGAATCTAGGCACACCTGAAGAATATTATGTGCTTTATGATTTGTAACAATAGATTTATTTTTTCTTAAGATAAGTTAAGATATTTCATTTTTCCTTAAGCTAATTTAAATTAAGTTTCTGTAAAATCACAAATTATTTCAACAAATATTATCAGTTTTATTTTTCTGACATCTATATTATCAGGTACCTGAGTTTCCAAGTATCTAAGGAAAAGCTCCAAACTGGAAATAAAATAAGAAAAACCACAAATTATCATCTTCCAAACTTCTAATATATTTAGTGTAATAAAATATTAATCTATAAGATAATTTTTGCATGCTGTATAAAAACAGAAAAACAAAAACAATAAAAAACAAGAGTTATTGTTAATTGAAAATATGCTGACCAAAATAAATATGTTGATGTTATAAATGTTGTTGGATAAAGTTGAGAAAAATATCTCAGATAGTAAAATTAAAATACAAACCTGGGAATGGTGAGGGAAAAAAACAGAAACTGGAAGTTGAATTCAGGACTTTTACTTGTTAGAGTAGTTTCAGAAAAGAGAGTAGTTTAAAGAATAGAAAAGCTGTAAAATAAGAAAATATCCCAAAATTGAAGGGCATGAACTTCAACTTGTACTGGAGCACTGAAAGTTCAGAACAATGAATAAGAAAAACAGAGTTCATCATTATAAAGTTTTAGAGACCATGAAAAAATAAGAATAGCTTTTATATATTAAATGTCATTGAGTCTTAAAGTAATAATAACATAATAATAAATGATAAAGTTATATTTTCAAATTTCAAAGGAAAATTATCTTTCAATCTAGAATTTTCTACATAATCATAATAGCAGTCACCTTTTTATGAAACCAAGCAATGGTGGAATGCACTTTATACTAGAAAATTAAAAGATATGCTGCAGGTTATGAAAATTTTACCTAGAAAAGATTTAGGACACGGGAATTATAACAAAGCAGGCTAATATGACATTTTCGTCTTCTGACAGAAGGATAAATTGCAAGATTAGATTGGAGTAAATAAAAAATTATATCTAAAAGAGAGGTCTTGGAGAGCAAATTTGAACCAAAAATATTATTTGATGTTTTGTCAGGCAAAAAGGATTTAACAAGAGCAGGAAGAAATATGACTTAAGAACATAACAATATAATGTGATCAGGAAAACCAGAAAAATAATAATAGAGGTAAATTTACCCAAACAATACAATAATATCAAAATGTTCGTATTCAATACTCAAGCAATAATTTGGTAAGGGCCCTCCCGTTGATCGTCGATTTGCTCGAGCGGGCCAAGCAATAATAAATCAGTAAATATTCTATTATTTAGAAATATCTATAAGAGACAAAAGATTTATTGAGGAAGTAGAAAGATATTAAAAGTAAGAACTGCTTAGGACCAGAACAATATTGCAGTGAGTAAGGCACTTGTTTTGCATGCTTCCAACTGAGAGTCTATCTCTGGCAGCACATATGGGCCACTGAGTCCACCAGGAGTGATCCCTGAGTGCAGAGTCAGAAGCCCTGAGCTCTAACAGGAGTGTTTTCCAAAAAAAAATATATAATAAATATTGTTCTCTTCATAAGTCTTATTTTTTGGTATAAACACAAACAAATTTTGTATCTAATAAACAGAATTCATAAATTTGCAGGACACAAAATCAACATACAAATATATGCTGTTTCTATAATAACTATCAAAAGTGAAATTAAGAAAACAATCTCACTTGAAATTGAATTGCATCTCAGTTTCAAATAAATTTAAGCAAACAGTAGAAAGAACAGTAAAGCTGATAAAAAAATGGAGAAGACAGTTTGGAAGACAAATGGAAAAATATTTCAAGCATGTGGACTGAAAGATTATCATTGTTAAATAATGAAAATGTTCAAAACATTCTACAGAATGATGTATGTTGCAGTTATATCAAAATTTCGATGAAATTTTCCAAAGAAGAATTCTAAAATTTCCCTAAAATCACAAAAGACCCACGACAGTCAAGGGTATCATAGTTCTCTTCAAAATATATTCCAAAATAATAATCAAAACAGGCTTACAGTGACATATAAATAGAGACCTGAATTAACCAAACAGAATAGAGATCCTAGAAATAAGCCTACACATATAGAATGAATTTATTTGTGACAAATGGGCCAGTAGTATACATGGATAAATTAGAATGTCATCAACAAATTTCATTTGAAAATCTAGACAGCCACACGTTAAAGAATTAAATTAGACCATTATAGTTTATGTATGCGAAATTAATTCAAAATTAATTAACAAGTTGGACCTAAAACCTGAAATAAAAATTCCTTAAGAGAAACATAAATCATTTAACATTTGTGTTATCAGTAGAGTTTTTAATAAGGCACCCAAAAGCCAAGGTGGTGAAACAAAAGCAAGTGAGGCTATCTCAGACTAAGAATCTTATGTATAGCAAAGGAAGCAAACTCTCAATATAATGAAAACATAATATATGAACAGGACAAAATGTTTATTTGGTCATTGGTTCTTAGTCCACACCCCAGCAGTTCTAAAGACTTATTACTGCTCTATACTCAGGGATTACTTCTAAAGGGGATCAGGGGACCACCTGGGATTGCCAGGGATCCAACCTGGGTCCGCAGTGTATGAGGCAAACACTCTACCCATGGTATTATCTCTCCAACACAGTAGAAAAAGATTTGTACCTTATGTATCTTAATAGGTTTAACATTCAAAATATATAAAGTAATTTAAAAATAGTAATAACAATATGATTACAAAATTAGCAGTGGGCGCAGAAGATAGTTCAGGGGTTTAGGTGTTTGCCTAGCATGTGGACAATTGGAGTTCTATCCAAGGAACTTATTATGGTATACTGTGCTCCATTGGAAACGAGTCCTGAAGATAGGAGTAAGCCCTGACTTTAGCCATATCTGTACCCACCCAATAAATTAAAAATAAGCAGAAAACTTTCCAGAGAAGACAAATAAATCGCAAACGTTTATATGAAGAAGTGCTTAACATCTCTAATCTTCAGGAAAATGCAAATCAAATTCACAGTATATCATCTCATATCATTCAGAATCGATAATGTGAAAAAGACAAGAAATAAAAAGTGTTGAGACTCTGGATAAAAAGCAAACCCTTGTGCACTGCTGGTGGGGATGTAAATTGATAAAGATATTCTGTGAGACTGTACAGAAACTCCTCATAATTTCCAGGTGATATAGCAATTCTTGAGTGTTCAAAAATATTAAAATACTAACTTGAAAAGATTATATATTCCAATATTAATTGCAGCATTATATACAGTAGCCAAAATGCGGAAGCTAACCACACATCCATAAGTAAATGACTGCATAAATAAACTTTGGAATTTTATGCAACAGTGTATTATTTGACCATTAAAAAAGGAAAATATTTTTCTTTTGCAATATTAGGAGTGGGTAATAAAAGCACTACTATGTGAAATAATTTAGAGATAAAGAAAAATGGGCATGGTGTCACTTCTACATGAGATATAAACACAAAAGTTTAGGTACAGAGAACAGATTGATGAACGCTAGAGGCAGAGGGTAGAGATGATCAAAACAGATCAGGATAATCAAAAGGTAAGCATGTCGTAGTTAAAAATTAGAAATCCTAGGTGCCACGAAGATAGTACCGTCATCAGGGATACATATATGGAACTGTGATTGAGCATAGAGCCAGGAGTAAGCCCCAAGTACTGGTGGGTGTGTGCACCCCAGTCCCCCACCAAAGAAAAAAGAAAAAAGCCACTAAAACTCAAATATCAACAGTAAGTATGAACACTGAGTATTTCAAAAAAGATGAAAACGAAATCTATTTGCCAAAACTCAGTATTTACTCTCTAAAACTTCTAAACAGAAATTACAGAAGCACAAGTACCAGTGTGGAGTTATTTAAGGGATGATCAAAAATTTTAACTAATAAGAAAAACTAGAATCAAAAAATATAAAAGATGCAATATTTTGAGCAAAGGTGAAAGTTGAAAATCCAAAGTAACTGGAAAATCGAGAAAAGGATAAGAGGGAAATGAAAAGAAAAGATTGTGTATTGAGCCTTGAAAATTGTGAAGACCTATACCACCAGCAAAAGACTAAATGTTTGAAACTTAAACATCAAGTCATTTACTTGTGACTGAGCATTGAATTCATCTTTTAGTTTACAGTTTACAGTCTGTGAATTTGGGATGATATATATGTTTCAATGTTGAAAGAACACAACATTGGACTGAATTTTATAGATGAGAATACTTGCAAATGGTAATGGAAAAAAATCAAGTTTAAACAGGAAATTTTGTCAAAGAGAATTCTTTTAAAAAGGATGAAAATCTAATGAACTGAAAAGAAAGATTTTAGAAAGTAGCTCTTTTCTTTTCTATCAGTCCTCTCTAGGAAGAAAATCATTATTGAGATCATCATCTATTTGAGCATACTTATACTCTCTGGCCCCTGTATTGGAAATGTTTTAAAACTCAAGGAATATATATTTTTTAATTTTCACATTTTGGTACAAGGTTATTCTTGTGAATCCCAAATAACAGAATCAAACCAATGCAGGGGCCAAAGGATATAGTGGGTGGGGTGTTTGCCTTACATGCAGCCAAAACTAGCATGATCCCCAGAATCCCATATGGTCCCCAAGCCCACCGAGATTGATCCCTGCATTCAGGACCAGGAGTTAGCCCTGAGTAACCCCAGATGCCCCCACACAAATAAATGCCACTAAAACAACAAAACATTTACAATATAAAAAATTAATCAGATATAAATATAACACAATGTGAAAATGGAAAAATATGAAATGCAATTTGATAAAAGGTTGATAGCAAATGTATGTCACAAATGCTTTAAATGATTTGTGGTAAAATTGCATTAATCTCTGTTACGAATTTTATATTGTTTTTTCAACAAGTTTTTCTTACTTTGTCATTGTATAACTAAAACTTCTGATTTTCTGCTTTGTCAAGTCCTCACTGTATTGTAGTAAAGTGGTTTGGAATGGGAAAATAAAAAATAAGTAAAAATATTTAAACTGATAATGTAACTACTGCCATCTCATTGCCCATACTGTAAAAATCAGAAAAAAAATATATTTGTATTTTGTACATTATGTCTACCTATCTTGATAATGGTCATCAAAATTTCTTGTAGCCTTTCACACAATTATTAGTAAAACATTCTAAATGGTTTTAAGGTGAATTCTTTTAAAATATTTTCTCAAATAGAAAATTACTTTTTTCATTGGGAGAGTAGGAAAAAATATCCATTCTTAAAGCATCATTGGGCTATAATACCTTTTCCTCCAAATTTTCCTTGGTTCATTTTATGATTTTATAGCTTTGCAAACACTGATAAAAATCAACTGAGCTAATCAGATGAACTGAATGTTTGCTATAATCTAAAACTGTCATTCAGTTTTAAAACCAAAAACAAGTGAAGCAATAATCAAAATGGCACTTCATGCTAACTTTTGAGAAAAAAAATATTATTTAAATAAGATTTACAGCTACTTTCCCCATATCCCTTTTTCTTAGAGGCACAATTTTTCATGTTAGGTGGCAAAAAATCAGAAATTATCACATGGACTTTGTAGGTTATGATGAATGGACTGCTCTTAGGAAAACTGGTGTTTGTTGCATTGAACATTTCTGAGTTGAAATCACCCATTAATGCCACCCTTACTTATTTGTTGAGAATAAAGTTTCAAGCTCATTTTTAATTTGAAATTCTAGATCTTATGCTGTTTTTTAAATTGCATAAAATATAAGCTTCAAAAATATGAAATAAGTGCAATGAAGAAAATTATTCAAGAACATACTATATTCAAATTTACCATTAAAACTGTCTGTTCTGTGACTACCACGTAGTATGTGATTTGCATAACATCAAGTTTGAGTGAAGACTGTAGATTTGTTAAAACTATGATATAAATTTCATAAGTATTAACCAGCAAAATTCTCATCATAAAATAATTTTTTTTGTAGAGGCTTTAACAGAGTTTTTTTTCAAATAGGCAGTTGAAGTGACACACTTGAACTGAGTTCCATTTTGATGCTATAATGTTGTCTAGTGAATAACTACTGGTTCTCCTGATTGTTAAGAAAAACTCAAAAGCTGATACTTTTCGAAATAAATTCAAAAATAAATATGGACAAACATTTTGTAATATGACACCCCAAATGTATGAACTAGATATCTAATCTTTGATAAAACAGTAAGAAATGTGAAGTGGAACAAGGAAAGCCTCTTCAACTAATGGTGCTGGCATACCTGGACAACCACGTGCAAAAGAATGGGCTTAGACCTCCACCTAACACCATGCACAGAGTCAGATCAAAATTAATTAAAGCATCAGGCCAAAATCCATAAGGTACATTGAAGACAAGGTCAGCAAAACTCTTCACAATATTGAGGCTAAAAGTATTTTCAAAGACAACACTCTACTGACCAACCAAGTGGAAATGGAGATAAACAAATGGGACTATCTTAAATTAAGAAGCTTCTGCACCTCAAAAGATACAGTGACCAGAATACAAAGACAATCTACAGAATGGTAAAGGATATTCACCCAATACCAATCCAATAAGGGGTTGATATCAAGGATATACAAAGTACTGGTTGAACTCCACAAGAAGAAAGCATCCGACCCCATAAAAAATAGGGTGATGAAATGAACAGAAACTTTCTCAAAGAAGAAATCCAAATGGCTAAAAGGCACATGAGAAAATGCTCTACATCACTAATTATCAGAGAGATGCAGATCAAAACAACAATGACATATCATCTCATGCCACAGAGACTGGCCCAAATCCAAAAGAACAAAAGCAACCGGTGTTGGTGTGGATGTGGGGAGAAAGGGACTCTCCTTCACTGCTGGTGGGAATGCCGAGTGGTTCAGCCCTTTTGGAAAGCAGTATGGAGGATCCTCAAAAAAAAAATTAGAAATTCAGCTCCCATTTGACCCCGCAATACCACTACTGGGAATATATCCTGGAGAGGCAAAAAAGTACAGTCGAAATGACATCTGCACTTCTATGTTCATTGATGCACTGTTAACAATAGCCAAAATCTGGGAAAAAAATACGCAAGTTCCCAACAACAGATGACTGGCTAAAGAAATTTTGGTATATCTACACAATGGAATACTATGCAACAGTTAGAAAAGATTGAGTCATGAAATGTACATACAGTGATACTACATGGAACGTATCATGCTAAGTGGAATGAGTCAGAAAGAGAGAGACGGACATAGAAATATTGCATTCATCTGGAGAATATAAAGTAACAAAATAGGAGACTAATACCAAAGAATAGTTGAGATAAATTTCAGGAGGTTCACTCCATGGCTTGGAGGCCAGCCGCACTTGCTAGGGGAAAAAGCAGCTCAGATAGAGAGGGGAGCACCAAATAAAGGGTGTTGGGAGGGTCCTCCCAGGATGAGAGATGCATGCTGAAAGTGGACTATAGACCGAACATGATTGCCACTCAATGCAAATCACAGCACCCAAAAGGAGAGAGAGAACAAAAGGGAATGCCTTGCCACAGAGGTGGGAGGGATACTGGGATCATTGGTGGTGGAGAATGGGCACTGGTGGAGGGATGGGCACTTGATCACTGTATAACTGAAACCCAAGCACAAAAATTTGTAAGTCTACAACTGTACCTCATGGTGTTTCACTAATAAATTTTTTTTAAAAAGACAAATCTAATAATATGCTAACAAAAATATAAGCTTCTCAAATTAAGCTTTTGCATGATTTTCTATGTTATGCTTTATTTTCAGTAAAATATCATAAAATAATGCATCAGTTCCCTGAAAGTAATTGGTCAAATGTTCAATTTTTATGTAAAACTCTAAAGATTTCAGAAATTATTTAACCAAAATATAAACTAAAATAACAAAAACTACTCTCAACCAAAGCATACACTGATTTTATACTCTCTTATGACAAACCACAGATAAGAATCATCTCACCTGTACTAGATAGCATGACAACCAACACATCATTCAAAAGAAATTATTAGTGCACTGTTTCACTACAGTAAATTATACTGCAGTAAATCATATCTTAATACAAAGACGGAAACCCAGATTTTGATTTAGATAGATATGTTACTGGCTTCATGCTGTGCCAGTTGCAGTTTGAATCTTCCAAATGTTTGCAATTCGGTAGTTGTGGTTTTTGAAGTATAATTCACATATCAATAAATCCACCCTGAAGAAGTCTACAATTCAATGACTTTATAGAGTTGTCATTAAAGTTGTACAATCATAACTAATACTAAATCCAGAACATTCTACCATCCCAATAAGAAAGCAGTGTTAAACATTAGCCAATTTCATTCATTCTTTCACCTCAGCACCTAAAATCTGCTAATTTACATAGCTTCTACTAAAGTGTATCAGTTAGACACTCTATGTGAAAGAACTCATATCACATGAGTCCGGCTATATCTGACTTCCCTAGCACAATGGTTTCAGCCATCATCAGTCTTGTCATAAGTATGGGTACTGAACTTCTTTTTATAACAGAACAATATTTCACTGTATAAATTACATTTTATTTATCCTATCTTCAATGATGCTCGACTCCAATTCGAGTAGGCTTGGAGGTCTCGGCCCCGGAACCCGCGTGGCTTTGTCCCTCTGCCAGTACCTTCATGTGTGCGGAGAGTGGTCTCAGCATGGTGGTGGCTCGTCCTGGAGGTCTTCGGCTGCCGGAGCCCTGGTCGGGGCAGGGAGGAAAGCTCAACCCACTCCCCTCCAAGGGGCTCCGGGAAGGAACACCCAGGCGCGGGGGCAGAAGACTGCATCTTCCACCCAGATTCTCCAAATTCCAGTAGGCGGGGGTCACACCCACCACCTGGCCCCCTGGCGCCGTGTAATCCCATCAGCGGCCAAGACTCAGAGACTATAAAATCCAGATCCCGGACGAGAACAGTGCAGTCTCTGCCCCCGCGCCTGGGTGTTCCTTCCCAGAGCCCCTTGGAGGGGAGCGGGTTGAGCTTTCCTCCCTGCCCCAACCAGGGCTCCAGCAGCCGAAGACCTCCAGGACGAGCCACCACCATGCTGAGACCACTCTCCGCACACATGAAGGTACTGGCAGAGGGACAAAGCCACGCGGGTTCCGGGGCCGAGACCTCCAAGCCTACTCGAATTGGAATCGAGCATCTTCCACCCAGATCCTCCAAATTCCAGTAGGCGGGGGTCACACCCACCACCTGGCCCCCTGGCGCCGTGTAATCCCATCAGCGGCCAAGACTCAGAGACTATAAAATCCAGATCCCGGAACCGCGCGGCCGCGCGACATCTTATCAGAACTTTTTTTTATGACATCTTATTGTCTCATTCCTACTTTGGACAAACTTGCAGGCTATCAAATGTAGCCTGCCCACAGGGCAGAGTCTGGCAAACTCCCCGTGGTGTACCAAATATGCCAAATACCAGTAACAATGATGGGTCTCATTCTCCTAAATAGCCTTGAATATAATCTCAGGGCTAGGATGAAAGAGACGTTACTGGGGCCTGCTCGAGGCAATAGACGAATAACAGGATGATGAAATGAAAATGAAATGAAATCTTCAATGACTGAAGTTAAGGGTTGTTAACTATAATCAATAAGGCTGCGTGGTGATTATTCTGCATAGACATAGATCTCCCTATTATCTTGAGTAAATATAAGTGAAATGATTGTCTAATATGGTGAATCTATGTTCATTTTTAACTGCCTGTTTTTCAAATGTATGCACCATTTTACCTTTTCACCATGTCAGAATGTTCCACTATTTTTATACTTTTACCAATAGTTGTTATTACTCACTTTTTAAGATTTTGGTCATGTTCCTCAGTATAATGTATATTTTTTGTGGTTTAATTTGCATTTACCCAATGACAAAAGATGTTCCACATCTTTTCTTGGTGAATATTGGTCACTGTATTTATTTTTAAGTCTATTCTATTTATTTATTATATGTCTATTCTATTCAAATGCTTTGCTCATGAGTTTTGTATAATTGATCTATGAGATACAATACATATCTCTTTTGCCCAAAGTATATGATTCAATATACTCACATAGTTGTCTATATCAATTTTGGAGCATTTCAACATATCCAAAAAATCCGTAACATTAGTAGTTATTTTCTATTTCTTTCAAATCAGAGTGCTAGTCAATCACAAATTTATTTTCTATATCTATGGATGGAAATTTTCTGTTCTGGGGCAATATTCTGTTCTGGAACTGGAGCAATAGTACAGTGGGTAGGGTGCTTTCCTTAAATGTAGCCACAAGGGTTAAATTCCTGGTATCACATATGGCTCCCCAAGACCCTCCAGGAGTGGTCCCTGAGCACAGACCAGGGAGTAAATCCTGAAAAATTCTGGGTATTTCAAAAAAATAGTAAGTAAAGGCCCTCCCGTTGATCATCGATTTGCTCGAGCGGGCCCAGTAACGTCTCCATTGGAGACTTTGTTGTTACTGTGTCTGGCATATCGAATACTCTCGGTAGCTTGCCGGGCTCTCCGAGAGGGGCGGAGGAATCGAACTCGGGTCGGCCATGTTGGCCGCTTGTAAGGCGAACGCCCTTCCGCTGTGCTATCAAAAAAATAAAACAACAACAAAACAAAACAAAAAAAACACATTGTACTCAAGCTAAAGATACATTACCAGCATTAGTTCTCTTGCCTTGCTCTGGTTAGATACTGCAAATGATCCCCTGAGCATTTTCAGGAGGAGTGAACACAAAGCAGAAATAAGCCACTGACTGGTGTGTCCCAAAATAAAACAAGAAAAAGTCTTATGCTGGACATTTTATATAAACAAACTTAAAAACTTGGTTTCTTTTACTGACTATATTTTCAAAAGTCATATATATTTGGCATAAATTAATATTTTATTTGTTTTCACCACTGAAAAATAAACCAAATTTTATTTATTTGTACTTCAGTTGTTGGAGAATTGAATAATTTCCATTCTTTTTTACTACTATCAATAATTCTGCAACTACCATAAACATTTGTGAACAGGCTTTTGTGTTGACATAACATAGTTTTATATAATCCACATTCGTTTTCAACTAGCGTGGGTATACACCTTAAAATAGTATTACTAGGTAATATATTAATTTTACATTCAACATTTTCATGAATTGCTGGACTTTCCAGAGCAAGTGAAACAAATTACAGTTCCATTAGCAATAAAAAAAAGCATTTTATTTTTTCAGTGATGCCACACAACAGTGGTAGGGCGTTTGCCTTGCACGCCGCCAACATGACCGACCCGAGTTCGATTCCTCCGCCCCTCTCAGAGAGCCCGGCAAGCTACGGAGAGTATCTCGCCCGCATGGCAGAGCCTGGCAAGCTCCCCGTGACGTATTCGATATGCCAAACACAGTAACAACAAAGTCTCCAATGGAGACGTTACTGGGCCCGCTTGAGAAAATCGATGAACAACGGGAGGACAGTGACAGTGACAGTGACTCTTTATTATAATCATACCAGTTGCTATAAAAATATGTCCTATTATAATTTGGATTTACATTTCTTGTAAGAAGTTGAGTATCATTGATTTATTGATTGATTTTTAGATTTGGGACCACACCTGGTTGTGCTCTGGGCTTGTTCCTGGCTCTGTGAGTGGGATTCACTGCGGGTGAACTAGAGGGATTATACAAGGTACCAGGAATTAAATCTAGGTCAGCCAGGTGCAAAAGAACCCCACCCACTTTAATTTTTGTCTGGACAAATGTTGAGTAAGTAAGTAAGTACTGTCCTCCCATTGTACATTGATTTGCTCGAGCAGGCACCAGTAACGTCTCCATTGTGAGACTGGTTGTTACTGCTTTTGACATATCGAATATATCATGGACATCAATGTTGAGTATCTTTTAATATAACTATTTGTCATTATTATGCATATTTATTGGAAATGTGTCAATTCTATTACTTTAATCATTTTTATTATTCTTTGGAGCCACACTCATTTGTACTCAGGACATTCCCCTAGCTCTGCAATCAAGGATCACTCCTGGCAGTTCTTGCTGGACTATGTGGGATACCAGAGATTGAACCCTGGTCAACCACATGCAAGACAAGTACCTTACCCACTGTACTCTCTCTTCAGCTCCAGATAATGAATGTTTTTGATAAATGCTCTTTGTAGAAAAGGTTGCCTGCATGAGCTGAGTTAGGTCAAATAAAGACAAGTTCTAAAAGTGAGAATGTGTTTGAGGTGGGAGACGTAGGGCATTTTCCTGGTAAGTGACTGGTCCACGTTCAAGTCCTGGCTCCTGACATGGTCCTCTGAGCCTGCCAGCAGTGATTCCTGAGTGCAGAGCCAGGAATAACCCCTGAGCACTGTAGGATGTGCCCCCCAAGCAGCACAGAAAGAAAAAGTTAGGAAGGAAGGAAGGAAGGAAGGAAGGAAGGAAGGAAGGAAGGAAGGAGGGAAGGAGGGAAGGAGGGAAGGAGGGAGGGAAGGAAGGAGGGAAGGAAGGAAGGAAGGAAGGAAGGAAGGAAGGAAGGAAGGAAGGAAGGAAGGGAGGGAGGGAGGGGAAGAAGGGAGGGAGGGAGGGAGGGAGGGAGGTAGGGAGGGGAAGAAGGGAGGGGGAGGGGAAGGAAGAAGGGAGGGAGAGGGGGGGAAGGAAGAAGGGAGGGAGAGGGGGAGGAGGAAGGAAGGAAGGAAGGAAGGAAGGAAGGAAGGAAGGACAGAAGTAAGAAAGGAAGGGAGACTATAGTGCTCAGGGCAGATAGTCTTTCCTAACCCTAGCAGAGTCCTAGTTTCGTCATTACTTTTGGATCATGACAGCATTTGTCTATGATCAAACTCTTAACGTATAGTTAAGAATTGTGGCACTTTGGCCTGGTCCATTTCGATGCCAGGGTAGCTTACAGCTTGCCCTGGGTACATTCAGTCCCTCGCCGGGACCCTGCTTTTGAGGTGTTAGTAACTAAGGGCAACTGAGAAAGCAGATGTCTGGGAGTGAATATATTCAGTGCCAATTAAACCCTAAGTTACAAAGCATAATATTAACTGTATTCCTGTATCTATACAGAAAGGACATTGCTTTAAAGTAAAATATTCAAAAGACATAAGGAGAGGAAAAAGGCAATATTAACTTAAAATACAATTTCAGTGTCCTAGAAGGATCTGACCTTACAAACTAACAGATTCTGATTAGAGGAAAAAGCTGATTAACTGGTTGGGGAGGAGAGCATAGGGAAGATTTTACAGATAAACAGAATGGAATGGAAGTGCCTCAGGAGCACTGTAATAAACCTGAATTCCTTGTGGCAAGGGAGGAAGGACAAACCAATGTCAACCTACAGAGAGAGAAAGCAAAAGGGAGTGAGCCTGCCACAGATGCAGGGGGTTGGGGGATGGGGCCTGGAGGATGGGGGGATACTGGGATCATTGGTGGTGGAGAAAGTGCACTGGTGAAGAGATGGGTGCTCAATCACTGTATGAACGAAACATAAGATCAGAAGTTTGTAAGTCTGAAACTGTACCTCATGGTGATGCATTAAATAAATAAATAAATAAATAAATATTTTTTTAAAAAAATAGAACTTTGGATGAGGAGAACAGAACAACTCAAGGTTCTGGATTTAATTCCCAAGACAACATGTTCCACAACCTCTGACTGTGACCCTGATCGTACCCCAAAAACAGCCAGTAAAAGCACCAAATAAGCCTGCATAAACAGACTTGAAAATTACCAGGAATGACTTCTAACCCTTCAGGACCACTAACCCTTGAGACCCTACTTTTGAAATATGAGAGATTTTTCAGAGAACAACCAGACATATAAAATTATGACAGTTGTGTGGGGACTGTGCTGTGGAAGAACTCCAATACTTACTTTTTCTCCAGAGATTGATAGGCTGAGAATTTTCACCAAGAATGTGAGAGCATTCAATTCTACCACAAAGTTGTAAAAGAACAATGTGTTTCTAAGGCGAATTAAAATGTCATGATGTTCCAGGTACTTATTGAGATTCAGCGAGTTATCTTAACTAAATACTCAGAAAGTCCCAGACCTGAGCTAATTTGCAGAACTTTGAAAAAGTTAATCAGAAGTGGCCAATATTCTCATAGCTTATACAAAGGTTAGTTTTGTAGGATCTTAATATGCCATTCCTCTTGAGATCATTTAAAATAATCTATTATATGGATGCTAAAGGATAATGCTAGGAGTAAACTTGATTTATACGTGACCAAGCTGGAATAGAATATCCCGGTGCCACATATGGTCCCCCAAACAGTAATAGATTCACTTCTGAGCAGAAAGCCAGAACTAGACCCTGATAACCATAGGTGTGACTCCAGAGCAAATAAATAAATAAATAAATAAATAAATAAATAAATGTATCTATTAGAGGGGCTGGAGCAATAGCACAGCGGTAAGGCGCTTGCCTTGCACGCAGACAACCCGGATTCGATTCCTCCATCCCTCTCAGAGAGCCCGGCAAGCTACCGAGAGGTTTACTACACCTAACCATATTGGAGCTAAATATATTTAGGAGAGTTATTACAATATACATTATTTAATAAGTGAACACAAATGTCAGAAGAAGATAGGAATACTTATACTTATTAGAGACTTCCTGTCTCTAATAAGACATAATTTAGACATCTGCATTTTAAATATAATTTCAATAGAATAAATTATATATGTTTATATATTCATTTTACCATCCATATATTACCTACAATGAGAACTAATATTTATGTGCATATTTATATGTGCAGCTATATAACAATCAATTGAAGAGAAATAAATTTATTCATAAAGTCAATGTACAATATTTATCCTGAAAGTTTGCTCCAACTGCCTTCCCTGTTTATCTTCCCCTTAAAGGTAAACATTATTATGACTTTATCACAATTATCATTATAAAATACATTTGCCAATTATGTGAATTTCTGAAAAAAAAATTCTGTAGTATCTATTATTTATACCTAGCTCTTGCACTGATATAATGTTTTAAGAGTTATCTATGTTTTTAGGTATGTTTATAGGATATGTATATGTTTATTCTTTTCCACTGTTATAATTTTTTATTGTTAGCTTTTTCAAACTTTTACTGATTAAAATTGTGCTTCTCCTACTTGGGTGCAATTTAAATTGAAATATCTGAATATTATCAATCTGTAATTTGGTGGACATATGGATTTATTCCAGTTGGGTATATACCTAGAGGTGGAATTGCTGGATCATTAGGTAGACATATGTTTAGCTTTATTAGCTACTGCCAAAGAGTTGCCTCAAGTGACCAAACAAATTTACTCTCTCACCAGCAATGTACAAAATCCTCAGTTGCTCTACATTCAATCTATTTGGTATACTGAGTCTTTTTTATTTTTCCATTTTGGCAAGTATGCATGGCATCTCATTGGGGTTTGAATTTGTGTCACTTAACTTAATCACTTAACTTCCCGTTAGTCATCGATTTGCTCGAGCGGGTGCCAGTAACGTCTCCATTTGTCCCTGTCGCGTGCTAGTGTAGCCCAATGGCATCTCTTCGCTCCGGGAACATGGAGGGCCTCAAACCGATCGTTCATGACCTTGACAAAGAAGTCTGACCATCTGGTAGGTGGGCGGCCACGCGGTCTCTTGACATCCCGTGGAATCCAATCAGTAACAGCTCTAGTCCAACGGTCGTCTTTAAATCTCATTACGTGACCAGCCCATCTGATTTTCGACACCTTGGCAAATGAGACAGCGTCCCTGATCCTTGATCGTCGACGGATGTCAGAACTCCGGATTCGTTCTCTCATTTGAGTGAAACGTGATATTCCAAGCATAGCTCTTTCTATTCTTCTTTGGGAGACCTGAATGGCGTTCTCATCTTGTTTGCGTAGGGCCCAGGTCTCTGAGGCATATGTTAATGCAGGAAGAACAGTGGAATCAAAGAGATGTGCCCGGAGCCGGAGGTTCTTCGTCCTCTTAGCTATTTCTTCGACGTTCTTGAAGGCGTTCCAAGCCGCTCTCTTCCTCCTGCGCAGCTCGGGTGCCAGGTCATTTGTCATGTTGACCTCTCGACCTAGGTACACATAGCTGTTGCATTCGGAGATGGTCGTTCCATTGAGAGCGAATGGGGCGTCAGGAACAAGGCTGTTTCTCATAAACATTGTCTTCGTAAGATTCAGCTGTAGTCCTACCTTTCCACACTCACGGTCAAAGTCGGCCAGCATTTGTGCCGCTTGGCTGATGTTTGGTGTTATTAAAACAATGTCATCAGCAAAGCGGAGGTGGTGTAGTTGCCGACCATCTATCTTCACTCCCATTCCTTCCCATTCCAGTCGTCGCATGATGTTCTCGAGGGTGGCACTGAAGAGTTTTGGTGAAATGGTATCACCCTGCCGCACCCCTCTCTGGACATCAACGATCACTTCTTTGTAGAATGGTGAGATCCTGGTAGTGAATCCGCAATACAGTTCACGGAGGATCCTGATGTATTGGGCTTGAATGCCCTGATTGGCTAGGGCTTCAATGACCGCTTCCGTCTCAACAGAATCAAAGGCCTTCTTTAAATCAATGAACGTTAAGCAGAGCGGCATCTTGAACTCCCGAGAAACCTCAATGAGTTTGGTTATCGTGTGGATATGGTCGATGGTGCTGAATCCTTTGCGGAACCCTGCTTGCTCACATGGTTGTCCTTCATCTAGTGTTCTGCCAATCCTATTCAGGATGACTCGAGTGAACAACTTGTAGATGACAGACAATAGGCAGATCGGGCGATAGTTGCCAATGTCATGGATGTCTCCCTTCTTGAACAGTAGTACGGTCCTGCTGGTTTTCCATTGAGATGGAACCTTGCATTCAGACAGGTAGCGAGTGAAGAGCCGAGCCAGTGTATTGATGAGTACTGACGGCAGGTTCTTCAGGTGTTCAGGTCTGACCTTGTCTGGGCCGGGTGCTGTTTGCTTCTTTACTGACGAAATGGCGTGTCGGATTTCGGAAGGGAGAACGTTGGGAACGACATACCCATCCTGTGGAATTTGGTATGTCGGCAAGTGGACATGGCTATCGAAGAGATTTGAGTAGAAGTCATGGATAATCTTCTCCATTGCCGTTCTGGAGGATGTGATGGATCCATCAGGACGTCGGAGGGCAGTCATCTTGGTCTTATAGTTGGCGAAGGACAGGCGGGCGTTACGAATACTTTTCCCGGCTTCTGCCGCATCTACCAGTACTTCTGCTCTTCTCTCTTTGAGGTCTTCCTTGATCGCATCTCTGCACTGCTTTGCAAGCTCGGACGTTAGCTTGCGGTTGCCTGAGGCATGCGCCAAACCACGCTGGCGAATTAGCTCAAGAGTTTTCGAAGATAGGCGACTTTTTGTGGCTATCTCTCTCTTGGCGTTCCTCGCACATTCATGGAGGTGCTGAACCAGTCGATCGTATTCCTCGTCAATGTTGTCAACAATGGCATCTTCCCATGTTGCCGCAATAGTACCAAAGAGTTCCCAGTTGGTGGTCGTTCTGGGAGTTCTCTTTTTGAACTTTGCAGCCCTTTCTCCCCGCTCTGTGAAGTAGAATTTTGCACGAAGGAGACGGTGGTCCGATCCCGTTCGAAATTTTGGGACAACAGCGACATCAGTCAGGCAAAACCGTCGATTGAATATGATGTGGTCTATTTCGTTGTGGAATCGTCCACCGGGAGACTCCCATGTCCATCGTTTAGATTCTGCCTTCTGGAACTGTGAGTTACCATGAATGGTCTTGGTCGACATGATGAACTCAGACAGTCTCTCACCCTGTTCGTTCCATTCTAGGCCATGGGTTCCGATGTGAAGTTCTTCAGCTGATCTTCTCGGTCCTATCTTGGCATTAAAATCACCCACAATGATCTTGTAGAAGGTGTGGTCTTCTTTATAGAACTTCTCTAGCTCCATGTAGAACTTCTCGATTTCTCTTTCATCATAATGAGATGTTGGTGCGTAGACAACGAAGATAGAAACTGCAGGCAGTGAGCCACATCTATTCAAATGTAAACGTCCGATTCGGGTTGTTAGGCATTCGAATGAATCAATGCTCTTGACCAAGTTTGTGTTGACAAGGACACCAACGCCTCCAACACCTCTTTTATCGCATGTTCCGAGGAACAATTCTTCTCCAGTGTCGAAAACGGCATGGTGTGATTCGTGTCTTCTTGTCTCGGTCAGACCAATGATGTCGTACTTGATCATTCGCGCTTGTACCATCAGGTCCTCGATGGATGCATCTGATGCTAGCGTACGTGCATTGAAAGTACAGACGATCATTTTTGTCTTCCTTCGTTGTGGCAGCCTAGGTCGGCCTTGAGATTTTGTCGGCCTCTCCTTTCTCATCCTTCTCAGTGCTGCCATGTCCGGACCCGCGCGGCAGCTCCGGCCGAGACCCACGCACAACTGAAGACCCTCAGAACAAGGTAAGCGGAACTCTCTGAGACCTTGGACTCCAGGCTCGGCGGACCCAGGGACAGAGCTTCTCTGCGTGCTCCCACCACCACAGGTGACAAAGGGATTCTAATCAGGAGCCCCACCTTACCCTGCCCTGTCTGCTTCCATCAACCACCCAGGGATCGAATTGTGCACAGGAGACCCACCCTACCCAGATAAATACCCCACTGGCAGACTTCCACTCTCGACACTACTTCCACTACCCAGCCGTCGCCACACTCCAGGACGCTTTCCGGACCCGCGCGGCCACAAGCGGCCGCGCGACACATCATAAGACACTAAATACCCGTCTTCTGGAATTGTCGTACCATATTTGATAGGGTTCAAATATGGTAACACCTACAAGGGTGATTAGAGGTCACCCCAAAAGCCTCTATACCTCTCGGAAAGACTGGCAAGCTACCGAGAGTATTCCGCCCGCACGGAAGAGCCTGGCAAGCTATCCGCTGTGTATTCGATATGCCAAAACCAGTAACTACAACTGGTCTCATTCACCTGACCCTGAAGGCTTCACCGACATGAATTTGTGTAATCCTGATAATATTGCACATTAATAATACTGAGCACAGTTTCACATTTATTGACTATTTAGACAGTTTTTGACCTTTATTTTTATTATAAAATTTTCATTTCTATAAACATTTATTGAGGATCCACTATTTACCATATATATACATACATATATAAAATATAAAAATGGTTATAATCTAGGGTGATAAGTGTGACATAGTCATATGACATAGGCAGAGGAAAATAGGCAATGCAATGAAATTTGTAAACTGATAAGTCTTATTAAAGGAATTAACTTTTAAACAAAAGCTAGAAAAGAGTTATATAGATGATCAAGTTGAGAGGAAAACATCTGGTTTCCTCAAAATAAAAGAACAGAAACAGACAGGAAAGTCTCCTCTTTGGATCACTTTGATTATTTGATTCAATTTTTCCATTTAATTAAAAACAAGAGTTTTTTAAGACCTCAAAATGAGCACTGACTATAGAATATGAGAGTGTATATACTTGATGGTGTACATTTTTACCAAATGGTGCCAACTTAGTAGGTGATAGTACAATACAATAATTTTTTAAGGGGAAGCTCCTCTAACTCTATCATGACCAGTTAAGGTAGAACAACCCCATTTCTACAAAGGGCCATAGTGGGTTTTGTCCTGGAGAGTAAGAAAATGAAGAAACAGTTCTGGAAAAATGGTCCAATGTGCTCAGTGCTAATTTTGCATGCAGGAGCCTGGGAACAAATTCTAATACTACATAGATCCCACAGTACTGCCAGGTATGGAAGAGAGAAGAGAGATGAGGGGAGGGGAGGGGAAGGAAGGGGAGGGGAGGGGAGGGGAGGGGAGGGGAGGGGAAAAAAGGGAAGAGAGGGGAGGGAAATGGAGGGGATAGGAAGAAGGAAAAAAGGAAGGAAGGAAGGAAGGAAGGAAGGAAGGAAGGAAGGAAGGAAGGAAGAAGAGAGGGAGGGAAGGAGGGAAGGAGGGAGTTGATACATTTTGAAAAAAAAGAAACAATCTTTTACTGTACAATTCTCATAATCAAATATTACCATTATAATAATTGCTAACACAATAAATGATGGTATTGCTGCATTATCTTCATCATGTTTTCAGACATGTCCCAGGAAGTATGTGAAGTCACTTACATACTGTCATATGAAGTGGACACCTTTTCTCATCTCTTTCACAGATTCTGAAATTGAAGTTTTAGGGAATTTATTCTGTGTCACATAATTAAAATTAAAAGGAAATCTAATCCCAGAGTCCATGTTTTAATTTTAAAAATGTTTTAAATATAATTTGATGCTATTAAATATAAATAGTGCCAAATCATTATTTTTTTTCATTCCAATTCCTGAAATAAGAGAACAATTTATATGTTTGCATATCTTATTTACTTATTTATTGTACATTTTTACTGTTGCATTCTGATTCTAGGAAATAACATTCTTTACAAACCCACCTCTGTGATATCTCTACTTATTCTAATCTAAATTTCATCTTCCACCTTCTATTGTTTTTAGTTGATGTTAATATTATGGTTTTCATATATGTTCCTAGATCCCCCAGTATATTAATAAGAATTATGCTCTAAATTATTAACTTGACCCCCCATTTGGGTTATTTGGGTGATTTTTAATCACCCAAATTTTTGACATCTTAATAGCTCAAGCAAATTCTAAAGAAAATATTATTTGTCAAATTATAAAATGTCAAATTTTCCAACTAAGCTTTTTTTCCCATTACTTAGTGGAAGAAAGAGGAAGAAGTGAAAAATACTGGATTTGGATGAATTAAACTTCTGTAAAATAAAAGATTTACCAGAAATTTAGAAAAAGTTTCTCTTAGAGTGAAATCTTAAAATAGGAATGTTCAGGGAATGCATGAGGCCTTTAAATGAATTTTAATTTAATCTTTTTAGATGTTAATGGCTTTTGTGGCCAATGCTGTTTTCTAAATGTCAGAGAATATGGGTTTCTGTAAGCACTGGTACTAGAGAAAAAAAATGTATTAAATTTGGCTCTTAAGGTGAGTTTGGATGAGAATAAATGGGAAGTTTAAGGTCACAAATCATGTTTAGATAAACGATACAACACAGTGACTAATCTAGCCTTAATATGTATTAGAAGGCAATGTCACCAAGTGCACACTAGGGAAGTGAGCGTTTTTAGCCCTCAATTCTCTTAACATTTATTCATTTAAAAAGGCAAGCTATGAATAGGGTCCACTTGTACCACTTTTCTTGTTTATATCACCTTGTTATTATTATGCATTTATTGTTAATATGATAAACATACTTACATTTTTCCATTAGAAATGACATCTAAAGGTCAATGTAACCAATGTTTGATATCCAAATTATAGAGGTAGTGAAAGAAAAAGGTGGATAATGGGCAGTATAAAATTATATCACTGATTACTCAGAATTGAAATAATTTTACATATGCATGCTCTGACCATTTTCCCTCAAACATGGCATTCAAGGTGCCATGATGTCCAAAATGGATATCAAAACGAATATAAATCTAATTTATATTACATGTAATTGCATTGTTCACTGTTACCTTTTAAACATAATTTAAAAAGCCTTCTTACTTTGAAAAATGTACCATATATTCATTAAATTTTTATTTGAGTGCAAATTATTAAGAAAAAGTCGAGGTTATAGATATGGTAAGTTGCTTTGTGTAAACTAAAACAGACGCAGTAAAAATGATCTGGATTACGGGAACAACAGAAAGGGGAGGTACAGCTCAGATTTATTTGAATACATTATATTATATTATCTCAGCAATACTTCAAGTAGTTGGAACAAAAGTAGAAATTATGAGCTCTAGTCCATGGATACAATGGATTAGAAAACATGGTCAGTTGCTTTCATTAGAAGTAGTAAAAGTTCTTAGATAAATTAATCCTCAAAAAATGTCACTCATTGTTAAGCAGTTAAAGATTAATTTCAGTTAATTAAAAGCTAGGTTGAATGCCTGTACAAGATTATTTTGATTCAAATCCCTGTTCTACCATATTAACAAGTGTGACTCCTTTTGACTTGACTTGACATCCCGTTACTCATCAATTTGCTCAAGCAGATGCCAGTAACATCTCCATTAATCGTTGTCGTGTGCTAATGTAGCCCAATGGTGTCTGCTCATTCTAGGAACATGAACAGCCTCCAACCAATAATTCAGGGTCTTGACGAAAAGTCTGACCATCTCATAGGTGGGCGGCCATGCTACCCTTTAATGTCCCATGAAAACCAGTCGGTAACGACTCTAGTCCAGCGGTTGTCTCCAAATCTCATTACGTGTCCAGCCCATCTGATGTTCAATACCTTGATAAAACGAGACAGTCTCCCTTATTCTTGATTGTTGATGGAGGTCAGAACTCCGGATTCTTTCTCTCATTTGAGTTAAGTGTAGTACTCCAAGCATAGCTCTTTCAATTCCTCTTTGAGAGACCCAAATAATGTTCTCATCCTGTTTTCATAGGGCCCAGGACTCTGAGGCGTACATTAATCATGAAGAACAGTGGAATCAAAGAGATGTGCCCAGAGAGAGAGGTTTTTCATCCTTTTAGCTATTTCTTTGACATTCTTGAAGGCGTTCCAAGCCCCTCTCTTCCCCCTGCGCAACTCAGGTGACAGGTCATCCGTCGTGTTGATTTCTCGGCCTAGGTACACATAACTGTTGCATTAGGAGTTGTTTGTTCTGATGAGAGTGAATGGAATCTCAGGAATAAGACCGTTTCTCATAAAAATTGTCTTTGTGAGATTCAGCTGTAGTCTAAACTTTCCACACACACGATTGAAGTCAGCCAGCATTTGTGCCGCTTGGCTGATGTTTGGTGTTATAAGAACGATGTCATCAGTGGAGCAGAGGTGGTATAGTTGCCGACTGTCTATCTTCACTTCCATTCCTTCCCATTCTAGTCATCACATTGCATTCTCGAGGGTGGCACTGAAGAGTTTCGGTGAAATGGTGTCACCCTGCCGAACCCCTCTCTTGAAGTTAATGATCACCTCCCTGTAGAATGGTGAGATCCTGGTGAATCCACAATATAGCTCACAGAGAATCCTGATGTATTGAACTTGAATGCCGTGTTTGGCAAGAGCTTCAATGACCACTTCCATCTCAACAGAATCAAAGGCCTTCTTTAAATCAATGAACATTAGACAGAGCGGCATCTTGAACTCCTGAGAAACCTCAATGAGCTTTGTTATCGTGTGGATATGGTCGATTGTGCTAAGTCCTTTTTGGAAACTGGCTTGCTCGCATGGTTGTCCTTCATTTAGTGTTCTGCCAATCCTATTCAGGATGACTCGAGTGAACAGCTTGTAGACGACAAACAACAGATCAGGCAATAGTTGCCAATGTCATGGATGTCTCCCTTCTTGTGCAGTAGTACAGTCCTTCTGTTTTTTCATTGGTACAGAACCTTGCATTCAGACAGATAGCGAGTGAAGAGCCAAGCCAGTATATTGATGAGTACTGATGGTAGGTTCTTACGGTGTTTGGATCTGACCTTTTCTGGGCAGGGTGCTGTTCTCTTCTTTACCAATGGAATGGAGTGTCGAATTTCATCAGGAAGAACTTTGGGAATGACATATTCACCCTGTGGAATTTGATATGTGGGCAGGTGGATATGGCTTTTGAAGAGATCCAAGTAGAAGTCATGGATAATCTACTCTATTGCCCTTCTGGAAGATGTGATAGATCCATCAGGACTTTTGAGGGCAGTCATCTTGGTATTATTAGTTGGCAAAGGACAGGCGGGTGTTGTAAATGCTTTCCGCAGCTTCTGCTGCATCTGCCAGCACTGCTGCTCTTCTCTCTTTGAGGTCTTCCTTTATCACTTCTCTGCACTACTTTGTTAGCTTGGATGTTTGCTTGCAGTTGCCTGAGGCTTGCGGCAAGCCACCTTTGTGAATGAGCTCAAGAGTTTTCGAAGGCAGGCATCTTTTTGTGGCTATCTCTCTCTTGGCATTTTTCGCGCAATCATGGAGGTGCTGAACCAGTCGACGGTATTCCTTGCCAATGTTGTCAATGACGGTATCTTCCCATGTTGCCTCAATAGTGCTAAAGAGTTCCTAGTTGGTTTTGGGAGTTTTCTACTTAAACTTAAACTTTGCAGCCCTTTGTCCCTGCTCTGTGAACCAGAATTTTGCAAAAAGAAGACAGTGGTCCGATCCAGTTTGGAATTTCGCTACAACAGCAATATCGGTCAGGCAAGACCATTGATTGAATATGATGTGGTCAATTTCATTGTGAAACCGTCCACCAGAAGACTCCCATGTCCAATGTTTAGATTCAGCCTTCTAGAATTGTGAGTTACTATGGATGAATTTGGTCGACATGATGAACTTGGACAGTCTCTCACCGTGTTCGTTCCATTCTAGGCCATGGGTTCCCATGTGGACTTCATCAGCTGATCTTCTCGGTCCTATTTTGGCATTAAAATCACCAACAATAATCTTGTAGAAGGTGTGGTCTTCTTTATATAACTTCTCCAGCTCCATGTAGAACTTCTCAATTTCTCCTTCATCATAATTGAATGTTGGTGTGTAGACAGCGAAGATAGAAACTTCAAGCAGTAAGCCACATGTATATTCAAGTGTAATCATCCGATTCAGGTTGTTAGGCATTCAAATGAATCAATGTTTATGGCCAAGTTCATGTTGACAAGAACACCAACACTACTGACAAATCTTATGTTGCATGTTCCGAGGCACAATTCTTCTCCAGTGTTGAAAATGGCTTGATGTGATTGATACCTTCTCTTATCAATCAGACCAATGATGTCGTACTTGATCTTTCATGCTTGCACCATCAGGTCCTCGATGGATGCATCCGAGGCCAGTGTACATACATTGATAGTACAGACAGTCATTTTTGTCTTTCTTCGTTGTGGCAGCCTAGATCGACCCTGAGATTTTATCAGCCTCTCCTTCCTCATCTTTCTTAATGCTGCCCATATATGTGGCTCTTTCAGGGTGAGGGGAATGAGGTGAGACTCATTGTATTTACTGGTTTTGGCATTATCGAATACACCACGGATAGCTTGCAAGGCTCTGCTGTGTGGGCGAAACACTCTCTTTAGCTTGCCAGCCTCTCCGAGAGGGATAGAGGCTTTTAGGGTACCCTTTAATTGTCCTGTAGGTGTTCCCATGGTTCAAACCATATTTCAACGCAATCAAATATGCTGCTGTAATCTTGTATTAAGTATTTTTTAATGTGACTCTTTTTATTTTATTTTTATAAAGTAGTTCACAATATTTTATTACATTTAAGATTTGAACACCAATCCACCACTATTACACCTTTCCACCCCCATATGTCAGGTGTTCCCATTCTGAAGCCTGATCCATCCTGAACCATAACCCCTGCCCCAAAGCAGAACCAAAACAATTTATTTTGTATTGTTTGTTATGAATACATCACTGAAAATGGTCCAAAAATTTATCTTAGAGAAAAGTGTGTGGAGATTTTTGTATTCCACCCAGGGGCCATTAAGCACTTCTATAAGAGATCACTAACATGTTGTTAAAGCTTCAGCCTTGTGTGTGTGTATACATATATATGTAAAAGTATATTTCCCGCTAAAATTGGTTGCTTCCAATGCAGCTGGGTGGTCCAGGAGTACATTCACTCAGGAGTGAGGCTTGGTCTGAGTGTTGGAGAGCAGATGTGAACACGGCGGCACTTGAGTTCTGGAGATTTTCAGCTTCCAGGGATGGGTGTCCTGGGGCAGAGAGGGGCCTCACCCACCCCCTCTGAGGTGCCCGGAATGAAACAGCCTGGTGTGGAGTCTGGCATCATGACTATGGCAAGTCGTTTTATTACTCTCAAACAAGTATAAATCTTAACTTCTCTGTGACTTAGTTTTCCCCATCTGTATACAGAGATAATATTAATATCATTTTTCTCAGAAAATTATAGTCAAGGATAAGTGAGCATGTGCCTAGTATATGCTGAGTTCTTTTTGCATTTAATATCAATTTCATATCTTATTTAGCTCAAAATATAAGAAGGTATTGGAATATGATTAAAATATATAAAACAGATGGGGAGAGAATGATAAGAAAAATATATACAAAAATATACTTGGATAATATGAATTTATTAATAGTTATCAAACATTCAATAAAAAATCTAAAGTTTTTTTTGTTGCTTACTAATTTTCAGAGGTAAAATCACCAGTAAGTATTACAGAATCCTGAAATAAGATCTTTACTGGAAAAGCTTGAGTGAACAAATCCGTGTCACATTTTTGACTATCTAATGATAGAACTAGGTTTGGTATTTGGGTAAGATTAGGAGGCAGACCTTGTTGGGCCAGAGTGATAGTACAGAGCTACCATGCTCTCCTTACACGTGGCTGACCTGGGTTCACTACCTCGTATTTCATATGGCTCCTTGAGCCAGCTAGGAATGATCCTTGAATGCAGAACCGGAGTAAGCACTAAGCACCCATGGGTAAGGCCACAGCATCTCCCCATTTTCTGTCTGGGTTCACTGACTTGTATATGAGCTAAAGAGGCTGGCTGGAAAAATCACTTGACTCCAGAACCCAGGTGCAACACAGACCAACACAGATGTGTTCATGCATGTGTGCAAAAAACAGATGTGTATATTTATGTAGAACTGACTGTAGGAAACCAAAAAAAAAACTCCACAAATTTTATTTTTAGATGCCCCTGAGATAGAATTATCTTTTGAACACAAAAGCATATATGCATCCGTTCAATAAAGTGACCTCATAATACAAGATAAATATAGCTTTAAATACAGTATTTCAGCTTTCCTAATAAATCCATTCTATTGTAACTACAATCCAGGGAAATATGGATGACAAAAACAAACAACAAAAAGGTCTGTAAGTTTTGTTTCATTCAATGCTGTTATACTTTAAGATCCTAGACTATTAAAGGAGTTCTCGAAAAGTGGGTTTTACTCTCCCATTTCAAAGAACTGTCATGCAGTCATGAGAAGTTGCAGCAGAACCATTCAATAATAATGAGTAGTTTATTTTATTTTAATTTTTTATCAAATCACTGTGAGATAGACCTTTACAAAACTATTCATTATTGGACTTCAGTCATACAGTATTCCAAGACCCATCCCTCCACCAGTGTACATTTCCCACGACCAGTGTCCCCAGGTGTTGGGAACCAGCTAGAAAAACAAGAAAGTCAGCCCTTAGATTGTAACCCCAAGAAAATGGTTTTTATAAACCAGCCTTTAGACAACACGTCTTCAGGACAAGGACTTTTTTAATATTAACTAGCACAGTCTCCCAACACCCAGGTTCCCTCCCATCACCCCCCAAGTCATGAGTAGTTTAACTGTTTCTGCACTGATGGAAACAATCAAGTCTCCATTGTCCAACATATTTCCACTACTGCATGTAGTGAATTACCCTATGAAACATGGCTTGTATACTCTGAAAATGAATTATGTTTTATTTTAATTAAATTTAAATAGTCACATGTGGCTAGTATCTACTATACCGGACAGCATAGATTAAAAGCATCATTGGTGAATGGCAAAATGCCCATGAAGTTTCATTCTCATAAAGATAAAATAACCCAGTGGTTCAGAATCATTACAATTTTTATTAACATAGAAAGTGACCCTGAAAAATATGTGATTTTCAACTTCTGCTTAGAATGAAGAATGCTAAAAGAGTATGCTTCCCAATTTGGAAATGTGTAACTTTAATCAGAGAGCTGAGACTTCAGGGCAACAACTAACTGGAAATTTAAAGGAAAACAAGTGCTGAGAGTTAGAATGCCACTCATCAGCTTACCTAAGGCAGATTCAACCAGACTTTGGGAAAGATTAAAAAGAAACTGACATTGACAAAGCCCAAGTGGGCCTCATTAAAAAATAAGAGAAACCTTAGGGAATACAGAAGGACAGCTGTCAGAGCCCACTCACATGCTCTTTGCCACTAAAAGATAGGAAAGAATGTTGAAAAAGGATTTGTCAAGGGTCAGATTGTTGGAGAGAAGTTCAGTCACCTGGACTCATTTTTTTATTTTCTCCTTCATGAACTAAGATATAGATTGCTGCGATATAACAATAAGCACCATACTCTTATTTTCTTTAAATTTTATTGAATCACCGTGAGATAGTTACAAGCTTTCATGTTTGGGTTACAATCACACAATGATCAAGCACCCATCCCTCCACCACTGTACATTCCCCACCACTAATATCCCTGGTATACGCCCCCTTTCCCACCCTCACACTGCCTCCACCGCAGAAATGATTCCCCATATAATCTCTTTCTACTTTGGGGCATTCACTGTCACTGTCACTGTCCTCCCGTTGTTCATCGATTTACTCAAGCGGGCCCAGGGGCCCAGTAACATCTCCATTGTGCCAATTGTTACTGTGTTTGGCATATTGAATACATCATGGGTACCTTGCCAGGCTTTGCCATGTAGGTGAGATACTCTGGGTACCTTGCCGGGCTCTCTGAGAGGGGCGAGGAATCAAACTCGGGTTGGCCATGTTGGCCACTTTCAAGGCAAACGCCCTACCTGCTGTGCTATCGCTCCAGCCGTACTTTGGGGCATTATGGTTTTCAATACAGACACTGAGAGGTTATCATGTTTGGTCCTTTATCCACTTTCTGCACACATCTCCCATCCCAACCGATTCTTCCAGCCATCTTTTTCTTAGCAATCCCTTCTCTATTCCAGCTGCCTTCTCCCATTTGCTCAGGAGGCAAGCTTCCAGCTATAGAACAATCTATCTGTCTCATGTATCTATGGTCCTTGGGTGTCAGCCTCATGTTATGTTGTTTTATACTCCACAAATGAGTGCAGTCCTTCTATGTGTGTCCCTCTCTTTCTGACTCATTTCACTTAGCATGATGCTTTCATGTCGATCCATTTATAAGCAAAGTTCATGACTTCATCTCTCCTGACAGCTGCATAGTATCCCATTGTGTAGATGTACCAAAGTTTCTTTAACCAGTCATCTGTTCTAGGGCACTTGGGTTGTTTCCAGATTTTGGCTATTGTGAATGGAGCTGCAATGAACATATAGGTACATATGTCATTTCTACTGTGCTTTTTTGCATCCTATATTCCCAGAAGTGGTATTGCAGGGTCATATGGAAGCTCAATTTCTGGTTTTTGAAGTACTGTCCATACATATTGTTTTCCAGAAAGGCTGGACTAGTTAGTGGGCATTCCCACCAACAGTGAAAGAGTGTCTGTTTTTCCCCACATCCACACCAGCACTGGTTGCTTTTGTTCTTTTGAATGTGTGCCAGTCTCTGTGGTGTGAGATGATATCTCCTTGTTGTTTTGATTTGCATCTCCCTGATGACTAGTGATATAAGCACCATACTCTTAAGATGCCTGTGCAAAACCTATTTCAGCTAGGTAGAAAAAATAAACAAGAATAAAATATTCACTCAGCAAATATATACAGAACTACATGCAAGTTTCATGTTCTTTACCAGGTTGGAAGTCAAAAGCCTCTAGACAGCTTTTGTGAGATGGTATTCTAGTCTCAATCTTGAGTAAGATAACCCAACCATAACCCACAAATCTTAGAAAAAAAAGGACAAAATTAGATATTGGAAAAACTATCATACCAAAGAATGTTTCCATATATGAACTGACTTATTCTTTCTTGTCTCAGGATCACACATACCACTCTTGATAAAATTTTCCAAAGTCCATTATAGCTATAGAACTATCTGAGTCTACCAGGACAAGCGGATTTTCTAAAGGCCGCTGTGTTCTTACCACTCAACTATTTGGTGGGAATTTTTTGCTGCAACATTTTAAGAAAATATGCCATCAATAGAGAATTTTCTAATATGTAAAGCTTAGTGAAAATGAAAGATTTTCTTTAACTAGGAAAGTGTTCAAAGATTTTGATTGCCTGCTTTTAGTAGCAGGTTTTCTACAAAGCAGTATATAAAATAGATGGATACATATATATTCATATACATTTATATGTAAGTATAGATACATTCACATGTGTATCTATGCATATATACATATATACATATATATAAATGCCTTGTAAAGTCAAATTTGAAGTTCAGATTAACCATAAATTTTATTTAAAAACCTATCTTTTGGTGCACCTTATTTGCCTTTTTTTTTGCCTGAGTGAAAGAAAATTATATTCTTTAGGTGAATTACTTAATCTTACTGGATTTCGCTCAGGTCACTAGAAGGTATAAATATAATTTTATTACTAAACTTCTTGAGTTTTTTTATATTATTATCATGAAAAATACTTCTGCATCGAAGACCTCATTACCAAGTAATGCATTTAATGTGTTTATACAATGTTTATATATTCTATATAGAGCTATTCTCTCTTTATCTATTCATTAAACTATTCATGCAGCAGTAGCGCTAGTAATAACATAGTGAACAAAATGGGATTATTAAATACATCATAGGAGGTTTAATACTTTCTACTATCTAGATATAATCATGTTTTAAATGTTCAGAAATGTCTATCATTCTTAAATATATTCTGAAAAGAAATGAACCACTGCTTTTGTGAGTCATATTACTTTTCCTTAAATGCTTTATTGTATTCACTTGAAAGTGAGAAATAGATGAATATACTCCTGTTTAGCTATTCAATTCTTTTGATTCTATGTATCATTTGACCTACATAATTTAATTTAATTTCACCAATGAAAAAAAAAGTCAACTATTCACCAGCTACAGTTGAAAAGAACCACATGCCCTGTCAAATACAGTTTTAAAAAAATATCTAAGGAAATATAACAGACATTTTCAAAAGATTATAATTTATTATCTTATACCATGGGCGGAGTGATATCACATGCAGCTGACCAGGGTTTGATTTCTCTGTCCCTCTCAGAGAACACGGCAAGCTACCACAAGTATCCCGCCCACAGAGCCTGGTAAGCTCCCTGTAGTGTATTCGATGTGCCAAAAACAGTAACAAGTCTCACAATGCAGACGTTACTGGTGCCCGCTCAAGCAAATCAATGAACAAAGGGCGGACAGTGCTACAGACAGTGCTATCTTATACTTATAAAGGTAAGGTAAAGGTAAAGGCCCTCCCGTTGATCATCGATTTGCTCGAGTGGGCCCAGTAACGTCTCCATTGGAGACTTTGTTGTTACTGTGTTTGACATACCGAATATGCCAAACACAGTGGTTTTGGCACAGCGGTAGGGCGTTTTGCCTTGCACGCAGCCAACATGGCCGACCCGAGTTCGATTCCTCCACCCCTCTCGGAGAGCCGGCAAGCTACCGAGAGTATCTTGCCCACACGGCAGAGCCTGGCAAGCTCCCCGTGACATATTCAATATGCCAAACACAGTAACAGCAAAGTCTCCAATAGAGACATTACTGGGCCTGCTGGAGCAAATCGATGAACAACGGGAGGGCCTTTACCTTTACCTTTTAAATTATTGAAGAAATAACTTGCTTACATGTATTTTATTACTTTTAATCACCAAATTATTGCTGTAAAATAAACCCTTTTTTGCCTAATAATAATAGTGATTTGTTTGTCTTGTTGGAGGGCCACTCCCAGTGGTATCCATGATATTATTCCTGTCTCTGTGTTCAGGATTCTCACCTGATAGTGCTCAAGGGACCATATTCAGTGTTGAGAGATTAAATTAGGGTTGGCTACTTGCAAGGCAAGTGCTTTAACCAGCTAATTGTCTCTCTGACTCGGTGGTAATTTTAACAATGAAACTAAAAAATTAAGTCACTTAATTTCTTAGTTAAGTCAAAGTACCCCATATTTTAGAGGTTTAACAAAACTAATATATGGAATATATGAAACTGTTTCTAAAATTTCCAACTTTTCCAATTATTATTGTCATACTGGTCACTTCTGAAAGTGATCATTTTGGACAGAAACTGAGTGTTGAAAGCGGTAAAGGGATATACCTTATTGGATAATATTGGTTTGCCCTTCCTCCCTGGCCACTGGGAACTTGTGTTTGTTGATTGTCCCCCAACCTGTCAATTACCTTTGTCTCCTGATCAGACTATGACTGTAAACATTGTCTTTCTCTTAATGCTTAATGTTAAAGTTAAGAGCTTGGTCACGGACAAATTCTGTCATGATCGAAAAGTAATAGCTAGACTTGGACCCTGCTGGGGTTAGGAATGTTTAAATCGGCCTGAGCACTGTAGTCTGAGTCTGTAACAAGATGTCCCTAGGAGAGTCACCCTATAAGCCTAAGTGTCTATTACTGTGTTCATACAGAATGGTAAATATTAGGAAGAAGAATTAAAGATGTTAATAAAATTGTGGGCTGCAGGTGGTCGGGAAGACTGGGAAAACATTTTCATTGCCCTTCCCAATTGGGGAGGCATGGTGAGAGAGGAAAAAAAAGAGTAGCTTCAGGGAGAGAAGGGGAGAAGAGAGGAAACATAGAGACAGAAGAAGACTGGAGATTGAGGAGTGACACAGAGAGGAGATGGATGCAGTGGGAAGAAAGGATTGAGGGGTTACAGAGACAGACAGATGGATACAGAGAGACAGAGATGGAGAAGGAGACACAGGAAGAGACAGAAGAAGGAGTAGATTGAGTGAGACATAGAGTTAGAGAAAGATTGAGGAGGATTGAAGGAGAAAGTGAGAAGAGACGCAGAGTTAGAGGAGAAGGTTGCGAGCTGTAGAGAAGGCTGAGGGCTGAGAGTTAAGCGTGGCTGGGGAGATTGGAGAGGAGTCCCGGAGAGAGTTGTAGAGCGAGATAGAGAGAGGGTTGGAGAGATCTGGGAGAGATGAGAGATTGAATAAACGTCAAACTAATCAGCAACCAGCTTAGCCCTTGTTCTTCCTTCGCCCGTCCAAGTCACGGCCGTCCCTGGTGGGGAAGCAGCTCGAGAGCACCAAATGCAGGCGCGAGAGCACGCAATGAGAGAGTCGCCTGGAGGGCCCTCGAACATCTGTTAACATGTAATCCCCGAGTGAAGGAGTTTCCACAGTTCTGCAGAGAGGGTTTTCCACAGCTCCGAGAGTGGGGATTACACAATCCCTGATAACCTTTCATTATCTATGTTGCAAACCATACATAATGGCCAACAGGAGAGAGAGAGAGAGAGAGAGAGAGAGAGAGAGAGAGAGAGAGAGAGAGAGAGAGAGAGAGAGAAAGAGAGAGAGAGACGACAGAAAAGGTGCTTGTCATAGAGCAGACAGGGTGCGGGAGCGGGAGGGAAACTGAGGACATTGGTGGTTGGAAATGTACACTGGTGAAGAGACAGGTGGTGAAACATTATCTGACTGAAATCAAATCATGAATACATTTTTTCTTTTTTGTATTTATTTCTTTTACTTTGTTTCTTTTGTCTTTGCATGTTTAACACTTGGTGATTGTTTTGTGGTCACGTCACGTGATGCAGGGAAAACCAGGCTGTCAGCCCAAGATCCAACAGGAGCTCCAGAACGAACTTCAGCTCTTTGAGCTCTCTCTGACCTTGAATGTGACCTGTTCTTTTGAACCTGTTTTATTTTCCTACTTTTGTTGTTCCTTTGATAAATGGAATACAGTTTTTTACGAAAAAAACATTTTAATGTAACCCACCAACTTTCCCATCATGCCCATCTGCTGTTCCGGTCCCAGTCCTTCCCCGTTTCCCTCCCTTTCATTCATCACCCCACATCTCTCCTAGGACCGTCTCTTCCCCCCACCGCCCTCCCAGCCTCAAGAAGAGCCGGTCCCAACCGCTCCGGGAGTGGTGACCTAGTGCGCATGTCCCAGTTCGGATTCTCCCAGGGCGCAGCCTCCAACGCCAGTTATAGCGTTGGTTTTTGTGTGAGGTTCCGTTAGCATGGATGTTTGGAGCAGGCTGCAGGCACCAGGCACCGCGGAAAACCCCCGAGAGCTCCCGGAAGCTAATATATATTGAGCTCCCAAGTCAGTGAAGTCAGGATGCTGTGGTCTGAAAGACACATTGGCCACCTTGGGGAGTTTGCAAATCCAAAGAAGTTAGTCATATAGACCTCACTGTTGAGCCGCACTGGCTAAGTGCCCTGATAATACTGGCTCTGAGTATTGTTGGGAAGATGAAGTGAAATGGTGCATCTAGCTTTGCTGAACCACGGGCCTGAGTAAATGGCGATTGATCTTTATATGTTCCAAGAGCTGATATTCGGGCTTCTTGCTACATCTGTTCTCTTCGCTTGGTCCCTATTTACAGTCACCCCTGACTAACTCTGAGGGCCGTTGACTGTTCATCTGTAGGTTCTTTACCCAGTATGTGTGTTAGAATCCCACAGCCTGATCATTTATTGATAGACCACCCATACCTTTTGGAGATATGTCTCAAATTTCTTTATTTAACAATGGTGGTCATGAAACATAAAGACAACCTCTGTGAAACTATTTTTACTTTTCATCAGGTTATCTTATTATGCTAATCCTCCTCCTTCAGCCTATTCTGTTTTTTTTTTATATTAAACCAAACCCCCTCACTGCATCATTTCTCCCCTTCTTTTTTGGAGGAGTCTGGCGATGGAGGAATACTTGCCTGTGTTCAGGGCTTACTCCTGGTTCTGTGCTCAAGGATAACATCTAGTGAAACTCGT
Organism: Sorex fumeus; assembly: GCF_029834395.1. Taxonomy (NCBI): domain Eukaryota; kingdom Metazoa; phylum Chordata; class Mammalia; order Eulipotyphla; family Soricidae; genus Sorex; species Sorex fumeus. The sequence continues at coordinate 6,093,305 of NW_026606163.1, forward strand.
GGGACCACATAGGATTCCAGGGATGAATCTTGGGTCAGCCTCCTGCAAGTGCCTATCAGGTATACTATTTCTCTGCCTCCCCAACTCTTCATCAGTCCCATAAAATTTCTCCTCTTAAGGGCTTTAAAGCCCTGAGCCAATTTTCCCTTTCTTAGATTCTTATCTGTTTCCCCCTTTGTCCCCCCTCTAACTTCTATTTCTTTCTCATGTATCCTTCAACCCTCACCTCCTCCAAATAAGCACCACAGTGGAAAGCCTCTCAACATTCAGAAATTTTATTACTAATCTATTCACTTATATGCATCTATTTTTAAAAATATCTCAGAATAAATGAAATTTGTATGGCATTTCAAGTGTTTGTCTAAGGAACCATCCTGTACCTAAAGTGGCTCCAGCCATTGTAGCTACTTATAGCCATAGAGATGTCCATATCTTTATCTCATAAATATCTGGATGAAAAACTACACTTGCCCCAAAGAGGTGCATTTGGCAGCGTTCTCATGCTCCTACTGAGCCTTTCTCTTCATAACCTCACGCTCTGGTCTCTGCTCTTTTGTGGCGGCCTTTGACATGACTGGCTCGAGAACATTGGGCTTTCTACATGGAATCGGTTGGAAACGGGAGTCTTGGAGTAGAAACTGACTCTGACCTTTGGGTGGAGCCTGGTGCTTGGTCCCAGAGACCAGAAGATGGCCCTGCTGGAGAGAAGTGCTAGCTGTTGTCTTGTAGGGAGCAGGTCTAGAAGTTGCAGACTGAGAGATAGGCCGGCTAGTAGAGCTCAGCAAAGCTGGTCGAGATGGGTTGGTCGAAATGGGCTGAGCTGGTCTGGCAGGACCTGACAAAGATGCAGTAGCTGGCCGGGATGAATTGGTGGCAGTTGGCTGAGCTGAGATGGTAGAGCCAGGCCTGGCAGGATAAGCTGCAGCAGGACGATGCGAAGCCAGAATCTGTGGTCTCCGACGAACACGTCGAGGTTGGGGCTTCTCCATGGTAAGAAAAGGCAAAGGTATCAATTTGACCTTCCCAGGAGGTGGCAGCTCATACAGGGATGGATCCAAGTGTTCTTCAGCACTGCTGCTTGGTTTCGGAGCTTTGACCTGAGTTTTCTCCAGACCTTTTCCATGACTTGTAGCACTTGGCCATGGTTTGACAGCTGTGGAGGGCTGGATGTCTTTGGGCTTCTTTGAACTACCCAGGACCCGGGAAGAAGAGGATCCAGGCTTTGACTCATACTTCTTCCCCAGTGCATCAAACGCTTGCACGGACTCCAGCATTTGCATGCCCTGGCAGCTGCGGGGCTTTTTAAGGGAGTCTTGGCAAACCTCAGGTTGACTTAACTTACGTTTCATCCTGGCAGTGGTGGACTTCTCTTCTGGCTTCACCTTGTTCCCGGTCTGCTTATGGTGATCAGCTTTCTTAGAGTTTTCTCTGGCCTTTTTTGTCTTCTCCTGCCCGTGGCTCTTTGTCTTGCTGATCCTGCTGGACGCAGCTTTCTGAAGTTTGCTGTTATTACGTTTGGCCATGGTCACAGGACACCTGTCACTGACTGCAGCATTACAAATAATGCCTGCTTCCCCTAGCAAGCATACTGGGTTTTTGGAATGGATTTTGGCTTTGGGTTCTCCCTCAAGAGGTTCAGAGGCCTGGTTTTTGTTCTTCCGTGTTGGGTGGGAGGTCCCCTTAGTGCCACCTGAGTGTTTTTGCCCCTGATTCAGAGTGATGGTATCTGTGGTGTTCATTTCCTGTGGATCTATATATTGATCTAGGTCTTCTAAGCCATCAAAAATCTGGGGAAGTTGTTTATCTTCCAGCCATGTCATGATGTCTTCAAAAACACCACCAGATTCAATTTGACTTTCAAGTCTTCCAGTGCCCTCCAAACATTGATCACTCTTTTCCTGATGAGCAGTACCAGGCTGTTGCTCTTTGCTGAGAGGATTGATGCAGGCCAGGAGCTGGTGGATATCAGGGATTTCTAAAGGGCACAGTAGAGGATCTTGGTTTGTTATTGGGAACTGGTAGGTATCCGGAGACTTTGAAAGCCCAATGTTCATCTCATTCAAATTCGTATCTATTTCTTCCTGAGTTGGAGCTGGGGGTAGTGCCAGGTAATTTTGTGCTGAATCTATTGTGAAAACATCCGGGAGCTCTGGTGGTGGGTGACTCTCAAGTATTTGATCGGATGGTTGCAATGCCAGGGAAGTCTCCATCCTCAGGGAATTCATCACTACAAAGGAAACACAGAAGAAATCAGTGCTTGTAAATAAGATACTCCCTCCACACAACTCACGGTGCCACAATTGGGCACCTTCTGGCAATGTGCAAGACATTGTTACTGGCTCTTCTAAGGATCATGGACAAGGCCCTGAGCTAGAAGATTGGAGGTAACTCTTGTAGTTCTGTTAGTCATGTGGTGCCGTTGTTTTCTTTGTATTTGAAAGAAGTTCTGTGTAAACTTTACTTAAAAACAAGAGACTTGGAACAGAGGAATTGCACAGTCAGTAAAGCACTTGCCCTGTGCACAGCTGAAATTAGTTTGATCCTCAGCATCACATTTGAGCCCCTAAGCACCTTCGTAAGTGAACCCTGAGCACACAGCGAGGTGCAAGCCCTGAGCACTGCATTCTGTGACCCCCATACTGCCTGCCCCAAACTAAAGATTTTTTTCACCTAGAGATTTGTAAACTATTAAATGCTATACAGAACTTAGCACAATATGGTCAATTTCTTCACTTTACTGAAAAAAATACCCCAGAAGTTCACATCATGGAATAAAAGAAGGAAAGAAGCACCACTTCATCATGAATTCTGTGCTCAAGTAGAGATTCTAGGTTTGATAACTTTGGACAGGATCTCTGAGTATATTGTGTATTAAAGTAAGGGGAAGTTAACGTGGTATCATCACAATAAGAGTTCTTAAATGTCTTCAGAAATCACAAAAACAATAATTTAAGAAATTATTTAGTTAATAATTAATTATTAACTAAATAATAATTAATGGAGCTCATTGTTACTGTGGTAATACTGGCCGACTGATCCCCTATGAAAATGTTGCATTTCTTGTTATGATACTGAAGTTTTCTTGTATGTAACCTAGGTGGTCTTTATACTATCATACCTTCCAATCTGCTTTAGAAGCTCTGATGTGGAGAGTGAAAATATGGTGCTATAAAATGAGTAAGGGGTGTTTAAACTTAAACTGAGTTTATTTGACTTCAGGTCTCATAAATTTAAAAAATCTCAGTGTATTTAACAGAAATGCCACCTGTCTATGGACAGTTTCCCTCTTACAGATTTGACCCCAAGTTTTGAATGCCAGATTTCACTTCTCTCCAGTTTACTCACCTTGATAACTCGATTCTGTGATGGGTGGAGCAGGCACAGAGTAGTAGATACCAGAGCTGGAGGCAGGTAGTTGGTTCTTTGGGGGCTGGACCTCCTTTAGAACCATAACCATTTCTGGAGATGCATTGCTGGAAGCTTGGAGGGCAGAGCCCCTACCTCCTTTGTATGTCATAGAGTCATTGGATTGCAGGAAAGGACCAGATTCTCCAGAAAGGAGAGGTCCCTGAGTGTCCTGATGATAGTAAATCCCCTGGCTTCCTTCCTGGTAGGGAAGCGACAGGCTATAACTCTGATTTGGAACCTGAGATGGTGACCTCTCAACAAGACTAGCAGAAAGTGATGGGTACAGAGACACCATGTGGTTGGTATCTAAGGTTTTCTCATAGCAAGATGCCATAGACATGGAAGAGACATTGGTGTCTTGGTCAAGGCGAGTCACAGTGAAGTCTTCTGTGTTAGACTTCTTTTCAGTACTTCCTGCAATATCCCACTCCAAAACACTTGGGTCGGAAGCAGACAACATGGATAGCTGGCTCTGGTCAGACACTCCAGACAGCATTGTTGTGCTAGAATGTTGGTCAAGATAGGCACTACCCATTAGTGGTTGGAAAGAGATGCCAGCATCTGAGGGCAGGAGCCAAGCAGATCTATCAGCTGGAGTAGATAGGTTGGAGTAGTTGCAGACACTTCCTGTTAGGGAAGCTGCATTGTTCACCATGGGAAGGGGAAGCTGCAGAGAATGTGCAGTTCCCAATATAGATGGATTTTGAATATTTTCTGTAAGGAACAAGAGGGTGATGAAAAAAATCTGTGAGACTGATAATCTCCGACAACTTTTTTTCTTTCTTTTTGGGTCACACCCACATGGATTTGTCGCTTACAGCTAGTTTCTCCTTGTCCTAGCTCTACCCGTAGCTTGTGCTCCTGTTGAACTTTACGTTATTTCCTAGAACAGAAGCATTTTAAAACTAGGAAGTCCTAAGAGAATGAATAACATGTTATTGGAGAAGAAAGAAACGCAAGGCCCAGAATTGGCATAGAGACTTGTTCAAGCTTCCCATTATTTTTATTGGGATTGGGGTGGGGTGAGTTGGATCCATACCTGGCAGTGATCTTGGGCTATTCCTGGCTCTGTACTCTGGAGTGACCCCTCGTAGTGCTCAGGAGACTGGATTCAGTGACAGAGATCCAACTGGATTGGCTGCCTACAAGGCTAATGCCTTATCCCCTCCTGTACTATCTTGCTGTCCCTTATGTATTACCAGGTTATGGAACCTAAGCATGTGAACTTTCTTGCTAGGACTCTTCCTTAATCACTACAATGTCAGAAACTAGGAGGAAGATACTTTCCATTCATATAGGCATGTGGGGTCGTTACAACTATTACCATTGTAATCTTCAGGTTTTGTATTTTGCTTGTGCATTTCCTATCTATTACCTACGGCTCACATATAACTCAAACTACTTGATGAATTGAAGGTTCGCAACTGTACCCTGGTTTCTGATCCCCCCTCAAAAATGAGTACTTTAGTTTTTCTCAAGATGTGTTTTTGGAAGGAAGACTGTAGTTAAATTCTGAGTCTCAAGTTGCTTTCCTGCAAAGGAGTTACATACAATCTAATTAAGAATAATGTGTACACAGAAATAAAATTTGTCTATTTTACATGATTTACATGGGAGGAAGTATAGAGATAAAGAAAAAAATCATGAAAAATATGTGTCACGGAACTGAAAAAGAAGTATTTAGATATTAATGAAATCTGGGCTATGTGGCAAGCAGCATAATACAGTAACTGATTACAGCAGATCCAAGAGTAAGCCCTGACCAACAGTGAATGTTGTCCCCAAACCAAACAAAGAAAACAGTAAAATAAGTTTATTAAGAAATTGAGTCATGTATACTATATGAAGATAGTATTCTATTTTAGCAAAAACTACTAGCCAAAAAAGGAAATAGAAAGTGATTTTCAAGTGTATAGCTTACCAGTCCATAAAACAGAAGATTTACCAGTAACTTACATAACAAGCAGAAAATATAATACATGTGATTGCATTAGGTACCCAGTATATGGTTTTAAAGGAGTATAAATCAGAAATAAATATAATAATTACAAGGAAATGACATTATTATTCTCATTCATAACTCTAAATATTAGCCATCAAACAGGTATTAAATAGAGCATACAATTGCAGTAAATCACACAAGAAGCAGAAAAGACCATTTAAAAAATGGTCACAAAAATTTCATATTTATTTTTAAAACCTATATGACAAGTATCTTTATCAACAAGGAAAATGTCATTCCCAAAGTTTCAGAAACAATCACCAAAGTCCAATTGAAATATTTTTAACGTAGGAAAACTCAGACTCCACAAAACTGAAATCAGTGTGTACTTAGAAATCTGAGACTTGACTTTTCTATTTCTTCTTAGAATCTGAAAGCAGGTGTCCACTGCTATCAAAATGCTATCATGTTAGGACATCTTATTATCTCATTCCTACTTTGGACAAACTGGCAGGCTACCGAATGTAACCTGCCCAAACGGCACAGTCTGGCAAACTCCCCATGGTGTACCCAATATGCCAAATACCAGTAACAATGATGGGTCTCATTCTCCTAACCCTGAAAGAGCCTTGAATATGGCACTTTTTAAAAAATCTCAGGGCTAGGACTAAGGAGATGTTACTGTGGCCTGCTCGAGGCAATCGGCATTAGGAAGAAACTACTTTTTTTTTCTTTTTTGGTCACACCCAGCACTGCACAGGAGTTCCTCCTGGCTCATGCACTCAGGAATTACTCCTGGTGGTGTTCAGGGAACGATACGGAATGCTGAGAATTAAACCTGGGTCAGCCATGTACAAGGCAAATGGCCTACCTATCACACCAGCCCAGAAAGAAACTCTGTGAAGATGACAAGTTGCCTTAACCTGGACCCTACTTACCACGCAAAAGAATCAATTCTCCTGATTCAGGTTAGAAGATACCACTTCTTTATTTTAACAGGCAGAGCATACATGTCCCTTACAAACTAGAATGTAATAAAAACATTGAAAATGATGTGTCTTCCATCCCCATGGTAATCATTATTAGTTATTTATAGGAAGTATCATTTCTAAAACGTGTTTACATTCAAAACCGCCAAGTGTCAACTGTGTTCTAAAGACAATAAGAAAAGAAACCACATCCATGGTTTTCTGATAGGCTGTTTTTCCTACTGGTACTCTACTCAAGACATAATGTGTTTTCTAGTCCTAGAATTTATTAAAGTCAACTGCTTTGACTTGCTCTCAGCATAGTTAACTATATTATTTTTGTTTGGATATAAAGTATTTGGTTCTCTACAACATTCTCTCTCAAACTGTTTCTCCTTCCTTGATAACTTCCCTCCATAATCTTTATTTCCTATTTTATTCTCCCTCATATCATCTTCTACTTCTTGGCTTCTGTTGGTCAAAGCTTGTTGAAAATAACCCTAAACTGTCTTACCTTTGAGGACTTGCCTCCCTACCACTCAGAAATCCACACCTTTCCCACAATCCAGTTTTTCTTATCATCGAGTTTAGATAGAAAACTCAAAAGATACATGATAATGACTTTTGAATAGCACTAAATTTAAAATAATAAATTATAAATACAAGTGGAGAGACCACTACAGATAAAACATCCCGGTATATATTAAATTTTCTACCAAAACTACATTTTCTGTTTCTGTCAAAATATTGTCTCTGATTTACTTTTTTTCATGGACATCATGTCAAAAGCACTATTAAAAGGAAAAGGAAACACAGAGAGTGAACATTCATATATATAATCATGTATTTGAGGTTGTAAGCATGTATCAAATATAATGTAATCAACGAAGAAAAACACTTTGTATGAGAGAAAGGAAGTCAATGTCTAAAATCACACAGCAAATGTGAACCTTAAGCTAAAATAAGGCTTACCATATTCTAGTTGAATATTTTCCTCGATTATTACATGCTGTTTTTCCTTAACTACCAAGTTTAGGGATAAGAAATCTAATGAAAAGCTTTGAAAAATATTATTCCTTACCTGACATGATCAGAAAAGAGGAAATATCAAGGAAAGGTAAATGAGAAGAGGAGACGATATGAGAGTGTGTCTGAACACTGAAGCGGAAGTCCACAAGTGTCCAATACAGGTGACTAATCACTGGCGATTGGTCATTGGTTACTGGTCACTTGCTATGATCCCAGCTTGTTTACAGACAACTGCATGGGAGCCCCAAGATTCTACCAGGTGCTGGTAGGTTTGGTGGGAGAATGATGTCATAAAGCAGGCAGTTGAAAGGTAGAGGCTAGCCAATAGGGAGGTCAGATTCCCAAGAAGAAGACTGGATTGGATAGCCTGAGAGGCAGACTGAAGTAGGCTAGAGAGATGGAATCTTACAAGACAGTTATAACAGTTTCACCTTCCTCAGACTCTTAGGTTAGGGTAATGCTCCTATTATACTGATGAACTTACATATTTCATTAATAAACCAACAGTTACCATGTAATAATTTGTATTGCTTAGTTAACCAATAACATTAAGTTCCTACCAGTGTATTTTGTATAATGTTTAATAATATTAAATTATTTGTGAATGCTTTGTAATATACATTATTACTTTAGGGTTAGGAAATGATGAATTATTATGAGAAATCTACCCCTAACAAAACCCCCTAAGTTTAGGGTGTTCTGCTAGCAAACATGCACCCAGAAAAGAATAGAAGGCAAGGATAGTATAGATGACAAAGTATTGTGCCAGGCAAACATAGACTAATACTTTGTACGGTCTTTTAGATTTAGGGGACAATATAGCCAAAACTAGAACAAACAACTTTCACGATCTTTATTTATTTATTTATTTTGATTTTGAGTCCTCACCTAGCCATACTCAGGGCTTGCTCCTGGCTCCACACTCAGGAATCACTCCTGGAGGAGCTCAGTAGACTGGGTGCAAGAGAGGTACCCTCCTGCGCAAACAACTTTATATTTTCCGGATGCCTACTGATTTCTGTGAACTGCACTAGCCTCTGCACTCCATGTCCCTGTGGCATGGATATATACTTCCTACCTGTCCTTGATGTCTCTGTCAACTCCAACAATGGCTCACCTGTTGGGATCTGCTGGGTTTGAGGGAGCAATATGCATTATATTGACCTGCCATGAGAGCACTGATGGCTACACACGTGACCCTAAAACTTGGATAATCCGCGTGTTTGTCAACTTTTGTGTTTGTCTCATTCTCTGAGACTGACTGCTGCTGAATGGAGGTTCAAAGTGACAATTGAATTTGGCAGATGAGAAACAATTTAGACAGATTATAACCAATTCTTGTGATCAACAAATCATACCATCTATTAGAAAATCCCAAGTAGTGTGGGATAAATGGGGACCTATAAAAAGAATCAGAAAGAACACAAGAAATACTTGAAGGCAGTTGTAATTTAAAATAGTATCGTCACCTGGATCAAAGTGATAATCCAGTGGGAAACGCACTTGCCTTGCACATGGTGGACCTGGATTCAATCCCTGCCATCCCAATATGTATGGTCCCTTGAACCCTTGAGGATTTTCATCATACATGGCAAACACCCTACTCACTGTAGTATCAATACAGATAGCCCAGGAAGTGTCTGTGTGTGTGTTTCATGAGTGTGTGTGTGTGTGTGTGTGTGTGTGTGTGTGTGTGTGTGTAGAGAGAGAGAGAGAGAGGTTTTGGGCCAGCCTCAGTGATACTCAGGCATTCCTGTCTCTGTGCTCAGGAGTGAATCCTGGTGGTACTCATGGGACCATATGTGGTGCTGGAGATAAAACTAGGGTCAGTCACATGGAATATTAATATAGTAACTTTTACATTATTGCTCAGTGCTGGAGCAGAAATATATTTTAGAAGTGAAAAAAAAGATGAGCCAGTAGGAGTCAGTGCAAAGACAGAATCAGGAACTTCGCTGGGGAAGGATCACCCAAGAGGCTGGGGACTGATTTCATACTACAACTGCAGAGATGAGCAGAGACAGAGACAGATCCTCAAAGAGTGACCAATTTACTATGTGTAGTTTTTTAAATAGAAAATATTTGCTGATCCTTAATTATCAAATGGAATAAAGAAAGGAAGACTGAGAGGAAGAAAGAGAAAGAAAGAAAGAAAGAAAGAAAGAAAGAAAGAAAGAAAGAAAGAAGAGAAAGAAAGATAAGGAAGGAAGGAAGGAAGGAAGGAAGGAAGGAAGGAAGGAAGGAAGGAAGGAAGGAGAAAGAAAGGCACATGTAAGGAAGGAAAGAGGGATGGAAGGAATAAAGGAGGGATGGAAAGTAGAAAGGAAGAAAGGAAGAAAGCAAGGAAGGAAGGAAGGAAGGAAGGAAGGAAGGAAGGAAGGAAGGAAGGAAGAAGTTTTTGGCTGATGGGGTTGGCTTCATTGGACCTCAGCCACCCCCCCTCTGGGATGCCCTGAATAAAACAGGCTGGCATGGGGTCTAGGGGCATGTCTATGGTGTATTGTTCTGTGCTCTCTTCTGAGAGATTCATTGTTGAGTCTCTGGATCAGGGCCATTGATGAGATTATATAGCACCAGAGGTGATTTGTGGGTGTGACTGCCTAGCTGCTGGAAACAGGGGGGAGTTGGGGAAAGGTCACTCATTCTCTGATTTCATTGAGCCTGGAGTTTTCAGTCAGAAGACTCACATACCTGAGTTTTACTACAGATTCGTGCATAGATGAGGTTTGTCCACACATGCGGATATTGGCCATGATCATGGCTTTCAAATTCTGGAGGATTTAGGCTGCAGGGGCTAGCTCCATTGGGGCGGGGAAGGGATGGTACTCTAAATAGATTTTGAATCACTTTATCTTTATTTTCTTATTTTTCTTGTTTCTTTTTTTGAGAGTTCTCTTGATTGAATCTTTATATTTTTAAAATTTTATTTTATTGAATAATCAGAGTCTCCTACCCTGTGCCTGACTGTCCTCACCAGGGCCCGACAGCTGAAGACCTCTGGGACCCAGCCAAAGTCATGCTGAGACCACTCTCCACATGCTTGGATGAGCCTCATGCATAAAGGAACTGGCAGAGGAACTCAAGTGTGCGAGACCCGGGGCTGAGATCTCTAAGCCTGAACGGTTTGGGACTAGACCTTCCAGTAGCTAAACAGTTATACCCACCAATGGCTGTGTAACCCCAACAATTGCCAGGATCCAGAGATTATCACACCAAGCTCCTGGAAGAGAACAAAGCAGAGTCTCCTACCCCGTGTCTGACCGTCCTCACTAGGGGCCAACAGCTGAAGACCTCTGGGATCCAACCAAAGCCATGCTGAGACCACTCTCCGCACGCTTGGATGAGCCTCACACATAAAGGAACCAGCAGAGGAACCCAGGTACCAGCAGAGGAACAAAGGTATGCGGGTCCCAGGGCTGAGATCTCCAAGCCTGCTCACATCAGGGCTGAGCATCCTCCACCCAGATCCTCCATCTTCCAATAGGCAGGGGTCACACCCACAAACTGCCCCTCACTGGCACTGTGTAAACCCATCAACAGCCAAGACCCAGAGACTATAAAACCCAGCTCCCAGACATCTTATTATCTCATTCTTACTCTGGACAACCTGACAGGCTACCAAATGTAACCTGCCCACATGGCAGAGTCTGGCAAACTCCCCGTGGTATAACCCAATATGCCAAATATCAGTAAAAATTATGTGTCTCATTCTCCTAACCCTGAAAGCGTCTTAAATATGGCATTTTTTAAAATCTCAGGGCTAAGACGAAGGAGTCGTTACTGGTGCCTGCTCGAGGCAATCAATGAACAACAGGATGATCGTGATCGTGATTTCTTTTATTGAATCACTGTGAGATAGTTGCAAGCTTTCATGTTCAGGTTACAATCACATAATGATAAAACACCCATCTCTCCACCAGTGCACATTCCCCACCACCAATATCCCCAGCATACCCCCCTTTTCCAACCCCCTCCTGCCTCCATGGCAGACAATATTCCCCATACTGTATCTCTACTTATGGGAATTATGATTTGCAATACAGATACAGAGAGGTTATCATGTTTGGCCCATTATCTACTATCAACACACATCTCCCATGCCGACTGATTCCTCAAGCCATCATTTTCTTAGTGATCCCTTCTCTATTCCAGCTGTCTTCTCCCCTCCACTCACAAGGCAGGCTTCCAGCTATGGAGCAATCTTCCTGACCTGTGTATCTACTGTCTTAGGTGTGAGCCTCATGTTATATTATTTTATATTCCACAAATGAGTGCAGTCCTTCTATATCTGTCCCTCTCTTTCTGACTCATTAAACTTTGTGTGATTCTCTCCATGTCTATCCATTTATAAGCAAAGTTCATGACTTCATCTCTCCTGACAGCTGTATAGTATTCCATTGTGTAGATGTACTAAAGTTTCTTTAACCAGTCATCTGTTCTAGGGCACTTGGGTTGTTTCCAGATTTGGGCTATTGTGAACAGTGCTGCAATGAACATATAGATACAGTCATTTCTACTGTGCTTTTTTGCATCTTCTGGATATATTCCCAGAATTGGTATTGCAGGGTCATATGGAAGTTCGATTTTTAGTTTCTGAAGGACTGTCCATATTGTTTTCCAGAAAGGCTGGACTAGTGGACATTCCCACTGACAGTGAAAGAACGTCCCTTTTTCCTCACATCCACGCCAACACTGGTTGCATTTGCTCTTTTGAATGTGTGCCAGTCTCTGTGGTATGAGATGATATCTCACTGTTGTTTAGATTTGCATCTCCCTGATGGCTAGTGATGTGGAGCATTTTTTCATGTGCTTTTTGGCCATTTGTATTAGGAAACTTCTGTTCATTTCTTTTCCCCATTTTTGATAATGTTGGAGGGTTTTTTTCTTGTACAATTCTACTAGTGTCCTATATATCCTGGATATTAATCCCTTAATAATGGGTATTGGGTAAATATTCTTTCCCATTATTTGGGCTCTTTCTGTATTTTGGTCACTGTTTCCTTTGAAGTGCACAAGCTTCTTAGTTTGATGTAGTTCCATTTGTTTATGTTTTCTTCCACTTGCATGGTCAGTGCTGTTTCATCCTTAAAGATAATTTTAGCTTCAATGTCATTTTATACTTTATATCATGAATAAATCTTATACTTATATCATGAATAAATCTTCAATCTTATACTTATATCATGAATAAATCTTTCCACCCATCCAAGCAGCTTTTTTAAAACTATCCTTGGTGTCCTTAAAGTAGAAGTTTCATTTTACTTTTATCTATAATCAATAGTACACATTTCCTCGATGATAATAGACTTATGTTATATTGCCATTTTGTGTCTTCAATTCCCTAATTTCATTCACAAGTGCAATATTGTTTAATCGTCAGTTGTAGAAGGGCTCTATAATCACTGCAGGGTTATTTGGCAGCAATTGAGGTTTACTGCTTTTCCAGAATTTTAAAGAAATATATTAAAATAACGACTGAGTCAATTTCAGCAAAAATAATACCACAAATCTCTAGATAAGAAAATCAGATGGAGAATTTTTAAAAGCATTTCTCTTGTTTCTGCTTGCTATTTCTTTGGTTTGGTTTTGGAGCCCCAAATGGAGATGCTCAAGATCTTATCTGAACTCAGAAACTACTCCTGGAAGTACATGAGGGACCCCATGGGATCCCAAGGATTGAGCCTGGGTTAGTGACGTGCAAGGCAAGCGCCCTACCCACTGTACTGTCTCTGCAGCCCCTCTGTTTGCTATTTCTGAGCTTTCTTTTGTCTCTCAGCATACTTATGGAGACAAAGTTTGGTAAAGAAACAAAGAATTGGCAGTGCTATAGTGGAATATACATTCTGATAAAAGCTTAGCAAAGATTTTTCTATATTTGTCAGAGTATAGGCAAAATTGAAGAATGTCAGTTGGCCAAATTCTTGATTCCTGATCTAAGTCCCTTCAACAACAAAGGAGTGGCTCCATCTTCCCTCCATCTTTCAATAACCCCTTGCATGGGAAGCAGAGTTCTCTGGTCCCATAATGACCACACGACTAATTGAAGCCAGTTCAAAGAAGGAATCCAAGCAAATAATTTCCTTGAGTATTCACTGAATAATTCCAAGATACACTCTAGAAAATTGAATAAATTCCAAAGTGTATTCCAGGTGATAATTACCCCAAATTATGGAAGAGGAAAAAAAAAGAGAAAACAAAACAGAGGCCAAGGCGAAATGCCTGATGCAGTTGAACAAAAAAATGGAAAGGATTTTTCTTCCACCAAATTAGGTTCTTTTAGTATGCCATTTAGTTTCCTGGAGTGGTATACTAGTTTGTTTACTAATCTTTAAATCCAGGATCTTTTTTTTACCAGGAAAAATCGGAAGCAATCACTTTTGTTCAAATATTATTCATCTCTCTGCTCCCCCATCTAAAATTCAAGAAAATTTAAATTTTAAATAAAGGGAAACAAACACATTTAATGCAGAAGGTTGAATTTCAATGGCTAAGCAAACAATGATAAGGAAGATGTTTGGTAGTTATATGAATTTCAACAGCTTCTAATGACACATCCACTACCAAGAACACCTGAACAGCTCTACTGGCACAGAAAAAAAAACCCATTATTTCTTAGTCTGAGTTTTAGGAAGACAAAATTGCTTTTCAGCATTTGCTCTTATCTTTAAATTACAAGTTTTTCAAATGGTAAAGAACCACATTTAATTTATTTTCTCATAGCACTGAGACTTATTCTTCTAAGAACAAAAGGGGAAAGCTGTTAAACTATCATATGCAAATATACTCTTTAGAAAAAAAAACCTGCTATTATGTTACAACATCCATATGGTAAATTTCAAAATTGGTATTCATCTACCAAAGGTATATGCAAATAAATATTGGTGTGAGGTCAAGCCAATCCATTTTCTTCTCCCAAATGTCCTATGTCATTGTCATTTTACTTGAAATTTACAGTGTAGTATCTCCTCATGTTTATATGTTGGATGCATTTTCTACATGGAATAATTATTTTTAAAAGGATCAAAACACATGCTTTTATATAATAATAAAACTGCGACATCTGTAAAACTTGCTTAGAAAATCTGTTTAAAAATCAGACATATTAATTAATCGTTGCTGCTAGAGAGGAAAGTATTATCAGTTCATTGAGTACGTGTCCCATTCTCTCTCCTCCTTTCATTAAATTTTATTATTTATTAGTCATTCTAATTTTTTCTTACTAAAGAAGAAAGGGTGATGTTGATTTCAAAACAGTCTGCTACTGACACATTTTAAAAGGATTTAATTATTCTGGCATAGATATCTAGGAAAAAATATATATAGCTACTCTAATTACTTATATATTATGAGGGCTTTCAAATAATAAGTCTTTAAATAATAAATTTTGATATGGGAAATAATAATGATACCCAGGTGCAAAACCTTAATCTGAGAGCTGGCCTCATAGTCAATGGTATAATTGCCTCTATTACCACATTCTAACCAAACATTAGGGTTTGAGTCATGGAAACTGGCTTGAATTAAAGAACTATATTCAGAAACTGTATTCAAATCAGAAGAGCAGACAATAGAGACCAGGTATATAATAGCTACTTGAAAGGTAAAAGCGAGCTTCAATTTTCTATGAGACAATCCATTTAAGTATGTGCAATGGTTTAAACCACAAAAGTACACGTTCAGAAAATCCTTCATTAAGAATGGAAGTGTTATTAGTGAAGAGTCCTCACGTAAGGAACTTCTTTAATTTCCAAATAATATCTGTGTTTTATAGCTGAGCTGAATTCTGTGGTTTACAACAGACCCTTTCCTTTACTTCTCTGGGGTCACTACCAGGAGAATCACATGCACAGTCTTCTGTATGCACCCATTGGCTTTTATCTTTAATTTTATATATTCACATAGTAATTTACCTGTATGACTAAAATATGACCTATGCTTGATAATGTATTTCCATTGTTCAGATTTCTTAACTATGAAAACCATATTGGGTTTGAGGGTTGAGAGAGATTTGGGCCACACCCAGTAATGGTCAGAATGGTTACTCCTTTCTCAGCTCAGGAATTACTCCTAGCACCAAAGCATATTATTTGAGGGGAAAAAATCCAATCTATGCTAGCATTCTTTGGATGAATTGTTGACTTTTTTTCTCAATCAATAACAGAATTAAATAAGGGGAAACCTCATCAGTTCACAATTCTGAAATCGAAAAGTCTGAAATTTGAGATTTTTTGTTTCATAATTCAATTGGTAGCAAAATCATGCTACTTCTACAATTTCACCAAGGAAATGTTAATGTATTTCATTGAGTTACATAGCTTGATTTTCTGTAATATATATGTATATGATTATCTGTATACATGTATATATATACATATGCAATTATCATTTAATTTACCAACACATATAAATGAAAACTGTGACCGCTCAAGTTTTACAAGCAAGGGGTTCAATAGTAATGGCAAAGTTCTATAATGCGTATTACTTGGTAGGCATCTCTCAGTTTATAACTCATAGCTTTTAGGGTTCTCAGGTATCATAATAGATTATTTAGATGTAATAGAATACTTCCTTGCAAAATAATATAAACAGACATAAGCTAAACCCTATGATTCCATTGGAAGGATTAAACATGTTTTAAGTTCTCTGTCAATTCTATGTTGGATATTTATGAAAGACTGAAATATATAATTTTCCCTATGTTTTTACATAAAATTTTACTTCTTAAACACACACATGCACAGAATTAATGAATAATACAATTGTTCTAAAGTAAATTATGCCAAGATTAATGTATCCCATCCCAGAGAAAGAGTACATATATCTCCCATCTAAAGGCACCTATTTCATTAAAAATATCATCCAATTGATTTTTAAGTTTCTGTAAAAAATATTGTGACGTTTTTATGAGTGTCATGCAGAGAAAGAAAAGGTGACAAAATTATGGAAGAACTAAATAAAGATAATTTGTCTAAACTTTAGAATTCAAGTCCTAAGAAATCAAGAGAATGGTGGAGAACATCACAACAAAGATCATCACATGAAAATGTCTCCATATTTTCAAATACTACAAATAAGAATTTCAACCTCCGCAGAGAAAAAATAGCCTACAAAGGAAAGAATCGGATTTGCATCAGACTTTTTGTCCATGTAGTATATGTTACAATAATACTAAATATTTAAAAAGGAAAATATTTTCATATTAAAATCACTAGTTTTCAAAGTATTGTAAAGCACTTATCTCACATTAAAATCATGAATCATTTATACAACATTTTGATTTTCCTGGAAATTTTACATATTTTCTCTTAGCTTTCAAATATAGTTTGTTAAAGATTCTATTTTTTTTTTAATTTGAAAAACTGGTCAAATTAATCTTTCCCCATCTTACAGTATTTAATAAATTTATTTCATACTTTTCCATGTTCTGACAAAGTCGTTTATCCATCAGCAGACACTTATTCTTCAGCTATTGGACACTAGACATTACAATAGTTCCTAAGAGAAATAAATGAATAAGCAATAGTAACTGATCAGAGAATTTGCTAATTTTTTAAATGTAAGAATATTACTATTCATTCAGCCATTGATTAGGCTTATTGAACTGGGCATGAACTTTACCTTACTTTTTTTCCCCCTTTTTATAAATTTATTTATTGAATCGCTGTGAGAGCAGTTACAAAGCTTTCAGGTTTAAGTCTCAGTCATACAATGATGAGACACCCATCCCTTCATCAGTGTCCATTTTCCACCACCAAAACCCCCAGGATACCCCCCCCCCCCCCATCCCACAGCCTCCTCAACCTGTAGGTCAGATGATTTCCACATTACTCTCTCTCTCTACTTTGATTACATTCAATATTTTGACACCAGACCTACCATTATTATTTGGGATTTTACCCTAACACTTAGATCTGCCAAAAAGGCAACCATAGACAATTTGTCTTCTATTATTATTTATGAATAACATATGATGTCATGTGGCCTCACGATTTTGGAATTCCTGAATTTTAACAATTAAACTAAATCTCTGAAATAAGTGTATATTTTAATAGACACCTATTATGAGAAAACATTTTACACTAAAGTTTAAGCATAATGATTATTAAGTAATCTATTTAAAGATGGAATAAGATAGGAAAAGTTAGGATCAACAACCGAATAAAGTATCACAAAAATTGTCTGGACAGGTCAAGTAGTACATATGCAATTTTAGGATTCTAAACATCAGTGAGGAGGAATATAGTGCCAAAGAAATAAAAACAAGCAAACTGACCCAATTATTTTTGAGATAATGAGGCAAATGAAAAATTAAGTAGCTAAGACTGGCAATGGCAGTTAGTGAGCAATAAATAAACATTTGAGTACATGTCAATGTACTTTAATCCATGAAGATAGGTTGAGATGTAGAGTATCGCTATAAAAGTTTATTTCAATGACAGTACTATTTCTGAAACATATAAATGATGGTCTCAAAGCCTCGGAAGAATAAGAAGAAAAAGCATTGATACTTTAATTGTGTAGATATAGGAAAGATATTTAATTCAAGGTTTTCTAGGCAAAAGGTTTGCAGATACAAAACAAGCATTAATACTGAAAGATATGAGTGGTCCCATCAAAGTCAGACTTCTTGGTGGATGCTGGAGCGATAGCACAGTGGGTAGGGCATTTGCCTTGCATGCGGCCAACCCAGGTTCGATTCCCAGCATCCCATATGGTCCCCTGAGCACAATCAAGAGTAATTCCTGAGTGCAGAGCCAGGAGTAACCCCAGTGCATTTCCGGGTGTGACCCAAAAAGCAAAATAAATAAATAAATAAATAATAATGGACTACTTACTACCTGCTTTATAAACAATTACTTCTTTCTGTCAAGTTTGACATTCTTCAGTAATAAAATAAAATCATGTCAAAGATAGTGATCTAATAATCAGAGTTCCCATTGCAAGCTATGGCCCATATTGAAAACTGAGCATGATTTTTTCACCCTATGTCCAGTAGAGCTTCAACTCTTGACACAGATCTTTCAGGCACCCCAATCAAATAATATACATAAAATATTTTTTACAAATCTGCCTAGAAGGTCTGTCACTAACTTAGTTTGTCTATCAAGGACAACCTAGGTGTCATCTAAATTCACCAAAAGCTTTCAAATGTGAGCATTGGACCCATGACTCAAATACTCAGATTCTTCCTTTGCTGCATTGGCATGCTGCAGAGTTGCAGTTATAGAGGTGCTACTGGTTCAAAGAGATATTGGCTTTGTGTCTGCTCCTCTTGCATCTTCTTTCAAGATTAACAAACATCTCCTACTTATTTAATTTTTATATTCTCTAATATTTTTCTTTGGGTCTACAGATAATGTGACAGAATAACCATAATTCTATAATTGAGTCATGCTATTTTAGTTTAGAGAAGGGGGGGAATATTATTTTTTTTCTTTGTAAGTTCTCAGATAAGATTTCTTTGAAAAAGCCTATGTATTTGATTTGAATGTCTAGAAACTATTTTGCCAAGTGAGCAATATGGCAAAGTTCTAATGGTCTTTTTATCCCCAGATCTAAAATTCCATTGCATTTTCAATATCTCTTAAAGTCTCTTTATAATTGTAAGAAATTCTATGTCTGCTGGATTGCAAAATAAAAATCTAACTTCAAGGGTCTTTTTTGTCATCAACCAATAGCCTGGACATAAGTACAAGATATATAAATATCTAATGTGCTAGTAGGTGAGCCATGAGAACTGAACCTTCAGTATAGGAGAACCCAAGGATGTGGCTTCTGGAACCATATAATAAATTATAGATGGTAACTGATTATGAGTACCTATGCCTAGTTTGAAAGATACTATCTATCAGTAAACACAGTTTATATTTTGCTACGAGTTAGGAGGAATGATAAAGACCTTTCAGTCCAACACACCCTACTCCTCATTTGAACTTCAGAAAAACATAATGCAAAAAAATGCTTAACTTTACAAAGCAGAGGAAGTACATGGCTCCTAGTTCCAAGGTCAGTTCATTGTTGATCAGCCTGTTCTTACTTTTTTAAAAAAATTTTATTAGTGAGACACGATGAGGTACAGTTGTAGACTTATACATTTTTGTGCTTGGGTTTCAATTCATTCATTCATTCATTCATTCATTCATCATCCTGTTATTCGTCGATTGCCTTGAGCAGGCCCCAGTAACGTCTCTTTCATCCTAGCCCTGAGACTATATTCAAGGCTCTTTAGGAGAATGAGACCCATCATTGTTACTGATATTTGGCATATTGGGTACGCCCGGGGAGTTTGCCAGACTCTGCCCTGTGGGCAGGCTACATTTGATAGCCTGCAAGTTTGTCCAAAGTAGGAATGAGATAATAAGATGTCATAAAAAGATGTCCTGATAAGATGTCGCGCGGCCAATTATACAATGATCAAATACCCATCCCTCCACCAGTGCCCATTTCCCACCACCACAGATCCCAGTATCCCTCCAATCCCCCCATCCCACCCTGCCTCTGTGTCAGGGCATTCTCCTTTGTTCTCTCTCTCTTTTTTGGTGTTGTGATTTGCAAAAGAGGCAATGAGAGGCAATCATGTTTGGTCTATAGTCTACTTTCAGCATACTTCTCCCATCCTGGGAGGATCCTCCCAACACCCTTTACTTGGTGCTCCCTTCTCTGAGCTCCCTTTTCCCCTAGCATGTGTGGCTGGCCTGCAAGCTATGTAGCAAAATTCCTGTTACTAATCTTACTTTAAAATAGTTCGTATACAGTGGTGGAGTGTATTGAGCCTCTTTCTGGTGTTGAAAGTCACGGTCACGGTCTTCCCATTGTTCATCGATTTGCTCGAGCGGGCCCAGTAACGTCTCCATCATGAGACTTGCTGTTACTGCGTTTGGCATATCAAATACGTCACGGGTAGCTTGCCAGGCTCTGCTGAGCGGGCGAGATACTATCGGTAGCTTGCTGGGCTCTACCAGAGGGGCAGAGGAGTCGAACTCAGGTCGCCCATGTGGACTGCTTGTAAGGCAAACACCTTATGGCTGTGCTATCAAGAGCGATAGCACTTTCAGGTGTTGAAAGTGGTGAAAGTTTTCTTTAAAACTATCAATGTCAAGCTGGAACAGCTTTACAGCAGGTAAACCATTGGTCTTATATGCAGTGGACCTGAGTTTGATCCTCAACACCACATCCAGTTCACTGAGTTTTGCCAGGGGTGATCCCTGAGTAGAGAACCAGGCTAAAGTGGACACAGGACACAGCTGGGTGTGGCCCAGACCAAAATAAATAAATATATACTAATTCAATTAAAACCATTTACCAACATTTTTATGAAAATGTTTTTAAAACAGAGCTCACGTTCACTCAGTATTTGATAAGTAGTGTTTTTTTCCCCCAAAATTAGAATCTCCCTTCCCTCTTACTTGCTCAGCTCTGTCCTTATGAAAATTCTATTTAATTATAGCAACATTTTGTTAGCATATTCATGTACAATTTTGAAAGAAAAAATAATTATTTAATAAACAGAAAACAAAATGCATCATTTGCAGTTTAATGATACTTTATGAAGCACAAGGATTAAATCATAATTGCTATTGACCAGTGATAAAAGTACTGGTTCCCCTCTGTCATCTCTCTGCTCGGTTGCAAAACACTAGTTTCTAGAATGCTTTATAAACAATTCTTAAAAGAAATAAATAGAGTTGCATATTTATTCCTTTAGTACTTCAGAATACATCATCTAACTTTTGTAATGTGACTGTCTGAATGTGACTGCTTTACTCACTATATACTTTCTTTATTTTCTTCTCTAATGCAGTAGAAATTGCTTTTGAAATGTGCCATTTCAGTAGCTAGCAAGATGGTACTGGAATTAAGGCACTTCCTTTGCAGACAGTTGACCTCATGATCTCCTGAACACCACCAGAATCAACCCTCAAGCAGAGAGCCTGAGGCTCAAAGGTGAGGGTGAATTCTGCAAATACTACCTGGTCTGACCTCAACTCTCGCTCTCATAACTCAAAAGATGTATATGCATGCCATCCTAGGCATTTTTTGTGAATATGTACACTCTTATAATTATTATTTATATCTATAAATGAATATTGTTTTATACAACTTTTTCCTCTATGGTCTATAATTATATAAGTGCATACTTAAGTTACAAAAGGTAACCTAGGAAATTACATTTTATTAATAATAGTAAACAATCAAGTTCTTTTTGGAAACAGATCAATATTCTTCATAAACATAGACACAAAACGCCCTCCAATTAGCAAGTTAAACCTAGCAACATATAAGCAGGGTAATTTCAAAAGGGTGAGAAATAAATAAAATGTTCAGAAAAAATATTTTAAAAGGTAGAGATGTAATATAAAAATGTACAATAACTCTTAAATATTGATAATAAGGAAATGAAAAGTCCAATTTAAAAATAGACAAACAGGTGCAAGAGAAAATACAGGGGGTAAGGCAATGATTTGGATTTGATTCTGACACCAGACTTGTTCTCCCAGGCAAGCCACAATTGATTTCTGAACACAGAGTGAAGAGTAATCCCAGGGTAAAAAACATGGACATCTCCTTAAGGAAGAAAAAGATGTGGTAAGTAAGCATGTCAACACAGTCATGTGTGTTTAGAAACCTACAAATTAAAATAAAAAAATATCACTACCTACTTACCAGAATTGCTTAAATCCACAACAAAGGCTCATAAGAATATTAAAGAATAGATTTTCTCAGTTACTGGTGGTGGGAGTGCAAAATGCTTATGCCCACTTTGGAAATAGTTTGGCAGTTTCTGACAAAGCTAAGCATACTTTTTATAATAGTAGTGTACTTGTTTAATCAATTTACTCAAAAGAGATGGAATATACACAGATATTTGAATAAAGGATCATGATGAAATCAACTTACTGATAAATGTTTCAGATTAAATACATATTTATACACACAGAATTTCATATATTTATACATATATGTAGGTAAAAGGAAGGGAGAAAGAGGAAATGTAGAAAGATAGCTCAAATAAGCTATGTATCTAACAAAGTGAATCTAGGTTATAAGCACTGCTCTTATTTTAATGACTTTCTCTAAACTAAAATTACTTCTTTATTATAAAATTATAAAATTAACCAAGGCAGATACCTTATATTACAACAGCAACAACAACAACAACAACAACAAAATTCTGACTCTACCAAAAAAAATAAATGAAGGTGATGAGAAGGGGTAGTGGAAGAGTAGGAAAATGATCAATATGATCATGAATGGCACTGAACCTGGGACCATTAAGGTTTAATTAGACTTATGCACATAGAAGTATGAAGCTTACCCCAAAATATATATTAGTATTGTGAGTTAATGTTAAATTCATGACATTTAAATTTTGAATTTTTGTTTAATCAGAAGAAATTAAGAAAATTTCTAAACCCAAAAAATAGGCATCTATGACAGATATCACTATATAGTCAATATTTAATAAAAATTAATTATAAGATAAAAATAAGATTGTTAGAAAACCAACCAATGTTTCCAGCCCATTCCCATTCTTTCTTTATTCAATCTTTTATAGATAGATGAGTGTCTCTTCTTATTTATATTTAGTTCTGACACTATACACACACACACACACACACACACTTTATACTAATTCATTAGTTCTAATGGCTTAGGGTTGCAGCAAGCAAAGGAAAATTACCTTCTCCTACTTTCTTTTGAAGGATTAGAGTAGCTTGTTAAGACCCTCTCTTCTTTTTTTATTTCATTTTATTTTTGGTGGAAGACATATCCATCAGTACCAGGGGTTCCACTCTTGACTGATTCAGGGGACCAAATGTGGTACCAGTTATCTAACCAGGATGAACTTTGTGCAAGGCAAACACCCTACCCTCTGTACCATCTCTGTTGATCCTCTTCAGACCTTCTACAGTCATATCCCAAACTCCAGAAATTCTTAACTGCAGTGCTTTTCAAAGTTAAATGTGCTCATGAGTCACATTTAACTAAAGTTCTTGTGAAATTGTTTGTTCTAATTCTTAGGTCTAGAGAGGAAAACTCAAGTATGCATTTCTAAGAGACCTTTAGGAACTGCTGCTGCTGTGATCTATCGAATATCACATCTCATTGAATAGGGAAGGTGGAACGTAGTCTGAAGTCTTGGTATGCCCCCGCTTTTGCCTTTATCTACCTATATTGCCACTGCTCTTATCACCCTGTCTCGGGACTTCCTGAGGGTAGATGCTATACCATTTTTAACTATTCCAGTCTGGATTGACACAATCATCTCAGACATATGTTTTACCAACCCTATGAAAAAGACACACTTGTAAGATGGGTCCATCTGATATTTTTAACTAATGGTCACAGTATTTTTTAAGTGATGGATTAACTATTTGTTCCTCCAATAGAATAAGCAATTCATAATCACGTTAGGAAAAAAAATCTCATTCTGGTGAAAGGGCTGGAGCGATAGCACAGCGGGTAGGGTGTCTGCCTTGCACGCAGCCAACATGGCCGACCCGAGTTCGATTCCTCCGCCCCTCTCGGAGAGCCCGGCAAACTACCGAGAGTATTCGATATGCCAGACACAGTAACAACAAAGTCTCCAATGGAGACGTTACTGGGCCCGCTCGAGCAAATCGATGATCAACGGGAGGGCCTTTACTTTACTTTACTGGTGAAATGATGCATATTAATCCTAACCCATGAATGTAGTAATGTCTCACATTATTGTTAAAAGAATTTCTTTGGAAATGCTTTCCAATGTTATGTACACATATGTCATGCTAGACATACGTCACCCTTGCATGCATGTCATTGGTGACTAGTGACAAGTAACTATTTTCTGTTTTGTTCTGTCTCTTACAAGTCCTTGAGGGAGAAAAAAGCACTATCTGCCACAAGCTACTTCCAGTGGAGTATACCTGTGAGATACGAATGTCGAAGACTAATGGTGAATAGCCACTTGCAAAAAAAAAAACAAAAAGTGACATGCACAAAAATACATAGAAAAGTCGATAAAGAGACTGATATTCATCGTATATCAGTCATGATGTGAAATAAGTAATCCCTCAAGATAAGTGACTTAGCAGGAAACAGACCAGATTTTATTAAAGACAAAGGACTTGGTTGCATTCCCCAAACGGTTTTAAAAGAAAAGTCTGTTGACATCAAACATGTAGCCCACATGGATTAAATTAGATCACTCTTCGTGTTACAGTTTAGGATTTCATAAAGTACAGTTTGTGGTTAAATCATGTGTTTCAGTTCTAAAAGTCTGGTTGATGACTTCCCCATCTTTGCAATATTGCACCACTAGTGATATTTACCCAAGAGCCACCGCAGCACTTTTCAATCTGGTCTTAATAATCCAGCCTCCCCTCCCCCCATTTTATAGCCCACTCCATATTTTGATTCCCAATAAACAAATATTTGTGGTGTGTTTGTGGGCTGTTTAACTGCTAGCATATTTGATTCGGGACAGCATTTCATGAAGAAAGGGGACCTGTGGCCTTTGGGTTAAATGCTGCTGTAAACGGCGTTTCGTTGCAAGTACCGGGTTCTTTTTACTGTTTCTGGAAGGCTCTGGGAGAGCTAGAGGAGACTAAGAAGGAACAACTGGTCACGAGGGGCAAATCTTCAAAAGTATCTAACGAGGACATTTTTCCTTCCGTCTCCACCACGTTTCTCTCTTAGAGGGCCCCAAATGCTAAACCATTAATGGGTTTTCAAATAAGCAGAAAACAGAGAAGAGATGTCCTTTGTACATATGCAAGGTCTCCATATGCTTCTTTCTGAGCTATTAACACATAGCGAGGCATAGATATAACCGCTTGGGATCTCACATCGGCAAGGAATGTTTATTCTTCTCAATATCTTCCTGTTTCCAGGATTAGAGACTGTCAAAAACAAAGCCATCAGCAGTCCACACTGTCTGTCTTGTTTCACTTAATTCATTTTGTTTGCAGTCATAACAAGCATGTTATTTATTTAGTTGTAAGAACATACCAAAGTAAGGATGCATTCACTTTAATCCTTTAATTTAACGAAATCACATACTTTAGGAAGCCTAGGGCTTTACAGCAAGATTAGAATAAAGAGTTCTGTTTCCTCTTAGATTAAAATAGATATCCTGAATATCTGATTTGTGGTATATCATTATGGTTGATATTTAGGTGCTCTCTTGCTGAGGTCTAAATTAGTATGTTTATTAGATTCTCTCTAAGTGGCATTTTACCCACTGTGTTTACATTTAGAATCATCTTTCATGATAAAGTCTGTCATGAAATGGGAAAACTGATTTACTGCCTAAATTTCTTCCAAGTTTGGTAGCTAAGACCCATCTGTCAACAGCAATAAAGAATATATATATATATATATATATATACATATATATATATAAAACGCAAACTTTGCTTCCTAAAAGATCTATAACCCTGTAGCCCACTCCATATTTTTGTTCAATTTTGAGCAGAAGGAGATTATACTAAATTATTTCTGAATCTTGCCAAGTTTTTTGTCTTTCTAATATACTTGCTTTGAATCATGAGAAAACCAGGCTGAGTATGCATTGAAAACCTCTGACCTGGTAAGATTCAGTCAAAAACTATCTTCTTAACAGGGAATTATTTTACTAAAATCTATATGTTAAACACCTAGTTTTGAAAAGTAGATTAACATAAGGGAAAATGTTGCTATTATTGTTTTAGGGGGACACACTTGGTGCTCAGGGATTACTCTGTCTCTGCAATTAGGGATCACTACATTGTATCACATGCAAGGCAAGTGCCCCATCCACTGTTCTATTGTTCTGACCCCAGATTAAGATGTTTTGAATAAATGTTAAATAATCAGTTGGATTTGTGAAAACAATAATCTAAATATGCTAATCCATGAAAGGACATTGAGTGCTTATAATTCATGACTGTGGAAATTGCAAACTATTTCTATAAAATTTTGAGATTATTAACTTTAGATAACTTTCTCCATTCAGACCTGAATGGAGACCAGGTCTAGATGCACTCAGTAAAATTGGAGGTCTCTAACAAGTGCTGAGTTTGTAAGGCAGATGGCTCAAAGTTTTTCTCTTCCAGTGTCCAAAGGAGTGCACTTCTAAAATTGACCTTTCCCTTGCATAAAAAGTGGTAACAAGCTTTAGTCAGCTCAGATATCCACTGTCCAGACCCTCTCCCTGTGACAGCCATTGCTTTGTTAGTAGTCTGCAGAACTCAAACTTCCACCACATCAATAAGCTTGCCACCAAACCAGGAGCAGTAATTGCCACCTCATCCCACAGAGATAAAACATAAAAACTAAGCTGAAGAATTAAAACTCTAATTCCTAAGGAATTAGAGTTCAGAGGAGGAAAAAAAAAAGAGGAAGTTCTGAAGAATAGTCAAGTACCTTAAGGACAAATACCTGAGAGAAAAGGTAGCTTTTACATGGTACAAAAAGTAATGTCCCTGGTTTCAAACTGGCTCCATTCTAGACAAGTTCATTCTCCTCCTGCATCACCCTCAACTAGGCAGTCACCAACATTTTTATCTGCCCCAAAGAAACTAAATTCATCTCTGAGCTCTAGAGAAACTGAAGATGAAAATCTTTTTGATCAAGTTTTATTTAGCATGATTATGCATAACAAAATGAATACCCAATTTCTCTTATAGAAATAAAATATCTATAGAACAAAGGGAACAAAGAGGACGCAAACATATTTTTGCTGGCATGTTCCTGGGCTCCCCACCAATGTCCCACATGTCCCTGCCTGCTAGGCTATGCATCACATAGGTCATTCCTCTCGCTCTGTCTGGAGATTAATGAGCAGCTGTTAGAATAGGACCACAGGGCACTTTCATCTCCAGCACAACAAAAAGGAGCAACCAAGTGGAGAAAATTAATCATGAGCCAAGTCTTCATCTTCTGGAACTGCAATGGAAAACTTGGGTTATTTGTTTCAATATGTTTTCATTCTCACTACAAGAGCTAAATTCCTTAGCGCTAACTGGGTAAGAATTCAGCCTGCTGAGAATTATTTCAATTTACCAGAAACTGCCTCTGCCCCCCACTTCACTTTACATTTTCCAAAGCATGACACTATCTTGATGTTGTCACATCAACAAATATGTATTCATTGCCCACAAATGTTTGTGGGTAGGCCATAGTGGAACAGAATGAAACTGCATGCAATTGGGGATTAAAAGAACTCTTCTGTTCCCACTCTACTGCATAATTCTTGAGTTAACCCCTCCATATTTCTTGACCTTTCTTTGTAAATTGTGAAAATCTCGGCTTCCTCCCAGTTCCAACCCACAAAAATCTTTGTCACATGGCATGTTCCAATTGTCTTCAAAAACGCTCATAAACTAGTTGGCTCAACAGATATCTTTTCACAGTTTTAGAGACTAGAAACATGAGATCAAGTGTCCTTCTAAGGGACATGAGAAAAAAATCCAGTCCATGTCTCTTTCCTAGTATCTATCAGTTTGGAAGCAATTCTGGTTCTTCCTTGACTTGCAGAAACATCTTCCTGATCTCTGCCTTTGTCTGCACAAGATGTGTTCTCAATGTACATGCCTTTGTCTATATTAACCATCTAAGGGCACACGTTCTATTATATTAAGGATATACCAAATTCCAAACATCTTCTCTTATTAATTTGTCTAATCATAACTCTAATGCCATATTTCCAATTAAGAGTCACATTATGTGTTGACAGGGATAAAGGGCTTCAATATATAAATTTGGGAAATTTAATCTATAACAAGCAATCTTTCTATGTTGCATATATTAATGCATCCCAGTGTGATTTAAATTTTTCTTACTGTATCTGGAATAAAGTGCTAAGTTACAGATTTCCCAATGAGATATCTTTGATGATCCAGTGTCGACAGTCAAGAAAATGGAAGCAACAATAAACACATGGAACTACATAAAATTTGAAAGCTTCTGCACCACAATAATATATGATGATCAGAATATAAAGATATGTCATTGACTAAGAGAGAATATTTGCCTACCACTCATCTGAAAAATGTTTATTAACAAGGATATATAAAGAATGTGTAAAATCTGTAAAACTTAAGAATAAAATATCAATCCTTTAAAAAGAAACAGCGAAAAGAGATAAACAGAAGCTCTCTCAAAGAAGACACAGTGATAAGACAATAGGTACATGAAAAGAAGCTTTGCATCTCTTATCATTAGATACATGCAAATCAAAACAATAATGAGATATCATCACTTACCAGAGAGAATGTTGCACATCACAAAAGTAACTGGAGTTGGAGTGGATAGGGGGAGAAATGGAACCCTCATTTCCTGGTGGCAATGTCAATTGGTTCAATCTTTTAAGAAAACAAAATTAGAACTTTTTAAAAAAGTAAGAATGAGAAAAAAATTAAAATTATATTCACAATGGGCTGGAGCGATAGCACAATGGGTAGGGCATTTGCCTTGCATGCGGCCAACTTGGGTTCGATTCCTCCACCCCTCTTAGGGAGCTCGGCAAGCTACAGAGAGCATCTCGCTCGCACGGCAGAACCTGGCAAACTACCCCTGATATATTCAATATGCAAAAAACAGTAACAACAAGTCTCACAATTTGTTGTGAGATGTTACTGGTGCCCTCTCAAGCAAATTGATGAACAACGGGAGGAGAGTGCTACAGTGCAGTGCTACATTCACAATGGCACAAAAAAAGCAAATGGTATAATAAAATTATAATTCACTCTAGTAGAAATAGAAAGCACAAAAAATTAAAATTATTTCATTTCATGGATTAAAGAATTAACACTGTTAAATAACCATTCTATCCAAACCATTATTCAGATTTAATATAATCTCTATCAAAATTGTAATGATATCTTTCAAGGACATAGGGCATACTTCTAAAATGTGTATGGAACTAACAATCCCTCTAAAGAGTCCAACTAATGGTAAGTTAAAAGAATGAGGGGAAACCCTGTTTCTGAACTTTAAACTAGGCTCTAAAGCTATTGCAATAAATGAAAAGCACTGTAGGGGGGATGGGAGATAGCAGGTAAGGTGCTTGTGCTATACAGGATCAACCCAGGTTCAGTCCTCCCCACCCTATATGATCCTATGGGGTCCACCAGGAGTGATCCCTCAGCACACATATACAGGAATAGAATCTAGAGTTGCTTAGATGAGATTTTTGGTCTTGAGTATCTCTTAGAAGAACTTAACTTGAGGAAAGGGATTCATTTCTGTTCATTCCTACCACACCTATGTGTAATTGCAACCCCCAACTCTTCCTGATTTCTCTATAATAATGTGAGACTTGAATAAACAGCCACTGATTAACAATCAGTCTGGTGGCCCCCCATTCCTTTGTTCATTCATCACCATTGACCAACATAGGGGCTATGAGTGACTCTGAATGCACCAAGTGGACCCTCAGGTCACAGTTGCTGGGCAGTGACACTTAGGAACAGCAACACTCAAGAAGGGCTTTCAATAAATGGAACAAAGAAACAGTAAAGAATGGATTTTTTTCTTGATCACATCTGAGACACTAGGATTCCATAATTGGGAGGAGATAAGAGAACTGGAAATCCAGTAATAAGTGGTTGATAACAAAATAAATGTAATGTTTTCTTTCTGTCAGTGAGTTGCCCATTTTAAATTATGTGCTGGACTGATAAGGGGGATTATCTAGCGTTTTCTTTCCTGTTTGTCTGGTTCACTTAATAGCTACATGCATAACGCACCTCCAACCCAACAGAATCCTCAATGAACACCAAGGTATAGTCAAAAAGAATTGATAAATATAAATTTTCACAGCCACTACTGCTAGTATTGCTATAATAGTTCTCAGGAGTATTTACTATCCTTGCTACTCCTTCCTAACAAGAAGTGACCAAGAATTAGTTATGTTAAGAAAACATTGCCCTGTAATTTCACTATATGGGAACACTACACTGGTTCTTTGTCAGATTCTTATCTGCTTAACTAATGAGTTCTCGTCAAAAACTTTGTTAATCAGGTTTAAGCTCAACTAATATCTACTCAGAGAAGGTATCTTTACCAACCCCAAGTTAATGTCCCATACTCAAATATTTTCTTTAACAGGCCTGATACCCCTAAGTCTATGTCTTTGGAGAAAAATAAGAGTAGGCCATTGTGTTCAGTTGTCATCCTCTTGTCTTCTAATGGCTGTTATTTCCTCTGTATCCACTGTTTCACTGATACTATTCTTGACTAATATAATATTCATTAAGCATCTAATGAATATCTGTGGGTATTTTACTCTCAAGGAATTATATTTAGCAGAGATAGGTAAGTGGTAAATATATGCCATGTTAAGCATGTAAGTATTATTGGAAAAATAATCAAGATAATGTATACAAAGTTATAAGTTAACATGCACAAATATTTTGAGGAGGATTATGATATAACTTTGCTGGGAAGGCTAGAGTTAAGTAGAGAAGAATGGAACAGAAAGGATTAAACATCATTTCAAAACTGTCACATACCGAGATTGGAGAAAGAGCTTCCACTGTGTGATCTAGAAACAAGAAAATGAATGCTGTAACTGGCAAAGAATGAAGAGGCAAGGAAGTAACAGGTTAGTAAATAGTGGTATGACCTCACAATTTGACGCTGTGAAAGCTATTGTAAGGATTGGGAGGCTTAATTTTATGAGATGATGGGACATTTGCTGTAAAATTATCCGACTCAATTTTTTTGAACGTACTGGAAGCTATTGTGTGTTATGAGACATAGCAGATTTTGTCTCAGCAACTGTAGAGGTTAGAGATAAGAATGAAACGAAGGAGATGGACTCTTACACAACCTCAAATGAGACATGATCTGAGTTGGAACAGTTTACAAGAGAAAGTGTCTGGGAACATACTTTGAAGAGGGAGCTGACAGACTTTAACAGAAGTTTCATCCTGAAAAATGAAGAAAAATGTTAATGCTGGTTTCAGTTCTTCCCTCTCACCTGTCTGCTTTAAGTGTGCCTAGGAAGTCATTCATGTTTATTTAGTAAATTCACTCCAAGACCACCCCACATTCTCATGGGGCAGGTTCTCATTCCACAGAGGCTTTACTCCATAACAATATATCTGCTGAAAATTCATCCCACCATATAGTTATTTTGAGAGCCCCCATCTGCCTCTCTCTCTCTCTCTCTCTCTCTCTCTCTCTCTCTCTCTCTCTCTCTCTCTCTCTCTCACACACACACACACACACACACACACATACACAGACGCACACACCTTTTGCTTTTGGTGGAGTCATATAAGCAATGCTCAGGGGGTACTCCTGGCTCTACACTCAGGAATTACTCTTGGCATTGCTCAGTGGACCATATGGGATTCCAGGGATTGAGCGCGGATGACTGAGTTCAAATACCCTACTCATTATACTATCACTCTGGGTCTGTTGTGTCTCTCTTTTATTTTGTTACTCCCCTTTTCTGCTTCTTTTCTAAAATAAAAATATGTTGCATCTGAAACATTAAAATACCATCTCCTCTATAAATCTCATTCAGACTAAACTTATAACTAAGTTCTTTGCATTTTATAGAATCAAAATTCATCAAAAATTATATTTTGTATAGTAGGATAGTTAACCTTGTCAATTTTAATTGTTATTCAATCTATATGTAATTGTATATTATTAACTAGAATATAAACTCATCATGGGCAGAGAATCTACCTTATATTTCTTTATAGTCTCTTATCATCTAGTGTCTACTAACACATAATGACTACTAGTACAGGTGATGATAAAAAAAGATGGACCTTAGCGTTAGAGTGCATATTTGTGTACATGTGTATGGTTGTTTGTGTCTGTGTATGTGGAATCCCAAAAATAAATGTGCTTTTTTGATATATGTGATGTTGATTATACTTTAGCCCTAGCACCTATCTCCATTTTCTCACTGTACAACTTCTACTTCTTCCACATAGTTTTTCATACACTGTAAGGTGTCTATGCAGATTGAATATAGTACTAACACAGGAAATAACATTTGAAAATAAAGCTAAAAGGACAAGTTGAAGTTTTATTTTGTAGCTGTGAAAGGAAATACATGGTAAGTATTTAGCAATTGTGAATCATTGAGTGGTTTTGAATAAGAGGATGGTATGACCTCAGCCAAGTTTTAGTAAAGACTAACCTGCCTAATATGGAATATAGATCAGAAAGAAAACAGAAAGAGAAAAATTGATATACCTTTTCTTTCTAATGATAGTCTAAGTAGTGTCCTCCCGTTGTTCATCGATTTGCTCAAGCGGGCCCAGTAACATTTCCATCGTGAAACTTATTGTTACTGTGTTTGGCATATCGAATATGCCACGGGTAGCTTGCTAGGCTTTGCCATTTTGCCGTGAGGGCGAGATAGTCTTGGTAGCTTGCCGGGTTCTCCGAGAGGGGCAGAGGAATTGAACCTGGCTTGGCCAGGCTGGTTGCGCGCAAGGCAAATGCCCTACCACTGTGCTATAGCTCCAGACCTAGTCTAAGTATGAAGTATTAAAAATTAAAAATAAGGCAATTGAAGAGGAAATGGAAAGAAGAGTTTTAAGAAAATATGAGGAATTTTCAAAAGACTGGATATACTGTCTAAAAAATAAAAGGAATTATAGGTTACAAGATTTTTTCTTCAGCATTAGGGGGAAATACTATTCACAAAAACAGGAAATTTAAGAAAGATTGTTTGAAACAACACACTTAATTATTTCCAACCTGTTGAATTTAAGATAGTATATGTTTCCATGAAGAGATGCCCAGTAGGCTATTGGATGAAGAGAATACATTCAAAGAATGTCAGTACTAGGCAAAGTTTAGTGATAGCACAATAGATGGATTTTTAAAATAAGAAAAGAAGAAGGATATGGAATTGAGACCATATTGGCGTGGCTGATTAGAGATGCAAAACCAAGGTCCTATTGTATTATGATTGACTCTTAACCCCACACCCTTAAATAAAATTTTCACTTCTTAGATTATTAGAAGAGACAGAACAGGTCTATAAATATCCCTAAACTATATTAGATATTAGTAAATTTTACAGTAATTATATAGTAAGTGTGATAAACGAGGCAAATAATACTTATACCTGTGTGTCAGGTGTCATGCTAAACTTTGTTTCAGTTATGGTACTGACTTGTTTCTGCCAGCCACCTGCCACACACAACTCCGTTATCCAGAAGTCTCATTGCAACTCCATGCAAGTCGAGTACCACACTTACAACCAACTCTTTTTTCTTTGGCATTTTTCTCAGTTGATAAAAACATGAATCCAAAGATGAAGTCAGCAAAGCTAAGAAAATGGGTTTGCTGACTTGAATTAATATCAGTCAGGGGCAACAGTGATTTAATTGTAAAACATCAAGGTACAGGGGATACATTTAAAGAAGATTAGGAAAGAACACAAGTGTGTTTTCTCCTGAGTCTCAATACGTAAACGTTTAATGTATAGTCTGGAAAACCAATGCATTATATTTGTCTTGGACAAATGGAAAATTAATATAAGAAATGATGTCATAAATATGAATTCAATAATTATAAAGACAGTGAAAGTTACAGTTTATGGGAGCAAGTTACACAGAAAACTGTCAAAGAACAAGGAGGCAGACACTCAGAGTGCTTAAAGTACTGAGCCCTGTCTGTGACTGACAACAGAAAGTTTGACGTGCTTTTCTATAAATATAAAGCTCTCACAAATGTGAATACAACAATAACCCAATGGAAGTATGAAAATTCCTAACTTGGAGACAAATAAATGATTGCAATTATAAAGGTGATAACGCTATTTTAATTGGGTATAATCTTTAGGAACCATCGATTTTAAGAGAAACTTCAGCTAGCATGTGATATTGAGGAGCTATGACTTCAATGACAGGATATATAAGCACAATGAAAGAAAAAAGGATTCGAGGTAAATAATATTTCTGGAATTTTTTTCCATTGTTTGATTTGCTTGGGAATACACAGTGATTATTATAAATGTATTATAAACCAGAAAAGAAAGAATAATGGGAGAAAGAAGATTAAACCATTTCACTAAATTAAGATATTTTAAACATTAATGTTTGTTCTAGAAACATGAACATTGATTTTGGTTTGCATGTGTGTATATGTCTACACTTACATCTATGTTTGTAGGTGAGGAATATCTTTACTACTTGCAGTAATGTACAAAAAAATGAAATCA
The DNA here is from genome assembly GCF_029834395.1 of Sorex fumeus. Taxonomy (NCBI): domain Eukaryota; kingdom Metazoa; phylum Chordata; class Mammalia; order Eulipotyphla; family Soricidae; genus Sorex; species Sorex fumeus. The sequence continues at coordinate 6,127,818 of NW_026606163.1, forward strand.
TATTATTCATATTAAATGAAGCACTGAGGGACTGGGGCAATAGGACAGCAAGTAGAACTTCTGTCTTGCAAACAGTTGATGCTGACCGGGGTTTTATCTCAGGTATCCCATATGGTCCGCTGAGCACCACCAAGGGCGATATCTGAGTGGAGGAGAACCACGAGTAAGCCCTGAGCACCGCTGTGTGTCTTCCCCACTCACCCATGAAAACTAAAGCACTGAAAATGAAAATGTAGCTAGTGTAATGAATTTAAAAACAATATGAATCTCAATAGACTGAGTCATAGAAACTAATCATGCTAATGAAATTGTATATGAAGATTGTAAAAAACCATTGAATAGACTTGAAAGTTGAACATTAGCTAGCAGGGAACAATTCCATAGACTGCCACTTCAGTCTGGGTGAACAGCTCTCTCAAAGTTGTTTGGTGAATACGAACATATTCCTCACCTACGAACATACATGAATCATCTATCCATAGGTGACCACGTCATTAGTGACTATGCCTAAAGGAATTTTTTCTTTCAACAAGGAGTTAAGACTAACACTACTATGTTCCAACTCAGGTTTAAATCATGGTTAATGTGTTTAAAGTTCAATCACTTTCTCTGTTCTTTCTTTCTTTCTTTCTTTCTTTCTTTCTTTCTTTCTTTCTTTCTTTCTTTCTTTCCTTTTGGAATGGGGGGGAGGAATTTAACCACAACTGGTAGTACTCAAAGCTAACTTCTGGATCTTCACTCAAGAATTACTCCTGGTGAGCTAAGAGGTCTAAAGGGATGCTGGGAATGGAGTGCTGGTCAGCTCCATAAAGGCAAGCACCCTACCCACTGTACTATTTCAACAGCCCCTAACCCGCTTTCTAAGTCATTTTCATGTAGACCTTAGAACTATAAGTTTAAAAGAGAGGAGTCAGGGAAATATGAAAAATTGGTGCATATGCCTGGCATAAGTCTTATAGCTCACGCCATCATCTGTGGAGCTTGGAGTGACCCCAAGGGCACTAAATATTACTGGGAGGAGACTAAACTTCAAGAGATCAAAACAAAAATCACAACATTTTTTGGAAGTGCTTTAAACTGTATCTTGCTCCAATATAAATAACATATTGATATGGCCAGCTCTAACTAAAAGCAAAGCAAAAAAATAATTTTAGGCATTAGATTTAAGACCAGAGCAACAGTACGGGAGGTAGGAAGCTTGCCTTGCATGGGGCTGACCCAGCTGACTCAGATTTGATCCCTAGCATCCCACATGGAATTGGTGATCATTGAATGCAATGGCAGGAATAAGCTCTGAACACCGTTGAGTGTGACCCCCCCCAAAAAAAATATGTAGAAGTTGAGCTTTAAAAATTGTAGCACTGACAATTATTTTTGAAGAAAATAATTTGTTTTATTTCATTCATCTTTCTCCAAGTTATTATTGTGATCTTAAAATTGCAATTTTAACTTAAAATAAAGTGAAAAATAATTCTAAAACATTTTGACAGAGATTTCTTGAGCAAAAAGCATGAAGTAGGAAAAGTTACATTGAGACTATCAAGCATTTCAATTACCAGAAATTAGTACTCAGATGGTATTAAATATTGATCATTCTGAAGTTCACCTTGGCATCTAATCCTTAAAACTCATATTAAATTAACTCTCGATGGTGTATATCTATGTAAGCCTCCCACTGCTTCCAAGATCTCTGGAACATCCAGCACAAAATAGTACTTAATGCCTCTAAGTTCATGTAGCTAAAAAAATGGTAAATTTCAATCTATCATTGTTTTCAAACTTTAACTTTATTTGTTTTTAGTGCATATATGCCATATTCAGAAGAACCAAACCCATGTTTAAAATAATTAGCTAGCACCTAATAAACAAAAATAAACAAAACTTAGTTTATTTAATTTAATGTCACATGAAATCTATGTGAAACAACTTAATAGTTAACTCTTGAATTTATTGAGTAAAAATACGCAAAAGTAGTGTTGTATTACTTGCCCCATGTACATTTAAGGTTACCAAGGGAACAATGAGTAATAGATTATTTAAAATAATGACATTTTTCCACACCCAGAATAGAGAGCATGGGTGAATATTTTTTTAAATGCAAGATCATCTTAGGGAAAAGCTGCTTTAGTACCAACTGCCTCGCAAATTCAAAAAGTTTAGCAACAATACCCTTCACACCAACAGATAACAAGAACCAGATAGTACATTTATTCAACCTCTCAAAGAGCTGTCATAGTAATGTTTTAATGATAGAATGGTTCTGTGGCACCATTTAGGCTATCATTTTATTCTAAAGAAAAGATTCAGTGTACCCAGAATTTTCATGCACTCTCTTTCTGTGCTTGCAATTCTGTAATTAGGAAACCTAGGCATTTTCTTAAGTTTAATGAAATAAAGCCTGAGGTTGAATGAAGCAGAATCAGAGCTGTCATATGCCTCAGTGAGTTAGATCCCTGACCACATGAAGCATCTCAATTCTATATTCCTGAATTATGCCGCCAAAGCACTTGTCTCCATCCCTAATGCCGACTATAAATAAAGGCCTGAATTGTATATACAATTATCATAATAAACCCCCTACAGTTTTCATATCCTTGGGTAACAGGCTCATGACAGCAGCAACAGTGCCTTATTTTTGTTCATTATACTAAGCCTGGTATGATAGCACAGTGGTAGGGCGTTTGCCTTGTACACAGCCAGCCTGGCCAAGCCAGGTTCGATTCCTCCTCCCCTCTCGGAGAGCCCCGCAAGCTACTGACAGTATCTCGCCTGCTTGTGACATATTCAATATGCCAAACACAGTAACAACAAGTCTCAAAATGGAGACATTAGTGGGCCCACTTGAGCAAAATCAATGAACTACAGGAGGACAGTGACAGTACTAAGCGAGGTATTATTTTTTGGCATAGAACGATTAATAAACTTTTTGTGACCTGATTGGTGATAAAAGCCTCCAGTCAATTCACTACAGAGTTCAGTTTCCTTTATTGCTATAGAAGAGAAACAGCACTCTTGGGATCTAGACAAATACCCTTCTATGCAGAAAGTCATAAAATAAAATTTTATTTTGTTAAAGTACTGTTATTTGGAAAATTATTCATAGCTGGGCTTTAGATATGCAATATTCCAGCACTCATCCCACCTCTGGCATCAACTTCCCTCCCTCCAATAATGTTGCCAGGTTCCCCACCACCACCCCAAGCCTGCCATCTTGACAAGCACCATTTTAAGATTGGTTGTTAAAATCTGGGTGTCATGATTTCAGTGTTTAAGGCTCTACAGTTTGGATATTTAGTTCTATATCATTCCTTAACACCACAAAGTACCTGAATTAACAGTTACTCCTGTTACTTCACAACTATTTCATCTCCCCAACCACTCAATTTCTTTCTTTTTCTTCCCTATACTCTGGGTCCAAGGATGACCTAGGTATTCCTACTTTAAATGATTGAATTTCATGGATATGTTGTCAATATAGCAACAGAATGCTACGCAGATATCAGTAATGTAAAATCATGCAATTTGCTGGAACATGGATGGAACTGGAAAATATTATGTTAAAGGAAGTAAGTCAGGCAAAGGATAACACAGGATGGCATAATTTATGTGGTATTTAGAATGACTTGATGAGAAAGTTATTTTTAAAGAAGAGTTTATCTTTAGGGGAAAGATCTCAGAAAATGTTGCTACACATATCTCAAAGATGTTCTGCAAAACAAAATCTCTATGAGATATTTAACACCAATGTCATTATCTCTTTTCTCTGTCAAACTTCAGCTCTACTGACAATCCCTATTTCATTTCTTGACAACACACCTACCCAGTCATCTAAGAGAAAAAGGCCCTCCCGTTGATCGTCGATTTGCTCGAACGGGCCCAGTAACGTCTCCATTGGAGACTTTGTTGTTACTGTGTCTGGCATATCGAATACTCTCGGTAGCTTGCCGGGCTCTCCGAGAGGGGCGGAGGAATCGAACTCGGGTCGGCCATGTTGGCTGCATGCAAGGCAAATGCCCTACCCGCTGTGCTATCACTCCAGCCCAATCGAGCATCTAACAGAAAGAACTCAAAAATGTTTAACTCGTCCTTAGTCTCCAGGGCTGTAAGTAGTTCCTATGTCATGGCAGTGACTTTAATTTAAATTTTTTAGCTATTTCCCAAACTCCACTAACAAACTTTTACTTCAGATACATTGTAATAGTTCTTTACTTTTCTCTTCTTCCATATATTATGTTACAAAAGAAAACAAGCAAGCCCATGAGTTTTTTAGTTCAGTTTAAAAATTACATATTTAAATTTATTTTCCAATTACATTTTGTGAGTTTTTAAAAAAAAAAAACATTTGTAGATTGAAAAGCTGACAACCCAAGATAGAAACTGCAATTTTCTATTTTATAACATTTTGTGAATCTTTCAAATTACTGTCACAAACTTTTTCTAATTAAACTGCAAATAATAGGAAAGTAGATTATACAAAGTCTCTCAGGTTAGCATGAGTTATTTTTGTAACTTCTTCACAAGTTTTGCATACATTGTCCATATGATATGATATATTTATGTCTATAGATCTAAAATTTGCATAAATACGTCTGAAAAATGAGAAAAACAACAAACACAGGATGATACCAGTTACGTGCTTACATGTGGTATTTACTGTACTGGATGAGGAAATGCAATGGTTTAAAGGGGGGATGCCTACATCACTCTTGGCCCCAGTGTATAAGAAGGAAAGTAAAGAAAGAGAGTGAAGTGAAAGGGTTGAAGACATAGATGAGGAGCAAGAAAGGCAGAGGTTAAGGGGATGCAGGTACCTTGGTGGTAAGGAATGATAAAGCTAAGTATCCGAACCACAGAGTCAACAACAAAATCACAAGACCCAAATTTAATTCAAAAAAAAAAAACTTAAAAGATGTCTGTCTAGTCTGGGGTGGGTATGTGGATAACGGGCAAGAGAAGGAATCTGGGAACAGTGAGGGAGGGAAGTTGACACTGGTGGTAGAGTGGATGATGAAACATGTATGTCAAAAACCCAACTGTGAATAACTTTGTCACTCTGTGCTGTAATGAAATAAAATTTGGGTAAATATTAACATTTAATTGAATAAAACAGTAACAAGTCTCACGATGGAGACATTGCTGGGCCCACTCGAGCAAATTGATGAACAATGGGAGGACCGTGATGATGATTGAATAAAAAATAAATTCTTGTAAAATTTTATTTAGATATTTTCCTGCTGGAGTGATAGCACAGCGGTAGGGTGTTCGCCTTACAAGCGGCCAACATGGCCGACCTGAGTTCGATTCCTCCGCCCCTCTCGAGAGCCCGGCAAGCTACCGAGAGATATGCCAAACACAGTAACAACAAAGTCTCCAATGGAGACGTTACTGGGCCCGCTCGAGCAAATCGACGATCAACGGGAGGGCCTTTACCTTTACCTATTTTCCTGCAGAGAATATTACATGTATTTAAGGTTCAAGGTTTGAGGATTGGTGATATAGAGCAGATAAGGTGCTTGCATTGCACATGGCTGATCTGTTTGATCCCTGACACCCCACATTCTCAATGGAGCCCTCTAGGAGTGATCCCTGAATATAGAGTCAGAAGTAAGTACTGAACACCCCCAGGTGTGATACAAAGAACAAACAAACAAAAACAGACAAACAGAAATTAAAGTGTAAGGCTGATAAAATTAGAATATGTACTCACAAGTGAAATCCTTACTACAAGCCCCACCAAATATGACCCCTGAGCATAGAGCCAGGAGTAAATCCTGAGCACAGTCAGGTGTGGCCAAAAAAACTAAAGAAAATAAAAACTAAATCAAATAAAAACAGCAATCCTATGATCAGATGGTCTGTCTAGCCTGGGTTGTCAACTTTCCGGAACAGCAAGCTCTGTTTGTCATACACAGTCTGTATATTTATCCTACCTAATAATCCAATTAGTTTTTATCATACACTAAATATGAATAATTTATTGCACGGAAGAGGATAATTTTACAGTCTCATGTCCTTTATCATAAAAATAAATTTTCTTTCATGCCATTCTTTAACAGTAAATGGAAAATGTTTTCCTCTTTATGTTATTCAACCCTGTATTTAGTCTGCTTTTTTTCTCATTAGATTAATTTTATTTGGGCAAAAGAACAATAATCATGTTTAAGCTTAGGATGGGAAACAACACAACAGGGTTCCATAAATACAGTTTAATTGCAGTAATTACTTACGTTAATTATATATTAACTGGTTTTTAAGACACATTTATTGAGCACTATCAGCTTTCAGAGGTGCCCATCATTCTCCCACTATTTTTTTCAGATTCTATATCAATGCTCAGAATAATCAGCTATCATTTGAACATGGTATAATAAGTACCTAATGAAATCCCAATTAAAATTGTATTTGAGACGCTTAATTTTAGCGATAAATTAGAAATAATTACATGATTCAGGAATCCATATCAGAAAGAAGAGACACAGCTATATCTCACTAACTGGAAAGGACAAGAACAGATGAAGCTTTTAAACGTGCTTTCCAAAGCCTGTTACAAAACATTATTGTACCTCAGCAGATGGACTCAAAAATGCCTTATTTTTATCAAATAGGTAGTTCCCTTTCATACACTGACTTGAATGATTTTAGTTCTCATCATTACTGGCATCTGTTAGAGAAGAGAGAAAAGGAAGGGGAGAAAAAATATGTTATTTTTATAAGGTAAGAACATCAGAATGGAGTCAGGCTTTGAGCATACTCAGTTAAATTTATGGACCTGCACTAGATTGCAGAATGCACCAGCTCTCTGAGCTATTCCTTTCAAACAACTTATCTTTATTTGGAGTCGTACACTTGCTGTTTGCTGGGGATGGTGATTTCTCTCACTCTCTTCCCCCTACCTCCCCAGCTAATTTCCCTGCTTAAGATTTAATGAATTCTGGAACCAATCATGTACAGATTGTTAGGAGACGCCAACCAGGCAAAACCTTTCATATCATCTTTTTACAGAGTTCAGAAAGGCACTAAGATCACAAAAGTATATGTATTCCCCTCTGAGAGGGTTATTTAGCTTCCAAGTGGAAGCAGAAAACTGCCCCATTACGTTCACTGACTTTTCTTAGTTCCCTCCCTTTCCTATAATATCTTTGTTCAAAAGACAACAGAGGCATTTACAGCCTCACTTGGGGAAACTGTGAACCATACATTTCTGATGTACATAATTTGCTGCTTAAGAACAGAACGATGTCTAATAGAAAACAGCTGTCACAAAATCCACTCTTTCTGGCAGGAGCAGTTCCTAATGTAGGTTTTTAATTTTATCTCCTGATTGATAACACCCCATTAGCCATATCCAGATTTCTAACTGCAAAATGACACATGAGCACTATTTTAAGCTCCCTCCCAGATGGATATCATTATGCTTGCTTGTCCCTCTGAGCAGAAAGTCCACAATTTGGGCAAAGGAGTCTGATATAGACACCTATTACTACGATGCTGACACAGAAAATAGGAAACACTAGTCACAGCTGAGCCAAATTGCTTGTCTGCACAGTTAAGGTGAGGAAGGGAAATAGAAATGACCCTCGTACATGCAGACCTCCTGAATATAGGTCTCTAGTCTCTAACTTTTCAGGGAAAATAAAACAAAATTAGTTTGCATTTTATAAATCCATGAAATGTTTTTTTATGCTTTAGACTTTTAATTTTTTGCAGAACAAACATGTGGAGTTTTCTTTCACAAGTCATGTAGGATTGTATTTAGGAAATAGCTAGAATCATGGGGAAATATCAATTCAGAGACTGAGATTAATAACTATGGAATTGGTCCTCCTCAAATCCATGGTAAAAACTAAACAACATTTACTTCGAAAGAGTAGAGGGGGCATTTTGTCATGGCAACCTTGCTATAAAAGTACTTTAAATGGAAAAATTAAGTGCCATTTTTAAGATTCAGCAAAAATCTTAAAATATAAGAAAATATAAATTTCACTGAACTTAAAGCAAAAGGAAGGCAACAGTAGGTCAATTACAACGATCTTGAAATTCAAAAAGATTATTCACTGATTCAACATGCTTTCTAGAATGACTCTATACACCCAAACTCATCCTCTACTACCACATATATAACAGAAAATCCCAGAACCATATAACAGCCTTAATGAGATCTATTTAAAGCATCTCAATAATAATTTCATAGAACTTCAAAATCTATAAAGCAAGGTACATTTTATATGGAGTTTGGAGCATCTCAGCCTGAAGTACTATGTTTAGAAGAGGAAATTATTGATAAAAGAGACAAGAGCTAAAGAAAATTACCTTGCTGTGTGAGAGACGTGAGTCCTTACATAATTTGCACAGAAGTTTTTGTTTGTTTGTTTGTCTATGTACAACAAACTTTTCTTGAAATCTTATTCTCTGACCTAGGGTCTTTGTACAGAAGAGTCCACTGTCTATACTAATCTTTGTAATGCTCCATAGTTGTATTTTTCCTAAATATAAATAGATAGGCTTAATTTGTGTTTTCATTTTTCATATCCATAAATTCTTCCAGAAAACCTCTTAGGTACCTGGAATTGCTTACGTATTTTGTATTTTGCTTCCATAGGCCTCAATATTTCCCACATGAAATTCCTTATAACTCTAAATACCCTACCAAGTCCATACTCCGCCTATTTTCCTTAAACCATATTTTCCCTTCCCTACTTTCTCACAGTCTCATCACCCCTGCTGATCTTGTTTTAGTTTTGTTTTTGGATTGGGAACTGCAACCTGCATGTTCGGGGCTTAATCCTGGTTCTGTGCACTGGGATCACTCCTGACAAGATCATCTACTATTATGAATGTGTTATGAAAAGCGGTTCCTTACTTTCCATCTTTGGAAAGAGAGACAAACTTTTATCTGCTCCAACACATTTCATGCATTTGTCTACAATGTAAACATGGAACTTTTAAAAATTCCCCTGCCATTACATTTTGTGGTGTTGATGTAATGATCAGAATAGTACCAGCTTGGATATAGCGCTCATCAGAGATGACACAGCTGGGTTGCATTGTACCAGAGGTCACATAACTTTTGATTGTGATATTGGCAATCAGGGACTAAACTCATGGCCTTGCACTTCAAGACAGACGTTTTGTCCCTGAGCTCTCTTTAGTATCTGCATTCCGCAAACTCTGAATATTAAGGGGGCAGTTACATAGAATAGGGCAGTCAGAGAGTATTCAATCATAAGCCAGGATTGATTATGGAGTCAGGCAGCATATGCATATATTAGTGACTGCATAGAGGAAAACAACACAATGCATTGTAGCACTTGAACAAATGTTTTTCTTTTCCTTGTCCCCTAATTATTGTACAATGCCTACATTGGAAGTAGCCTCTTTGATATTTTACTTCTTAGATTGTGAAAAAGAAAAGAGCATAAGAGAGCTAGAAGAGGCATGGATAACATCTTTGCATGTTCTAGGTTTGGAGAGGAATGAAGCAATTGACAAGACTCAGGGTCATTTGAGGCTGGATTCTATTACCACTTAAATAAGAGTCATATGTATTGTTAAGTGGATTCATTTGCCTTTTTTAGGATATAAGTACTACAAAAATATTGGATGTTAGACAACAATAAGGGGAAGAATGGGAATTCTTTTTTCTTTCTTTCTTTTTTGATTTTTCTTTTATTTAGTCATCTACAATCTCAATCCTTATTAGTTCTGGAGAATCTTTCATTGTGTGAATCTCAGTCATAAAATAACCAGATAATTTACGATCTGTGCTGAAAGGCTTGCTGGAGGTGGTGAGACAGAAGAGGCTTCAGGGCATAAACACACTTGTCTGGCAAATGCTAAAACTGTGAGTTCAAGCCCCAAAGTGTCTGAATGCACCAAGCACAAGTCTGGCTTCTGTTTCTTCTGGAAGTTCTGCTGACTTCACTAGGACCATGGGCAATTTCCAGCTGCACCACAGCCAGGGATATGTGAGCACCACAACTAAAAGAGTGAAAACTCAAGCAAGAACCACAACAAAAAAGGATGTGTGAGAATGATGGGCAGGAGTACACCCTTTAGCAAGTATGAGTGTGAACACTGCAGCTGCCTCAGAGAGTACTATAATCTGTATAGTTTAGTGAGACAGAAAAGTTCAAGGTCTGATGAGCATGTTAGTACCAAAACTAATGGAGTCTGTCCCCCAATGAGCACCATGACAGAGAATGTGATTTGTTTTCACTCGTAAGCACCACAACAAAGCATATGTGAGACCCCCATCATCACAATAATATCAATATAGAAAAGGGTGAGGGTAGCAAAAAGGGTATTAAAGGAGAAAATTTTCAGTAGCAGTGTATTATATTATTAGTATATTAATAATTGTACTGGAACAATCCATATGAACCAGGAAAATTCCAGACAGACTCCTCCTGCTGTCCTCAAGATAGGTATTTGTTCAATCTTGTAAAGGGAAGTTTATACCTTTTTTAAGAAAAATCATTAGAAACACATAATTATTTTCACTTCCCTGACAGGTAAGGCATAGACAAGTATATGGACTCCATTAAATACTCCTTGAAGAATAAAATTAAAATTTAGTGGCTGTTAAAAATATTCCTGGCAATATCAAATGAACATTAAGAACCTAGTCATTACAAGTAGATACACTTACAAGTATCTAGTAAGTATGGGAAAGCAAAAATAAATCTTAGCTACCCTTTTCTTGTAATAATAGCATAACCGGGTGAAGTATATAGTCTCCAAGTGATCTCCATATAACCTTGTTTCCTAGAATTCATCCCCCATCCATGGTACTTTCCCACAATCAATCTAGGTTGGCATATAAATGATTTTAACTAATTTAACGTGAGAAAGTGAAACTGTGTCCATTCCCTATCAAAATCTTTTTTGGGGCTTTTTGGGTCACACCTGGTGATGCACAGGGGTTACTCCTGGCTCTGCACTCAGGAATTACACATGGCGGTAGCTCAGGGTACCATATGGGATGCTGGGAATAAAACTTGGGTCAGCTGCATGCAAGGCAAACACCCTACCCGCTGTGCTATCACTCCAGGCCCTCAAAATCTTGAAAAGACATAAAAGTTTTCGATTTTATACTTTGGAGAGCCCTAACTATATTAAGAGTCTGGTTATTCCAATAGGAGATGGGTTAATGTAAAATGTTCTGAGATAACAGGAACTATAAGAAGAGCAGTAGAGCAACTCTTCCTATCTAATTTTCAGATACAAGGGAATCATCTTAGATATTCATCCTAGGTAAGTGTTCATATGAGTATAGCTCCAGTTATCTTACTCGGAGCAGGTCAAGCTCCCCAAAACCAGTCACTCTCAGAATTAAAATAGAAGATACTGCTTAAAATCTCAATCAATGAGTCACATCCTGCTATAGAACTAAAACTCTACTAACCTATTTTGGTTATTTTTATTTCGCAAGCAGATTTCTCCAATTTTTCTAATTTCGGTTCATTAGTCATTATACAAACCATTTTCTATCTCCTGCTTTACTGACAACTTTTCTCTTTCCTGTTTTACATTTTCTAAATGTTGTTATCTCTATTTTTCTCTCTTGACAGCAAGATCTCCCCAACATCCCAAATATGAGAACTGTATTTTCACTTTAAAAAATTGTATTATTCCAAATGACCATATATGCATTTTAAAAGAAAGAATAAAACATTCATGTAGAAACTTATTACTTCTCCAATGCCTTGGACGTTTACAAACCTCTGGACTCTTTCCATAACTCTTTACCCTCAGAGTCCACATCCCACAGGGTGGAAACCACAAATGTAACACATATGTTTCTCCTTTGACATTCCCTTGAGATGAAATGGTTACCAACATATACTATTTCTAGGGAAAGAAAAACAATCTAGAAAGAAATACAGCTTTGAACAGATAACATCACTGAGCAGATGGAATGAATACAGAAGTACAAAAAAAAATGGTTCCCAAGAAACCAACTATCTCCACAGGATAAAGGAGTGGGGAATCGATATTTTGGTGAAGAGATTCACACACACACACACACACACACACACACACACATACACACATAAATATAGATATATAACATCTCTCTCTCTATCTATATATCTATAAGACCTTTACCTTTACCTTGTTGATATATAGATAGAGAGAGAGAGAGAAGTTTTGCTAACAAGGTATTTGAACTAGAAAAGTGAAGTTATCCATGAATTCTGTTTAATAACTAACCCTATATATCTTTTCCACATCCTTCCTATATAAACAGACATTTATTTTTCTTAGACCTTTCTGTGCTTAGCCAAGTGACCTAACAAAGGATGTTAGGGGTCCGGGAGGTAAAATATATTGTTTATATCGATATATTTATATATTGATTATGCCCAAAAGGTAAAAGTGAACTTTAAAAAAATAGGCTTTAATTATTTTTAACATTTCATATAGGGAAGGGCTGGAGCGATAGCACAGCGGATAAGCCTTGCATGCGGCTGACATGGCCCATCCGGGTTTGATTGCTCCACCCCTCTGGGAGAGCCCAGCAAGCTAACGAGAGTATCTCGCCTGCACGGCATGAGATACTCTCCATATCTCATCATGGGGCAAGTTCCTCGTGACGTATTCGATATGCCAAACACAGTAACAAGCCTCACAATTTGTTGTCAGACGTTACTGGTGACCGCTCAAGCAAATCGATGAACAACAGGTGGACAGTGTGGACAGTCTTATAGGAAGAAGAAAATAATAGCAATAGAGAGGGGAATAGCTTCATTCTTTTTTGGTTTTGATAAGGGATAACCCAGAATTACTCAGGGTGCTTTGAATAATTCAGTCACCAAGTCAGCCAGCCATAAAAGGCAAATGCCCAAGAAATCAGGTCTCTTTAGCTAGCTACTTGCTTCAAACAGTTTACTCCTGACATTGTACTCAGGGATTACTCCTAGCAGTGCTCAAGGTACCATTTGTGAAGCTGGTGACTAAACCAAGGGCAGTTCATGCAGGGTAAGTGTCTTAATCCCTATACTGTCCCTCAAGTCATTAGCTTCATTCTGGATTGCATATTCAATTCAGCATTCATTATTAATAAAATAGAAAAAATTTCATACAAAGATAAAAAGTTCTCCTTACTGTACTTTATTTTATGTTATTTATTTATTCATTTATTTATTTATTTTGCTTTTTGGTTTATATCTGGCGATGCTCAGGGGTTACTACTGGCTTTGCACTTGGGAATTACTCCTGGCGGTGCTTGGGGAACCAACCATATGGGATGCTTTTAGTCCAACCTGGGTCAACCGCATGCAAGGCAAATGCCCTACCTGCTATGCTATAACTCCATCCCCCTTACTGTATTTTAAAGATTTTGAGACACCATAGTTTAGAAAGTTATTCATGATTTTTTTCAGGTATACAATGTTTCAACAACAATCCCTTCACTAGTGTCCACTTCCCTTCACTAATGTTCCCAGTTGGTGGGATAATGGTGAGCTTCAATGCCATCCTTATTGTCATTTTCATGTTGACTTAACAGTTACTTCAAATATGGTCATTTAATAGTTGCATCTCTGGAAATAATACAGGGATATTTAATATATATTTGTATACTGAAACAAGGAAACTCTGCCTGCTCCCAGCAGCCTGACAGACCTCCATTACCTCCATTACCCAGCCTCTGACACACTCCAGTATGCTTTCCGGACACTCAGGCCTAGAATCAAGCATGAGTGAAGCCCCACAGAGCGAGGAAAATGGAACTCTGTGACCTCGGACTCCGGGCTCAATGGACCCAGGGACAGAGATCCTCTGCCTGCTCTCAGCAGCCCTGCAGACCTCCATTACCTCCACTACCTCCACTATCTGGCCGTAGACACACTCCAGGATGCTTTCTGGAAAACACTTAATACAAGATTACTGCATCATATTTGAATCTTTGAAATATGGTTTGAACCATGGGAACATCTGCAAGGATGATTAGAAGCCACCCTAACAGCCTCTATCCCTCTCGGAGAGCCTAGCAAGCTACTGAGAGTGTTCCGTCCACATGGCAGAGCCTGGTAAGCTATCCGTGGTGTATTCGATATGCCAAAACCAGTAAGAAAATAAAATGGGTCTCATTCCCCTGACCCTGAAAAAGCCACCAATATGGCACCATTAAGAAGGATGAGAAAGGAGAGGCTGATAAAATCTCAGGGCCGACCTAGGCTACCACAACCAAGAAAGACCGAAATGACTATCTGTACTTTCAATGCAAGTATACTGGCATTGGATGCATCCAATGAGGACCTGATGATGCAAGCATAAAAGATCAAGTACGACATTATTGGTCTGACCGAGATGAGAAAGCATCAATCACATCACGCCATTTTCGACACTGGGGAGGAACTATTCCTGGAACATGCTACAAAAGAGATGTCGGTGTCCTTGTCAACATGAACTTGGCCACGAGCATTGATTCATTTGAATGCCTAACAAGCCAAATCAGATGATTATACTTGAATAGATGTGGCTCCTTGCTGGAAGTTTCTATCTTTGTTGTCTATGCGCCAACATCCAATTATGATGAAAGAGAAATTGAGAGTTTCTACATGGAGCTGGAGAAGTTCTATAAAGAAGACCACACCTTCTACAAGATCATTGTCAGTGATTTTACTGCCAAGATAGGACCGAGAAGATCAGTCAAAGAACTCCACATTGGGACCCATGGCCTAGAATGAGAGAAAGAATCTGGAGTTCCTACCTCCATGGACGGTTAAGAATCAGGGACGCTGTCTTGTTTGCCAAGGTGTTGAAAATCAGATAGGCTGGACACATAATAAGATTTGGAGACGACCGCTGGACTAGAGCCATTACCAACTGGATTCCACAGGACATCAAAAGATCTCATAGTCGCCCACCTATGAGATTGTCAGACTTCTTCATCAAGATCCTGAACGATTGGTTTGAGGCTCTTCGTGTTCCTTGAATGAGCAGACCTCAAGGGACATTAAACAAGGACAAATGGAGATGTTGCTGGTGCCCACCTGAGCAAATTGATGAGTAAGGGGATGTCAAGTGACCAAATAAGCTGATACTGAAACAAGCACCAAACTTTCAAGAAATATAAGGAGAATCTTTTGATGCCAAATGAATAGCAAGGACCTTCAAATAAGGCTGAGAATTTACCATAGAAACATACAAAATGAATATAATCTTTATTAATGCATTTTATCCTTAATAACAATATAAAATAGTGGGCAAGTTGCAAATTTTGATTTTTAGCTCAAAATTGATGAATATATATGTAAATACATAGAATCATGTGGAGTGAAGTTAGTCAGAAGAAGGACTAATATAGAGTTATTTCTCTTTCATATTTGAGATATTAAGAGACATAGTGAGGTAACCGAAAATGGTCAAAGACAATAGAACACAAGAACTGAGGACTTAAAGGGATAGTGGGAACAGATACTGACTGAATGGTGGAGGCAATTTAGGCTAGTATAGGCATGAAACCAAATCAGTAACAGGAGAGTAAATCACTGTGCCTCAGGTAAAAGTTAAAAATATATAACCAGCATATCTTTTCCCCTATAGATTGTAAAACTCAAATATTGTAGTTCTACTACTTTTGTTACTATCAGTTCAGTTCATAAAATTTCTGTGAAAATAAATCAATGTAAAAGCTTCTTCCCTTGGCTGCCTGTCTGGACCTAGTGTCACCATCAAATGGTTCGATTTTAGTAAATCCCAAACTAATAATTGCAGGTATCCACAGGATATAATACTAATTTTTCTGAAATTTAAAAAAAATTCTCATCTTCTGAATTGAGTTGTTTTTCTTTCTCAACTGAGGCCCTAGGGCTGACTAGGAATCATTAGCCACTGAATAGATCAAAGAAATGCAAACACATTATGAAAATCTTTGAATAATTCAGTTACCAAGTCAGTCAGCCATAAGAAGCAAATGCCCAAGAAATCAGGCTTCATTAGCTAGCTGTTTGCTTCAAATAGAGCTACCCTAAGGATTCTGAGTACTAAAAATATCTTATATTCTCAGTTCTCTCTGTCATAGCATACATAGATTTTAGTACACAGGAGAAATCACAGGCAAGATGGGGCTTAAATATTGTTCTACAGTTAAATAGTGTAACAAAACTTCCAGAGACACATAATTATTAGTTTATTTAATGCTTAGAGCAAGATATTTTACAAATTTTACTATTTTACAAATGAAATTTATGATATTCTAGAATATTGATAAGTAATGTAATTAATGAATGTGAGATAGTAAATTTGAATGCAGATCTCACTGATCATATATCTCATCTCTGAGCGTTGTGTGGCCACCAACCCATAGATCTTTCTCCCTAACCCCTGCCACCCTAAAGTCAACAAGTTGAAAATTGAGAGGTTGGGAGAGAAGTGCATGCATGAAGAGACATTATGAAGTAGCATTTAACAACTTATATGCTATAAAAAAACTTAGAAGACTAAGATATTTTGCAGGAAAGTGCTTTGAAAGAAGCCATCCCAGGAAACAAAATGTGGAATGGTTCTGTGAGTCATTCTTGCTTCTTGCCTTTCCATTACATTTATCAACCTCCCTGATGAGCCAAAGTTTCAAGCACTTTTTTTTGCCCATCTTGTGAGTAACTTTCATTGTTTAGTAAATAATCTTTAACTCCTAGGATTTGTACTATCAGCAATGAGATAAAAAAATATTTCTCTATGAATTATTACTCATCATAGATTTTTCAATTTCTGGATATATAAAATTGCTTATTTTAAAAAAGCTTCACAGACTGGAGAGACAGTACAGTGGGTAACACTCTGGCCTTGCCATTGGCTGGCTCCCTTTAGATTCCTGGTGCCACATGTGGTCCCCTGAGCACCATCAGTTGTGCCACAGAACACAGAGCTTTGAGTATGTCCAAAGTATCACTGACATGACCCCACGCCCCCCCAAAAAACACAAACAGAAAAACGGTGAGGTTTAATTTGTTTTTTATTTCCTTTGACTCAAATAATATGCAACAGTTTAATACAGACTTATGAATCTAGCTTTATATATTTTTCTACCTCTATATTTGTCTACATGTCTCTAAATACTGTTGATTTGATGATCCCTTAGTCACTTATGTTCATCTCTCTCTTTCTTATTGCCATTTTTTAGCTTAATTATTTTTGTCTGCTATAACTATAAGCATCCCTACCTTCTTTAGGCATGGATGATAAATATAGGCCCAAAATAAATGGCTTAATACAAACCAATGAATCTAAATTGCTTTTTTCCCTTTGACTCAAATAATATATGTAACAGTTTGATACAGAACAATTAATCTAGTATACTTGATCAAACATCCACAATAAAAATTTTCATTTAAGTTGGCCATCCTAATGCAGCTTAATCCTTCAATATCCTTTTCTATGCTCTATGAAAAGGCCCTCGACTTAATCTAATAATGGGCAAATGTAAAACTGTATGGGAACAGATTTAGGAACAGATTGCAAACCTATAATAAAATCATTAAAAACCCCTGAAGTCAGAAATGAATTTTTGGAGTATAAATCCTGTACTCTGGGACTTTTGAATCTGACTGAAAAAAATAAAAATTTGTTATCATTCTGAAAATAGGACACTTGTTGGACCTAAGTGGGAGTGGTTGATGAAGTGTGCAAAATGCACTGTCACGTGGAAGAGTGCTTCTTATAGGACCCTTCTTCCCTGGTGCTGTTCATGGAGAAAACTCTTGTGCCTTTAACACGTATTGATGCAAGATTGAAGACCTTGTTCACAAGTTGAGTTTAGACATGTAGAGCTGCTGCTTTTCCGAGTTGAATCTCCAGTGGAAAGAAGCATAGAGAAAGAACTACAGCATATTTGATTGGAAGCACAGGCAGTCTGTGCCTTCCCATCCTCTTCTTAAATCTAACACCCCAGATTAATGAGCCATCTTAAGATTTATTTAACAATAGTGAAGCAGAGAGGCTGCAGTCATTGACAACATGATACACCCTGGATTTTGAGAATATGGTTGCAGCTTAGGTCTGCTCAAATTTGGTGTTTCACAAAAATAAATAAATAAGTAAATAAATAAATAAACACACTATTAAAAAGCAAAGCAGACCCCCCAGTCAAAAAATAATCCAGGCTCCCAAGGAGACTTTTCCAGTTGTTTGAGTCTGGCATTATAGTTATTTATTTACCAATGTAAATGTATTGCTGGTTCTGAAAGTATGTCTGGGGCTACTATTGTTTTGAAGCACACATGATGATTAATCACTAGGCACTCCCCAGTTCTGCTGGACTTTGACATCACACTGTCAGAGCAGAAGCTATAAACCATGGGTCACAATCCTATTCAGCCAGACCTTGTTGCATCAGCTAGTGAAGGACATACTTAATCCCAAATTTTCGGTCATTGTCCAGATCCGCCATTTTCAGAGCCACGTATCTCCCTGGAAATAATGAGTGTTAACTGCCTTTTGCCACTCATTTCTGAGCGAATTCAATCTCCATATATGTCACCAGGCACAGTGGAAAATTGGAGGAATTCACCTGCATTTATGGATGAAGACAACAGTTTATAGAGGATACCAACCATACCAGATATGTATAAACTCTCTGATGAAGATGCCAAAACAGTCATAATGATGTTCACCGAATTGAGGAGATCAATGTAAGAGCCTTCAACAAGCGCAAAGAACATATGAGAAACATCCCATTAGAGAGCACTGAGATACAGTACCTTATGGGGGGGGGGGGAGTTGCAGTGCTCAGGGCTTACTCCTGGCTCTGGTGGGCTCAGGGGACCGTATGGGGTAAGGGATAGAACTCAGGTCAGTTGTATGCAATGCAAATGTGTCCTACCCACTGTACTATCACTTCAGGCCTAAATTCAGTATTTTAACTGAAAAGAAAAGAAAAAAGAGTTGTTTGTTCAACATTAGGAAGCTAAGGCTCAAATCAGTAAGCTTGGGGATAAGGCAAAGAAAACCATTTTCAACAAGAAAATAAAATAATATCAGAATAAGAAAAAAATATTTTAATGTAGGAAACAACTAGAGAGATAATACATGGTAAGGCACTTTTCTTGCATGCAGCTGAGTCAGGTTTGATACCAAGCACAACATATGTTTCCCCATGCACTGTTAGGAGAGATCCAACTGCAGAGCCAGGAATAAGCCCCTCATACTGCCAGGCATGGCCCCACAATCAAAAAGAAAGAAATAAAATATAAGAAGTCAATGTAATAGTATCAAAAATAACAGTGACATCAAAGGAGTCCAGAACAAGAAGAAAGTGAAAGAGGGAGGAATTATTGGTTGAGGAAATACTAGCCTAGGAATCCCCCCATCTGGAAGACATATACCAAGGGCAAGGAAACTCAATGAGCTACAAGACAAATAAACTCATATAAGACAAACAAAAAAGACAAATTGTAATCAAAATGACAACAGTTATGGACTAATATACAATTCTAAAAGAAGCAAGAGAAAGTAAAGAAAAACTTAAAGAAAATTCCATATGATGCACAGCAGATTTATCAACAGAATCCTACAGGCCAACATAGGATTTATGTGATGGTCTTCTGGTATTTCAGGGGAAAAGTACCTCTTAGTGAGAAAAAGGGAATGTATCTGCAATGAAGACGGGGGGGGAGGGGTGGATGGGGAGAGGGTAGCAGGAGGGATACTGGAAACAATGGTGGTGGAGAATGGGCA